>NC_083098.1:129457687-129765187 GCF_949774975.1 Lagenorhynchus albirostris
TTAAGGGGACCGCAGGGAGCCAGGCGGCCTTCACACAGAGTGTCTGCCCAGCAGTAACCACTCAAGACAGACACATTGCTGCACTCTGTCTGCAATGAGAGAAAAAAAAGGAATTTACCAATCAGACACAAGAATTTAAGAGTATGGCGAAGCATCAGTTCCACATGGTACAATGGTTCCTATTCCTGATGATAATTCTGGGTCATTTAATATTATACTAGGTTCACTCTCTTTTAGTTAAATTGAAATTTTACTCTTGTGGAATAAAGTGTGGCCATCATTATGCTAGTGAATATAACCTATAGCCTCCCTATTCTGTCTTTTGTGGTTTCCTTAACCTCTATACATTGTCCAGGTTGATTGTTAAGATTCCCTTCATTATATGTATCTGCAGTTATTTCTGATACCGATTCTGGATCACCACAATTGTTTCTAACGTGAATTCTTTTAACAAATATTTCCCTCTTACTAAATGGTACGCTTGCCTTCTCCCATAATGTATGCAGTTTTATTTATATAATTTTGACTGAACTGATGAAGGTGGGTGTTATTTATCTTAGTTCCCAGAGGTGGACTTATCAAACTGTTTATAGATTTCCTTATTCCCAAGTTTTGGTCACAAAACTCAATATATCTGCTGAATGATTTCTCTATGGTGAAGTCTGATTCACTGGAGAAGTAATGCCGTGTCTATGCTGAAGGACCCTCAAACACACAGTAGTGGAATAAAGAAACAGATGTATTACCAGAGAAATGAAAATAAATTATACTCATCTATCAGTGTGGCAGGAATGCTGAGAAGCTGGTCCCAGGATTGCTTCCCTTGAGCCTTTGTTCTGCCTTTCCTTGACTTGTTCTAGATTCACAGACCCTTCTGGAGAGAGGACAGCAGCATCGTTAAGAATGCAGACTCTGGAGTCAGAAAGCATGGTAGCAATTGAGAACATGGGTTGGATTAGAATCCCGCCTGTTTCTCTGAGAAACACTGGAAAAATTACTTACCTTCCCTCACTCCACTTCCTCCTTTATACAAGGGTAATAATAATAATACCTACCTACTAAGGAGGTTATATAATTGCAAGTTAAGAGTTTAGTATAGTGCCCATATTCAGTACACTCCCCTGTATAAATTTCTCTTCCTTTTGGATTCTTTCCTAACCTGTTTTCTTTTCTTTTAGGAAAAGGAAACAGTTTTATTGTTGAATAAGCATTAAACCTGAATTTGATGCACATCACAGGCAATCTGCTAAAAGATTGCAAAGACATGAAGAAACCTCACCCCCCGTAGATAGCCACACAGATACAGCAAATTACATACATGTTTTCAAGATAAACAATAACTAGTCCCCAGGTAAGATGATTTGATAGCACTCTTTGTCACACATAATTTATTCTAACTCTACCTGGTATTTAGGGTGACCATCTGTGTTAGCTAATTGACTTTACCTGGAGGGAAAAAGCAGTCTCATCTCTTTATGACAGGAGGCAGATTTGTAACTTGGAGTAAGCATCCATCCTACCCTCCTACAGAATATTGCAAAATAATCCCCACAGTTAAGTCTAGTTCTTTTCAGGTTTAATGAATCTTTGTAAACCAATGTAAGACAGGTGGAAAATCTCACCATACTTGACTATCAAATCATCCTTGCCCTTTTCTGGGAACCAGCTCTCTCAGTGAAATCCTAAGTCTCTTGGTCAGTTCAGGTTCCTTTCTAAGGAGCAAAGGCCAAATTCCTTAGTGATGACTGGTGCTTTCTTCTGATCTAGAGATGAGATTTCAGGCCTATTCTTCCTCTCTGTGTTCTAGAAAATGCCCAGTAACCCTCTGGTGCTAATTAAGGATTAAATAGTAGTCTCAGTTTGAATTAATGACTGAGTAGTGACTACATGTATAATACTACTTACCCTCCTTTGGCATTACCTTTATTTGTAGTGACAGACTCTTATAATGAAAGCAGAGCAAATACTATATCCACATTGTAAAAGCAGACATTTAGGGATAATGGGACAAAGCAGCTGCCCCTGAGGCAGGGCCTGGGAGTCACCCTGTTCCACATAGCAGCTGGAGCCTGTCAGAGCTGACTTAGGGGGTCTGACTCACACTAACCAGACTCACAGTGCACAGATCAAATACCCAAGAGCCTTTGTTTATAATAAAGAGGAAGATCACTCAGCAGACGGGATATTTGTAGGTAAGTAGTTCTTAGCTTCCTTTCAAGTTCAGAGACCCCCTCTACTCTGCAGTGCTCTCACAGCACTGTCTGAAGGGGTTTAGTTCTAAGAAATACCTCATCATCATAACTTTGTGGTTTGTACCCAAAGGAGGCCCTGGTCTAATGTAATGACCTCTGGGTCTCTATTTTGATATACATATCGCATCACCACATGTTAAGTGGCATCTTAAAGTATAGACTTTAATAGAATTCAAGACAACCAATTTATAAAAACATTGATATGAATGTAGATTTACAATGTGCATCTCACCAGAATGTGAGCTCAGAGCGGAGAATGAAAAAATATCACGGAGAAAGACAAGTTTCTGAAGCACAATGTATTTTATGAATAAAACTTCTTAGCCTAGAGCAGCAAGGCCAGTTGGACCCACAGTTTCTTTGACTGCACTGCCCCCTTGTGGTAAAATGGCTTAGTTCGTTGGCAGAAAGAGGCTTGGAACAGGAGACATATGAGAGGCTAGAACAATGTGCAATAGGTCAGATAAGAAATAAAATAGAAAATAAGTTTCCTGGAAGAGTGGTCAGGAGATTTTGCCATTGAGAATGCTGGGGAGAGCTCCTGGCGCCTGTAGGGGCTGCTTTATTGCCTAGCTGTGATGGTCAGTTCTCTTGAATTGCTTAGGACAGACGAGGTTTGGCTTTGTTTGTTTGTTTGTTTTTGCTTTGCTTTGAAGCCCTGTGTAGTGTGAGTATCGTAACACTGAGTCATGTTGCTCATCCACCACCATCCCCTACACTCCTCGTCGTCTCAGGGAAATGTAGCCTCTAGGAAATTAAATGCTAGTCCAGAAGCATACATTTGGCAGAGGACATGGCAAAGTCGCTCAGTGGCCCAGAGGAAGGCCCTATGCAGGGCATTTTACCCTTTTTAACTGCCTTGGAGGCTCACAGCCAAAGGAGGCGCTTGGTGCTTGTTTATAATTTATGCCCATCTAATTCCAGTGAAGTGAGGAGGCCTACAATGAATATGACATTCAGAGAGCTTTTGCTTCAGTCTTCCTCTTTATTCTGCAATGCTGAGGAAAGAGCAGAAAGTGCAGGGACTGTGGCACCAGGTGACCACCACACCGAGCATTACATTTAGTTCTAAATTTCCTTGTAGCCAAGGAAACACTGGAAATACAGAGCCTTATATAGTTTGCATTGCCTGGAAGGAGAAAATATAACCCTCCTTCAGAGATACACAGTTTCTGTGATGGAATGGAGGTGTTAGCTAAGGCTGTGGTGGTAATCATTTTGCAATATCTAAACATATCAAGTCAACATGCTGTACACCTTAAACTTATACAGTGTTATATGTCAATTATATCTCAATGAAGCCGAACAAAAATTTTGTAATAATTTTAAAGAGAAAGAGAGAGGTATTTAGTTTCTGGCATTACATTCCAGGAGGAATTTATCCTAGTAATTCGAAACCCATAAATAAACACTGAATTAAAAGATACAGAGTCGATTCTCTTCCAGGGAAGCTTGCAGCAGACCTGTTAAGTATTAGACATGATGAGTAGTTCTTATTTAGTGGTTCCCAACCTCTGGTGGGACCTCTAGTGGGCCATGCAGTTATTGCAAAGTGTCCGTGAATCTAGATTCTAGATGCATAATTTCAGGAGTGAAAAAATAATGTTTTGTGCAAACATACCAATATTTTTTACAAATATGAGGATAACCAGAACTAGCAAAATAAAAATTTATGTAAAGGAACTACTGAACTCACACTAGCTTTTGGTTATTATATATTTTCGCAATTAGGTCTGCTAACAATACAGTTATTAAAAAGTTGATATTACAAGTAGGTCCTTGTGCTTAGAAAGGCTGTGAGCCGTTAGTGGTGCAGACTGTCTAGATGGTGTCGCTGCTCCGAGGAGAGAAGGCAGACTTCCATCCCCACACACGCCTCCCCGGTCACTACTCTCAACAGCTGCCTTCCGTGTTCTGAGATGAGCTCCAAGGAAGGCACTCCCGTGCTCGCAGGCTCCGGGGCTTTGTTTGCTAATCAGCTTTGTGGTTTCAGGAGGCCCGAAAGTACTTCAGGGCTTTCCACTCCGAGCACTTTGTTCAGGAAGCTTGAGAGACTTGTTGTGGTTTCAGAAATGACACGCTTGAAGTTCTGGAGTTGGCACAGACTACTGCTCCTGCGCCAACAAAGGTAGGACGAGCGGCAGCCAGAGGGGCTGGTGGCCTGAAAACCGGAGCTGCGGTTATCTCCGCAGGCAACTGCTCTTCGGCAAGCTTGCAATTGCTCCACACCCCTTTCATGTGGGCAAAGAAAGAACTTTATCAGACAGAAAGTCTCTATCCTCTTGAAACGTTGGGGTGAAAGGGGAGGAAGTTGGGCAGTAAGTCGGGGCAGAATTTACAACAGTGAAAATCACGTTTTTGATGAGTTCTCCCCTTTCACACACATGACTCCATGCTGCTCTAGATGCCCCGCCGCCGCCTGTGTGCTGGCTGAGGCTCAGACTACAACATGAGGCCCTCGCAGAGGTGAAGACAGGGCTCCCTGCAGCGTGCCTGAAGTTTTAAACCTCTGTGCTCTGGATCACGTGGCTTGGCTTGGCTGTTGGAGGACAGAGCTTCCAAAGCTAAAATGGGCAACGCAGAGCCCTGTGAGAGAAGCAACGTTGTACAGTATTTCAGCTCTCCCATTGCAACAATGCCAATAAGCAAGCCACCCAGTCACCACCCGAAGGACAGACTGGCACCTTTGTCAAGGGAAGTACAAGGTCACAAGTAGTTTGTTTTCAGTTGTACCTCTAAGGGTACCTACAGACACATGTGAATTTGACTGTCCAGCCCAAAATGTCAATCCCCGCTGTCTGTTATGGCACCTCTGTACCACTGGAAATTCATTTCCTTGAGTCAAGAGTCTTTTCAATCTCTTTTAGGATGGAAACATTCTGGTGGGTATGTCTGGTAGAAATGGGGGAAATGACAGGTATATGGAGGTGGGACAGGATGCCGGGAATGATAAAATGACAAGACAGATTTTGCTCACAGCTTGGAATGTTTGGAATAGAATCTGGAATCCATGGTCAGAAACAAAGTAGCCAAAGGCAAAATCACAACCCCAGCAGAGTCTGTCTGGCTTGTGGCCCAGCCTCCTTCCCTGCCAGGCCCTCTTCCCCTCTAGCTGACTTGACCTCAAACTTCAAACTCTTTCTTACCCACTTTGCTCTAGCAGACCCGTCATACAAAGAGCACTGAACCCAGGAAATATGCATTCACACCTTGATTCTTTGGGTAAGTCGTTCCATTTCCTTCTGTTTTCTCAGGTGAAATGGGGCTAGTGCCATCATGGTTCCCTGATGGTAAAAAAAAAAAAACTTTTTCTTGCATTTCTGAAATCTGGAAACATTTTTAAATGTATACATTTAACGAGGTAGTGGTTTTTGTTTTTCTTTAATCCTCAAAAGCCATTACTAAATAAATGGTGTGTCTTTTGATTAATGGCCCCATAGAACTAAAAAAAATCGTATTTTTTGCTCTTTATCACAAGTTAATGTGAGGGATGGATGTGATCGTTCTTGTGAAACCTTGGCAGTGTATAGAGGTAGACAGCAAAATTCCATGAATTTTTCCTAGAGGGCCTGATATCTATTGAATGATGGTTCAAATAATTCCCGGTGACATCCCAATAGGTTCATGCACAACAGACTCATAAGACTCTTTTCCTAGAGGCACAATGTTATGTTGGGTTCTGTTATTGGAAAACTATTAGAGAAAATGAAAATATGTTTTTACAAACATTAAAAGTAAACACAATATAAATTATGTTATATATACTATATAGAGAGAGTGTGTGTGTATATGTGTATATATATATATATATATATATATATATATATATATATATATATAAAAGTATTACAGATGTTCCTTTAGGGATTTTTCTGCATGGTCTGGATTGATCAAGGCTGCTTAAAATATGAATCCAATGATATTTTGATAGAAAACATATTTTTCTTTTCCTTAATATCTCATAGAAAACAAGAGTTCTTGATTACTCTGAAAACTAGACTTGTTAAGGTATAAGACTGCTAGAAAATGGATTTGGGGCTTCTGGAAGACCAAGAAAGAGGGAGGCTTGGGGACTTGGGGACAGGCCAGCCATGTGGTACCTCTCAATGATACCAGGTAGGTGGTCCCTGCTCTCCTTCCTGGTCTGTTCTTCAGCAAATTTTGATGTAGGAGCTATTCTCTCCAAAGTATTGGACTGGGGAATATATGGTGTCAAGCGTACTGGGGGTCTGACTGTGGTCAGCATTTTCAAATTCCAAGAATTTGATTTTCCAAAGTTAGATAGTAAATTCTTGGTATTAAACTTAGATTGAAAATTAGAACCCCTGGCCTTTTGTCCTGTGGGAATAAACATATCTTTGCAGCCAACAAATGAGGATTCAACAAACTTACTGAGGGACTTCTGTGTGTGAGGTTCTATACTGGGCATCAGATTTGCAAAGATGAATACATGTTCTTACAATTGATAAGAAAATGTGCTAAGGACATGAGCTAGAACTTCACAAAGAAAATTTCAAATGGTCAACAAACACTTAAATGTGTGTAATTCACTAGCAGTTAAATGTAAGTTAAAATGAGAAGTCTTTTTTTTTTTTCTTTGCTCTGTTTGACAAATGTTAAAAACAATGGTTATACCCAGTGTTAGAGTGTGTGGGTGACTTTTCTATATTATTGATGAAATACCACCTTTCTAGGGGAGTTTGGCAATATGTATCAAAATAAAAATGCCCAAGTTTAACCTGGAAATTCCCATTTTAGGAATTTAAACAAAAGAAATAATAGAAAAGAGGCTCAAAGATATACATGCAGAGATTTTTTACCAAAGTATTGTTCATAATTATGGCTCCGTATAAATGTCACTTAACAGGATTGTTAAATAATTCATGGTATATCCTTTGAGTGGATTGCCGCGCAGTTGAAGATGTATACCTGTCTTATAATAGCTCTCCACAGTATATCATCGAGCAAAAATAACAGAATGCTATATACACTTTAATTCTATTTGTTTTTTTAAAAAGTATGCATAATTATATACATAGAAAGAAGTTAAGAACGCTCTTTCAAGACGATTAACATGGACTGATCTGTCTTTTTTTATATGTACTTCTCTGTATTTCTTTTACTATTTTGCAATGAGCTTTAATTACTTTTACTATCTGAGAAAAAGTATTAAAATATAAATATCAAGCACTCTGTCCTTAAGGGTATCACATTTTGTATAATGAGCATATTTTTCCAAGCTGGCATGTGAGTTGCCAGCTACTTCTAGAATTTAAGGAATTGGCAGAGCTAAGATAGCTGTGAGTCCACCTCTCTTTTCAAAGCCCAAAGGCTGGTCCCAGGAAAAGGGCAAACACGTCCTACCTCCCTGTCCTCCAGTGAGCCAGTCCTTGCCTCAGCATTTTCCTGCTTGTGTTAAATCAGATCCAGGTGATGTCAGCTCTCTTGAGCAGGGAAGGAGCCACAGTTTCTCGGAAGGTCCAGGCACTCTGCCGGACGCACAAGTATCCTGCACTGAGGAGGTGGGTATTTTTAGACAAGGTACCTGGCCTCAGATTGGCCCTGATTCAAATCTAGTCCTCTGATTGCAACACCCATGCTATTCCCATGGGTTCCTTAGTGTCTGCTTTTGTGCATTTGTGTGTTCCTGTTTTAGTGTGCAATAGTTTGTGCCCCCAAACTTGCGCCAAATTGGGTCTTCCTTACAAGAGACCTATGGTGGGCACATTTTTCTTACGCCTTAGCCTTCTTTAACTGGCTAGAGGCCTACACGCTCATCCGTCCATCCATCCATCCTTACCTAGAGCACCTCCCTTCATTCATCCTTTCGCCTAGCATCTGTTAAGAGCAACATAGTTTAGTTGAGAGTTTAGTTGAGGAGCATGAGCCATAGAACCAAACTGGCCAGGTGTAAACCATGGCTCCACTGCTTAGCAACTGTGAGACCGTGGACGGGTTGCATAAATACCTTGTGCCTCTGTTTCCTGTAAAATGGGGACAATAACGGTACTTACCTCGTGCTGTTGTTGTGAACATTAAAGGGATGAATCAATGTGAAGCACTTAGTGCCTGGAGTGTAAGTATATCTGTGTCATGATTAAGACCTTGTGCCAGGTCTTGACTAGATGCTAAAATTTCAAAGTGGGTCAGAACAGGGTTTCTGCCTTCAAGGAGCTTACAGCCTAGTGGAAGAGACAGACGTGCCCGTGACCGTGAGCACAGAGTGCTGTGAGAACAGTGCTGGAGAGGGTGGGGGTCAAGGGGGCTTCCCAGGGAAGAGACAGACCTGAGTTGAACCAGCCGACGGTGGGAAGGGCAGGGGCGAAGACCTGGAGGCTAGAGTGTTCGGCACGTTTGAGGCACTTGGTTCCGAATGTGGTGGTTCCGAATGATTGGGATGCGAATGCCAGAGGGGTATGAAGGAGGTGGAACTGGAGAGGTGAGGTCAGCTGCCTCTTGTTCTTTGGCAGCTTTTATGAAAGTCCCCTAAATTTAGTGGACTACACCCCTCCCCCTTTACTTGCATTTAAACCTCTCTCCCTACAATCGCCCTTAATTAATAACAGCACATCAGACCTAAAATGTAAGGTTGGAGGGTCATGGGATAAAAACTCTCCTTTCATTCTGCGTGCTGTTTCTGGGATAGAATGACTGTGCTTCAGCTGTGTCTGTGTCTGTGTCTGTGTCTGGAAACTTCACCATATTCAGACTCTCAGACTATGGACGTGGCATCCAAAGTGTCCCCAGCTTTGGGGAAAAATGACTCTCCCAGCCATCTGGGTTTGGCAGGCTTTCCTGGCTGGACCAGCTGCCTCCCAGCCCACAGAGCAGGACATACGCCACAACCCACACCCCTATCTTCAGTGGAAATCACAGCATGCCCGTGGGGCAGGCTGGCCAGCCTAGGCAGGCAGATTTATTTTACAGTTCTTGTATTGTCCCTCTCAAAAATAATTCTGTTCCAAGGAGAGAATTTGAGTGCAGCAACTCCCACTGACTAGGAGTTTTAACAACTGTCTTGAGTATTCTCAGGAACCACTCTGCCTCTATTTCTTTGCCTTTAAAATATCAAGTATTAAAGTGTTTTCTGGTTAGTCAGCTTTAAATTAATGCTTCATTTATCACAAAAATCGTGTATTCTTATTTTTTGTCTTCAGTCGGTGCATTCCATAAGTTTTCTCTATGAAATATGTATCTTTGGACCAAAAGATTCTTATTCTATTTTGAGATTCTCTTTGAGAGTATAGGAAGGATGTTCGCTGAACCGGTTGCTATTTTCCAGAGGAGGTTCAAACCCTGTTACCTATATTTATCTTCAAAAGGATTTTTGTAGGTCTGTCATAACACCCTCCGTGTTTCTCTGTTGGCTTCTGCTCACTTTCTGTTTTTCGGTGTAACATCCTCCATAGGGTATTTTTGGCAACAGAGCTTACCTGAATCAGTCTGCTTTTCATTTCTGAGGCAAACTGGTGATTCATCTTCAGTACGGGAGGACCTTCACAAACACGGCTGTAATGTTTTGTATCACTGGGGTTTGAGTTAGGGAGACAGATCAAGGAAAGTTGTCTCCACGGCTATTCAACTTTCCAGTTAGTTCTTCACAGTTGCTCCTGTCAACAGCACCAGGAAGAACGTTAGTGCAGGTTAAGGTCTCCTTGGACTGCTTTTGACACCACCCCTGCTGGGGAGGCAGGTGGGACGGGTAGAGAGAGAAAGGCTGGAAGTTGAAGCTGTAGGTGCATTAAAGAGTAATCAAATCACGTGTCTCCTGATGTGCGCTACTGCGAAGGGCTCAGCATCACCTATGTTGTATTCCTGCCAAAAAGTATTTAACCTGAATTCAGTGGTGAGAAAACAATTAGGTACATGCAAATTGTGAGATATTTGGCTTGGGCTCTTCAAAAACGTCAATGTAATTAAAACAAAGCAAAACAAAACAAAAGACTGGGGAATTATTCTAGATTAGTTCTCCAAACATGGCCCCAAGGCCAGCAGCATGAGCATCACCTAGGAGCTTATTGGAAATGCAGAATCTCGGGCCCACCCCAGGCTCAGAAGCAGAATCTGCATTTTAACACGTTCCCCGGGTGATTCTGTGCACATTCAATTTTGAGAAGTTCTGATTTAGTGTACAATTCACATTCAGATTTCCTGAATTGTCGCAGTAACATCCCATTTGGCTGTTTCCCATCCCATCTCCACCCCCAATTTTTTTTTTAATAAATTTATTTATTTATGGCTGCGTTGGGCATTGGGTCTTCGTTGCTGTGTGCGGGCTTTCTCTGTTTGTGGCGAGTGGAGGCTACTCTTTGTTGCGGTGTGTGGGCTTCTCATTGCAGTGGCTTCTGTTGTTGCGGAGCACAGGCTCTAGGTGCACGGGCTTCAGTAGTTGTGGTACACAGGCTTAGTTGCTCCGCGGCATGTGGGATCTTCCTGGACCAGGGATCAAACCCGTGTCCCCTGCATTGGCAGGCAGATTCTTAACGACTGCACCACCAGGGAAGTCCCACCACCCCAAATTTAAATCTAGTCAGATATCACACATTGCATCTCGTTGTCAAGTCTCTTAAGTCTCTTTTAGTCTAGAAGCATGGCTCTCAAATTTTAGCAGGAATCAGAATCACTTTGAGGGCTTGTTAAAACACAGATTTCCAACCCCCAACTCCCACCCCCACCCCTGTCCCAGTGCACACACCTGAGTTCCTAGAGGTGAAATCAGATGCTACTGGCCCTTGGACCACACTTTGAGTAACATGGCATTAAATAGTAATGTTAGTTCAATGTTAAATTTCTAACATTGTTTGTGTAGGAAAAAGTCTTTGTTTTTGGAGAGTCTTGGTGATGATATCTACAAGTAACTCTCAAAAGATTCAGTAAAACAAATAAAAGGCTAGATGGATGGAAGAACATGGATGATGGATGGATAGAGCACACCATAAAATGTTAGTTAACAATCAGGGAACATAGATGAACAGTGAGCATAATGAACAAAACAAACAGTGAAGTAACACATAAACAAACAAACTGTAAGGGAGGAAAATTTCCTCTGCCCTCTTAGGTTCATTGCCTGGGGCCTTGCAAATTAGACTGACAAGAGACAGATTAACAGAAGAAAAAGCATGCAAATTTTACTTGATGTTAATTTTTATGACACATGGGGACCTTCTTAGAAAAGAAATGAGGACCCAAAGAAGTGGATAGTCCTAAGAATTTATATAGCATTTTTAACAAAGAATGGAATGGATAAAGAAGATGTGGTATGTATATATAATGGAATATTACTCAGCCATAAAAAAGGAATGAAACTGGGTCATTTTTAAAGATGTGAATAGACCTAGAGACTGTCATACAGAGTGAAGTAAGTCAGAAAGAGAAAAACAAATACCGTATATTAACACATATATGTGGAATCTGAAAAAATTGGTATAGACAATCTTATTTACAAAGCAGAAATAAAGACACAGACATAGAGAACAAGTGTATGGATACCAAGAGGGAAAGGGGGGGTGGGATGAATTGGGAGATTGGGATTGACATATTTACACTATTGATACTATGTATAAAATAGATAACTAGTGAGATCCTACTGTATAGCACTGGGAACTCTACTCAATGCTCTTTGGTGACCTAAATGGGAAGGAAATCCAAAAAAGAGGTGATATATGTATACTTATTCACTTGGCTGTACAGTAGAAACTAACACAACATTATAAAGCAACTATACTCTAATAAAAATTTAAAAAAAACAAAGAATGGTAAATTATGGATGTGCCAAAGGAAAAGGGTTTCGGGCTTTCACATGGGGAAAACTATGGGAAGATAAATATATGGGGGAAACTAATAGAAGATAAGGGCCGTCTTAGCTAGGTTTGTTTGTACAGGTCCATCTCAACACCACCTTTCCATCTTCTTCAAGGCCATAAAACTTCCCTGGGATAGGGGATTTATGGTAGTGCTTATTTCTCGGGAGTTTCTGCTTTTTAGTCCAATAAGGAAGGTCTAGGATAGCTTCTTTCTACAGCTGTTGAAACTCAAATATATTCAGCTCCAAATAATCTTTATGCCAAAGTGGAAAAAGCATTCTGGACACACTACCCCAAAATGTGGCACCTTGACATACTGAATATTTTAAGATGAAAGATTTGAGAAATGGCAGGTACAGGAAGGACTCTCTGACCTCCCCTTTCTCCCCTGAAGCAGGTGTTAAGACGCTTATGTGAGAGCTGCCCTCCCTAAATCTGGAGGAGAGGAGTATCCTCATCTTTGAGGAGAGAGGAATGCCAAGAGGAGTCCAAACCAGCAGGCCTTGCTAAGTTTCCCCCAGTGTACTGCCCTTAGCTCATGCCTTTTGTCCTGTCACACTTTCCCAGGACTTTCCACACTTCATCAAATCTAGTGTGAAAATGCTCAGGCTTAACTGCTTCTCTGGATCTTCATCTCCTTATGAAGCCTCCCAAGTTACATAAAACTTATACAGCATAAGTTTATGTAATATGTTTTTCCCTTGTTAAGCTGTCTCTTGTCAGTCTAATTTACAGGGTCTTAGCCAGTGAACCTAAAAAGGTAAAGGGAAAAGCACATGTTTTTTGCTCTTCTACAGTGCCCTGTTTTGGGTGGCACAGTCTGATCTCCTTCAAAACATAAAAAAAGTGTCTACCTAGAGATTGCAGCTTTTAATATTGTCCCTCTTAACAGGCCCTCTGGGGCCATCCTCGGACATAGCCCCCTGCCCACATCCTCTGCCTGCCTCATGTTTGTGGAAAAACTTTAGCCTCCTAGGCCTGTCCATCTGTCAGTCCCCACCTGTCCAAACGCTTTCTTAGCAGCCCCTGCCACGGGGAGCCGTCGCGCCAGCCACACGCGGGTCTGCGGGCTGCCTTCCTGTCACAGCACGTGAGGGCAGTGCTATCTAATACTTATTGCGCTCAGCATCGGCCCCGCATGCACAGTTACTGGCTACTTATTAGTTACCGAGGCATGAATCTTAGACTGTTCCTTTGAAAAATGAAAATAGACATCAGATTCCCTACTGCTTCAGGTTTACTTCAGCACTTAGTTCTAGTTTTGCTACTCCAGGCTTAGGAAATAAACCCTTAACATGTTTGATTCACAGTCTCAAATGCTGCCATAGGCAAGAGCTTGGTGTTATTTTTCTTTAAAGAACACAACAACAGTCATACTAAAGATTCCTTCTGGATTTGCCCCTCTACTCCCACTGTTGCACTTGCTTCTGGTTACACTGACCAGCTCACAGGCTAGCCTGAGTCACTGAGCCTTCCTGAGCCTTAGTTTCTGTTTATAGGGATATGTGGCAGGCTGTAGCTTCCTGAATGGCCATGCTGTCTTTGGCCAGGTCCCATGGCCAAAGGTCCCTAGACCAACTAGTGGGTGATTTTGCCCCTCAGGAGACATGTGGCAATGTCTGGAGACATTTTTGGTTGTCACATCTTGAGGTTGGGGGTGCAAGTGGCATCTAAATGGTAGAGGCCAGAGGTACAACTAAATATCCTATAATGCACAAGTCCACACAACAAATTATTATCTGTCCCCAAATGTCAGTAGTGCCAGGTTGAAAACTCTCTTCTAGACCTAGTAATTCCTACAAGTCATTAGCCTGCAATTTAAATGCCACGTTCCCTAGGACACCTTGTCTAATGCCCTAAACCGAACATAAAGCTATCAAAACCTTTATCACTATATGCTACATTTTATAGTTATCCTTTACCCATTTTTCTCTTTAGGAGATAAGGAACTATTTCTTGTTGAGTGTTTTATGTATCTCTTGAGCTTAGCATGTATTGTAGAACAAAGGGATGGATGGATGGATGGCATAATCAGTTTGCTGGAGATGCCATAGCAAAGGACCACAGACTGGATGACTTACACAACAGAAATTTATTTTCTCAAAGTTTTTGAGGCTGGAAGTCGAAGATCAAGATGTCAGCAGGTTTAGTGTCTTCTGAGGCCTCTCTCCTTAGCTTGCAGACTGCTGAACTCTTCTTATTAGGACACCAGTCAGATTGGATTAAGGCCTACCCTAACCTTAAACTCATCGCCTCTTTTAATCACATCTTTAAAGGCCCTATGTCCAAATATAGTCACATCTTGAGGTTCTAGGGGTTAGGGCTTCCACATATGAATTTGGCAAGGGGGACACAATTTGGTCCTTCACAGACAGATTTTTATCATCTCTAACATTCTGCAGTTCAACTCCAACTTCTCAGTTGGAGAAGAACAATTCTCCTGATCCCTTCCCAATTCTGGCTTCTCTTTAACAATCTTGCTGCCTTCTACCTCCAAACCACTGAGGGCTGTGAGATGAAAATCGCTTGATGTAGCCTTGGTGCTAACAGCCTTACACAGGTGACCAAAGGCAGATAGCCGTGCATCCTTGGATCCTGCCTCCACCACTAGCAAGATGAGTGGTCATAGGCAATCTCAGTTCCTGCTCTGAAAAATGGGACCATGATTATATCAACCTCTTAGGACTGGTGCTGAGATTTATCAAGATAATGCATAAAATGTGCCTAACATAGCGCTTGGCACATAGTAAGTATTCAATAAATGTTAGCTTTAGTCGACCTTTTTTTTTTCTGGTATATTAGACTTTTTTTTTTTTTAGTCACAGTAAAGTTTTTCTTTCACCTTAGTAAAAACTTTGAATTTTGCAAGACAAAACATATTTTGCTCTCTAAGTCTTTCCTCTTAGTTGACATTACAGATAAATTGAGAAACCCCTTTGTCATCCAGTTTTTACTCACAGCTCCTACCCTGGTACCCTGTGTGCCACCAACTCTCACAAGCTAATGACAGGCTAATGGGAAAACGGGAGGAATGGAGACCTTCAGGACTCACATTTCCTGTCAATCTTATCATCTCCTTCTCACCCACCTTAGCATCCACCCTGCATTAAACGTATAGATTCTACTTCCTTAGTCTCCTGAAGATTTATCTTCCCCTACAGGCCTCCCTGTGCCTTCGCTGGGCCCTCACCACTTCTTATGTGGTACCTCTTTAGAGCCTGACTTCCCAGACCCTGGGTGATGTCCCTTCACACCTACCGCCTCTTCTGCTCTTAGTTTGATCTTGCCAACAGAAAATGCCTCCGTGGCTTCCTCTAGCTTTCAGGATGAACTTCTCAATCCACGAGGCCCATTCCAATTTGGCACTACTTCCTCCTCCAGCCTCCTCTCTCCAAGACCCTCCTCCTGAAGGGTCTGTGCTATTTCAGGCTTCTATGCCTTTCCACACGCTATACTCTCTACTTCAAATTCCCTTGCTTCACTATTCACAATGAAAATAGCCAGGACATGGAAGCAACCTAAGTGTCCAGCGACAGATGAATGGATAAAGAGGATGTGGCACATATATACAATGGAATATTACTCAGCCATAAAAAGAAACGAAATTGAGTTATTTGTAGTGAGGTGGATGGACCTAGCGTCTGTCATACAGAGTGAAGTAAGTCAGAAAGAGAAAGACAAATACCGTATGCTAACACATATATATGGAATCTAAAAAAAAATGGTTCTGAAGAACCTAGGGGCAAGACAAGAATAAAGACGCAGACGCAGGGAATGGACTTGAGGACACAGGGAGGGGGAAGGGTAAGCTGGGACGAAGTGAGAGAGTGGCATGGACATATATACACTAACAAATGTAAAATGGATAGCTAGTGGGAAGCAGCCGCATAGCACAGGGAGGTCAGCTGGGTGCTTTGTGACCACCTAGAGGGGTGGGATTGGGAGGGAGGGAGGGAGATGCAAGAGGGAGGGGATATGGGGATATATGTGTATGTATAGCCGATTCACTTTGTTATAAAGCAGAAACTAACACACCATTGTAAAGCAATTATACTCCAATAAAGATGTTAAAAAAAAATCCCTTGCTTCCATCTTTCACCCAACCAACTCCTACTTGCTTTTCAAACATCCACCTCTTCCAGGAAACCTTCTTTACTCCCTAGGCTTCAACTGTAGCTTTCATTTATTCAGGGAAATTTGCATGCAGTGAAATGCACAGATCTTAAATGTATAATTCAAGGAGTTTTAATAAACTTATACACATCCATGTAACCTCTATTGCAATCAAGATATAGACAATTCCCTTCTTCTCTTTCCCAGTCCATCTCTACCCGGCCCTTCCCCCCCACCCCCCAATTAGGCAACTATCCTAATTTCTATCACCACAGATTAGTGTTGCCTGTTTTTGAACTTCATATAAGTGGAATCGTATGGTAAATACTTGTTTGTCCATATATGCATTAGTCTATTTTTAGACTCTAGTCTGTTCCTTTCATCTATTTGTCTATCTTTATGCTACTATCATACTGTCTTAATTATTGTAACTTTATGTAATTCTTGAATTCAGATTATATGAGATTCAACTTTGTTCTTCAAGAATATTTTGGCTAAACTAGGCATTTTGCATTTCCATATGAATTTTAGAATCGACTTGCAACTTCTACCAAACAAATGTCTGTTGGGATTGTGAATATAATTGTAATTGCATTGAACGTATAGATCAATTTTGAGGAAAAATGACCCTAAACAATATTCAGTCTTCCAATCCAGGAACATAATATAGTTCTCCAATTACTGAGATCTTAAATTTCTCTCAACAGTGTTTTGTAGTTTCTAGTTTAGAGGTTTTGCATGTCTTTTATTAAATATGTTGCTAAGCATTTTATAATTTTGATACGATTATGAATGAGATTTAAAACTTTTCATTTCCCAGTTTTTGCTGCTGGTATATATAGAATTGATTTTGTATATTGACCTTGTATATTGAGACCTTGATAAATTTACTTATTAGCTCTAGCAGATTTTTTTATATTCCATGGGATTTTCTATGCAATCAATCATGTCAATCTGTAAATAGAAACAGTTTTGCTTTTCCTTTCCAATGTTTATACTTCTTGTTGTCTTTTGTTGCCTCATTACACGTGTTTGGGTTTCTAAAACAGCTTTGAATAAAAGTGAGAGTAGATATCCTTACCTTGCTCCTGGTCTGAAATCTAAAGAGTTTAATAGTTCACCGTTAAGTTTATTGTTAGCAGTATGTTTTTAAAACTGCCCTTTATCAGAAAAAGGAAGTTTTCTTCTATTTCAGTTTGCAGAGTTTTTTTGTTGTTTTTAAATCAGGAAAAGTGTTAAATTTTATCAAATGCTTTTTATGCATCTATTGAAATGATAATTTGCTTTTTCTCCTTTATTGATATGGTGAATTATATTGATTGATATTTGAATGTTAAACAATTCTTGTATTCTTTGCATGAAATATAGTTGGTCATAGTCTAATGAATATATATATTGCTGGATAAAATGCCAATTTTAAGGTATTTTTTACATTTATGTTTATGAAGAATATTGGCCTGTGATTTTATTTTCTCAAAATATTTCTCTCAGGTCTTGGTATCAGGATTATGCAGAACTCATAAAATGAGTTTGGAAGTATTCTTTCATCTTCTGTTTTCTGAAAGAGTTTTATAAACTTGATATAACTTCTATAAATGATTGATTGAATTCACTAGGGAACTATCTGGGCCTGGAGTGTTCCTTATGAGACATTTTTTGTTTTATTATGAATTCTATTTCATTAATAGATGTAGACCTTTTCAATATTCTATGTCTTTTTGTGTCCATTTTGATAAATTTATCTTTTAAGGAATTTTTCCATTTCATCTCATTTTAAAAAACTTATTGATATAAAATTTTTTAAATAATATTTACTTGCTATCATAATGTCTGTAGAGTCTACAGTGATATCTCCTCTTTTATTCATATTGGCTATCTGTACTTTCTTTTCTGTTCATCAGTCTTGCTAGGGATTTGGCAATTTTATTGCTCTTTCCAAGGAACAAATTTTTGGCTTTTCTTGTTTTTTTCTATTTGTCTAAGGTCAATATACGAAATCAATTCTATATATACTAGCAGCAAAAACTGGGAAATGATAGGTGCTAGTGTTTCATGCAAAATAAATCCAAAGTAAGTAGAAGGAAGAAAATAATACTTACTGCTTACTTTGTATTATTATTATTAATTCAAAATATTTTCTGATATCTCTTGTGATTTCTTCTTTGATTCATGGGTTATTTAGAAGTCTGTTTCTTAATTTCCAAATATTTGGGACTTATCTAGATATCTTAGTAGTAATAACTTCTAATTTAATTTCATTGTGGTAAAATATATATATATATACTCTAAGGTTGTGAGATTTACTTCTTATGAAATTTATTGAGATTTATTTTGAGGCTGAGGATGTGCCTTATCTTGGTGACTGTTTCATACATACTTAAAAAGAATATGTACTTTGAAGATGTTGGATGTATGTTACATAAATAGCAGTTAGATCAAGTTGGTTGATAGTGTTGTTCAGATCTTCTATATACTCAGTGTTCTGTCAATTACTGAGAGAGGTGTGTTAAAATCTCCACTTATAACTGTGGATTTGTCTATTTGTCCCTTTAGTTTTGTCAGTATTTGCTTCGTCTGTTTTGAAGCTCTATATTAAATGAATACACATTTCTTTTTTGTTTCTTGATGTAATTATTTAATGACACAGGAAAATAACATGTTATGAAACAAGCTGGTTACAAATAGTGGTTAAAGGATGACTTACTTCACTTTTGATAAAAACAATTTAAAAGTATGTATACAAAACATTGGAAGGTTATATATAAAAATATTGACAGTAGATGAATACACATTTCTGACTCTTATGTCTTCTTGATGAAGTGATCTTTTTATTATTATAAAATGTTCATCTCTTTCACTGGTAATATTTCTTGTTTTAAAATCTATTTTGTTTGACGTTAACATAGACACAACTGCTTCTTATACATACTTATTGTTTTTGTCATATATCTTTTTCCATTCCTTTACTTTGAACCTGTTTTTACATTTACAGTATGTCTCTTGTAGA
This sequence comes from Lagenorhynchus albirostris, assembly GCF_949774975.1. NCBI lineage: Eukaryota > Metazoa > Chordata > Mammalia > Artiodactyla > Delphinidae > Lagenorhynchus > Lagenorhynchus albirostris. Next base: position 129,476,863 of record NC_083098.1, read on the forward strand.
AAGCATATAGTTGTGTCTTTTTTTTTTTTTTTTTTGTGGTACACGGGCCTCTCACTGTTGTGGCCTCTCCCGTTGCGGAGCACAGGCTCCAGATACGCAGGCTCAGCAGTCATGGCTCATGGGCCCAGCCGCTCCGTGGCATGTGGGATCCTCCCGGACCGGGGCACAAACCCGTGTCCCCTGCATTGGCAGGCAGACTCCCAACCACTGAGCCACCAGGGAAGCCCGTGTCTTATTTTTTAATGCAGTCTAACAGTCTGCTTTAAAATAGGGGGTTTAGTCCATTTTCATTTAGTGTAATTAGTTATATATTGGCGGATTTAAGCTTAGTGTTTTCCTGTGTGTTTTCTCTTTGTCCCATCTGTTTTTTATTCTTGCGTTCCTTCTTTCCAAGCTTTTCTTAGGTTAATTAAATATTTTTACTATTCCATTTTAATTCTCCTAATTTTAGCTATTTTTTCATCCTTTTTAGTTGCGACTAAGATTACAATATGCATCCTCAATTTACCATAGTCTGTGTAGAGTTGATACTGTATTAAATTTAAGAACCCTGAAACAATGTAATTCAATTTACCACTATACCATCTTGTGTGCTGTTGTTGTCATATATTTTTAATAATCTCCATAATAAGATGTTATAATTTTTGACATTAAACGGGTATTTGTCTTAAATAAATTACAAGAAGGAAAAAATATACTATTTTATATTTTCTCACACATCTGCCATTTCCAATGGTCTTTATTCCTTCCTGTATATCTGAGTTTCCATCTGCTATCCTTTCCTTTAGTTTGAAGAATTTCTTTTAATATTTCTTATAGGACTTCTATAATCTTTTGTTTATTTGGGAATGTCTCTTTTGCCTTAATTTTTGATAAAACATGAAAAACCACTATTTATAGTTTGCTGAAAATCAAAAGCAGGCAAAAAGTGAAGAGATTTGACTCTTGAAAGGAGGAAACTACACTGAGTGAGAGCTACATTTATATGACCTGTACCTTGAGGGCTCCTTCAATCCATAGGTGTGGTATAACCAGAACTCAATAAGGAGGCTTCAGTCTATTGATCTGAGTTGTCAGAAGACATAGTTGAGGGTGTTAGAGTAGGTGGGAATTGAGGGAGGGAAGTCCAAAAACGGGGGCGCCACAGGTAGGACTCCTCTAAGTTGGCACAGAAACTGCCTCAAATCTTTGGACGGCTTCAGAGATACCCACTGGGCTCCTTGAAGTCTCCTCTGTGCAGGCACAGTTCAGGGGCCTTCCAAGGCTTTGAGACAGTTTGTCTATGGGAGGGTCGTTCTAATAAAAACTACTCTGCCATTCCCAGAACCAGAGCTTCCCCATTGTACTTTGAACATTCACCTATCACAAAATGTGTCATCTTGTACTATAATTGTGAATTTAATTATATGCATCTCCCACGATACTTTAAACTCTGTAGGGTATGATGTACTTATTCAGGTACCTTTAATGTCTAGTACAGTGTCTGGCATGTGGTGCTCAATAAATGTTAATTGAGTAAATAAATCTAATAAAACTAGCAAGTTTGACAACCAGGGTGAGAGGGCCTGCCTCTTTAGCAGTTCTCATGTGGAACATTGGTTTTCTCAGGCCAGTCATTTGAAGAGTGTTCTGAGGATTACAGGAGAAAAGTATCCTCCTCTTTTCTCTAGCCTTGATGATTTTACCGTTAATTTATAGTGATGTCAATAATAAAAACCAGTCCTTTGACAATTAGTCACAGATTATGGATTAACATAGTAAATAGGAAGTAATGATACATTATTTCTTATTTTATTTTATTTTTAAATGATTAGATGAAACATCTGACTTGAAACAGCAGATGTGGTGGCCTCACACTTGCAGGAAAGAATAAGGAGAAATAATATCCAGCCCAGCCCAAATGGATTTCCTGGCTGTATGGAGAAGCAGTGGATTCCAGATCAGAAAAAGTGGAAGGTATGACCCCAGATTCTATTTGCTGTAATATGGTGCTGACCAGTGTTCGGTGCTGACCTGATTATTGAGGGAAATAAACAGCACAAATAACTGTGGGATCTCAGAACCTTTTACTCAGTGTAACTCTTCTATATGGTTATGGTCCCTTCTGCTATTTACCTGGTGATGTAGCCTTTACTACAAGGTGTGTGTGGGTTGGGAGCTGGGGACAGACTCCACACAGGGCTCTGTGTCCTGCAAGGAGCCATCCTTCTGTCAAGAGCTAATGCTGACTGGTAGCCATCATAAACTGACCAGGCTCGTTTTTCAAAGGTAGGAGAAGGGGATTCTACATTTTTGTTTTCCACAGATGGTTAGACAGAGAGTGTACTGTCAGAGGGAGTTTCACACCTCAGAGGGAGTTTCACACCTCAATTTTATTTTATTTTATTTTTTATTTTATGTTTTTTTGCGGTACGCGGGCCTCTCCCTGTTGCGGCCTCTCCCGTTGCGGAGCACAGGCTCCAGACGCACAGGCTCAGCGGCCACAGCTCACGGGCCCAGCCACTCTGCGGCACGTGGGATCTTCCCAGACCGGGGCACGAACCCGCGTCCCCTGCATCGGCAGGCGGACTCTCAACCACTGCGCCACCAGGGAAGCCCCCTCAATTTTATTTAACTAGGGGCCTGGTGAAGATCAGGATACTATCTTTCTTTTATGAAGGTTATGTTCAAGGTAATTTAAAGTGTTGGGATTGAGGAGTCTATTAATTTAAGGCTCTTCTTCTAATAAGTGACAAAAATACAACTGAAACTAGTTTCAATATAAAAGGGGGTTCAGTGGCTTACATAAATTAGTTTTCATGGTGAACCTTCAGACACAGTGTATCTCTCTCTGTTTCACTCTGCTTCTCTCTGTGCTCAGAAGGCACTCCCCAAAGAGTGGCAAAGATGACTACTGGCAGCTCCAGCCTAAATCCCATCAGCTCAACAACCCCAGTAGGAAGAGAACATTTCTCTCTAAATAATTACAACAAAAGTCACAGGGAGGCTTCTCCATGCTCTGGCTTGTGTTATGTTCCCACCCATGGGGCTGGGGAGGAGGTGAGACCAGCCCCACTTGACCGCAAGGACTGAGGGTTGGTCAAGCAAGGATTCCCAAAGAGAAAGAAGGGTTCCAGTGCCAGAGGAAGGAAAAGAGATGCAGGGCAGACAAAACAAAGGGTTGGGGTTCTTTGATGGTTGGCTTGTTGCTCCCCAACCAGGGAGAAGAAAGTTTCAGCATTAAAAGTAGAAGCAACAGAGGCCAGAATGTCTGAGCCTTTACTGGGCTAGACCTGATGAGGAGAGCCGAAGCAGGAGACGAGAAAAGGTAAATAACACAGAATCAGTTAGAGCACTGAGACTCTATTGGGGAGGGCTATATTACACAGAAAATAATGGTAAACTTTCGGAAGGAGAAGGCAAGACCAGAGGCAGCTGGAAAAGATGATTTAACTGATGTGTTTAATTAACGTCCTGCAACCTCAAATCTTTCTTCTGTGGCAACTACTCAGAACACTTTTTGACCTATTAGGAAACTGTGAATTAAAATACAGTTCAATGAGGCCAAGTTTGTGGAAAAGAGGTTCCCTGGTGAGCTATTCGTCTGGGAAAAATCCCTCAAGCAGCAGGAGGTGAATGGGAATTCAGCACAAGCTAATTGTCACTAGTGGCAGAATAAGTCTGAAAAAAAGCTTCTGCGTTGTCAAATGTGTACACATTTTACAAGGCACTTTTCTGTGCCTTGTTTTATTCTACCTCTATGAGCAGCCTTTGATGTCAAAAGTGCTGGAATGATTACAACTATTTCACAGGTGAGGAAATCTGCAGTGTGTTTCTGGCTTCATCCTAAATGAGGGAAAGAGGATAGCAGTGTCCTGGTTAAAGGACCCCTAAAGAGGACCCCAGCTAGATTAAGGTCACTTTCCCAGGAGCCAGTGGCCGGGCATTCTGTCTGTTTAAGGATGCTGGGAGCTCTTCTCTCGGCTGCTCCTATATAAGCAGGGCAGCGGCTAACGGTACCAGAGCAGGTTTCAATCACTCCTGTTCTTGTTCACACTGAGATCTGTAGGTCCAAGGAGAAATGGTCTTCCTGGTCCTGAAGCTCCTTTTAGAAATGATCTCAATAGTGAAAATCTTTGTAAAGTCCAGGACTGGAAGAGAAAATGAGAAATGTTTCAGAGTTTCAGAGAAAATGTTTCAGAAAATGTTCAGAGAAAATGTTTCAGAAAATGTTCAGAGAAAATGTTTCAGAGTTTCAACCATTTGCTTTTGTGTGGGGTGGGGTGACAGGTCCTGATGGTTTAGAATTTGGGTGTCTTGTATGTAATTGCATCGTTTCGATAGGTGGCAGCATGCCCTCTCCTTTAAAAGGCTGTCTTTTTAAAAGGGCATATTCAGTGAAAAGCTCTATCAGGAAATGAAGAGGTGCTAATGGTAATAAAAGCAAATAGAAAATGTTCCCTGTGACCCACCATGAACACATTGCTCGTGGTCACAACTAAAGTCATTGATTCAGACTTTGATCGACCAGTAATAACTCCAGACCAAAAGTTGTATCATGACACTTCTACTTCAAATTCTGGTACAGTTTAGTTCTTTCCTCATCAGGGATGTAGCATCTTGGGAAAGCTTTGCCAGATGACATTGAACTCTTTCCCACTCACCATGTTGTGAATGATCACACCTACCCGTCTCCACCATTCTGAGTGACCAGCTCCAATCTCTTCTCTCTTTTCAGGATTGCTTTCTCCGTCAACAGATATAAATGTTTTAATTCCACTCACAATGGCATTTCTCCCAAGGGACCATCCAAGGCATGGTTGATTTCAACTGAGGCAGAAAAGAAAGGGAGAGGCTTACTAGAAGCTTGAAATGCACAAACTGCCTTACATTCTAAGAATAAAACTATCCTTATCAGGAAAAAATCTATTCCGTTTGTGGCAGGGAGTGATGGCCGCCCTGGGGCAGGGGTAGTTTAGTAAGGAGGGGTAGCAGGTCCTCCTGGGATGGAGGACTTGTGAGTGCCCATTAGCAGTGTCATATTCTTGAATTTGAGAGGCGACTCTTTGCGCTACACATCCGTTTATCTCCAAAATTGGGCTTTTGAGAATTAAGTTGTGCCCCCCATGAAAAGGAGATAACCTATATAAAATATATATAATAAATATGTATATAATTATATATAACTACATTTGAACAAATAGATCCTGAAACTACCTCGTTTTGATAATAAAATTAATCTTTGCCCTAAGCCTTCTTCTTATTTAAAAAATAAACTTTTAAAAGAAAAAAAAATCACTCTTACTGTAGTAGACACAGTTGGTGCCCGCCCAGCTCTCCATGGATGCTTTGCATCAACTCTGTGTGTCCATCCTATCTGTGCCCTTTGATGACCTGGCAACTCAGAGGATGGCGCTTGGGCACTGGAGCAGCCTCACCTGTATCCTGAAGCTCCACAGACATAACGCGTGGTTGCAAAAGTACAAAAACGCAGCCACTTGCATTCCAGGCAGAACTAACAACTCTGAGGTGTAATTTATGCTCCAGGGAACCCTGCAGGATTAAGTTGAATCTGGGGCTTCCCCTGAATTTATACCCAGGCCTGAATTTCCCCATCCCAATCCTGCTTTCCCCACTCCCTTCCTGGTTTTTCTCGCATTTCCTTGGTAAACCACTTGCACTGGAATCCTTGACTCAGGTTCTACTTTTAGGAAAACCTGATAAAGGATACTTACTGCTTTTTCTTGTCTCTCTCTCTTCCTCTCTTTCTCTGTCTCTGTGTCAGTCTCTCTCTGTCTGTCGCACGCGGGTATTCTTTCTTTTTTCTTTTGTAAGTTAGATTTGGGGGTTTTCTTTCTTTCTTTTTTGAAAATTTATTTATTTATTTATTTATTTATTTATTTATGGCTGTGTTGGGTCTTCGTTGCTGTGCACTGGCTTTCCTTAGTTGCGGTGAGCGGGGGCTACTCTTCGTTGGGGTGCACGGGCTTCTCATTGTCGTGGCTTCTCTTGTTGCGGAGCACGGGCTCTAGGCGCACGGGCTTCAGTAGTTGAGGCACATGGTCTCAGTAGTTGTGGCTCGCGGGCTCTAGAGCTCAGGCTCAGTAGTTGTGGCGCACAGGCTTATTTGCTCCGCGGCATGTGGGATCTTCCCAGACCAGGGCTCGAACCTGTGTCCCTTGCATTGGCAGGCAGATTCTTAACCACTGCACCACCAGGGAAGTCTGGATTGGGGGATTTTCTTGAATTAAGTTTATAGGGGAAAATCACACAGCAACTAAACCTTTCTCCTCCAAATCCACCATCTCTCAGCCTAATGGGAAGATGGTAACATGCTCAGAGCTAGTTTAAAAAGATAATTTTAAAGATGTTATTTGTAATTGAGGTACCACAACCTAGAATCTTCCTTTGTAGCAATTGCTAGGTTTTTCCTTCACTCTCCTCTCTATTTAAAATTGACTCTCGTCTGCCTCATACATGCCCCGCCCACCTCTCCATAGCTGCTTTCTCTGCTTGTGTTTCTCCATAGTACTTTACCACCTCATTCAAATGAGTAAAGGAAGACTAAAGAAAATGAGAGAAATAAAATAATTTGTAACATGCAAGGAAGCCTTCTTGAAAAGAATAACATTTCATTATGAATGGGAAGGTAGAAACAGACATCTTTAGGGATTCATAAGTGGGTATATGGATGCCTTGAATTTTCTATTTCTGTAAAGGGAGAAGAGATATCATATGGAAGAGTTTCAGTTGTGTGACTGGAAATCATCAAGATGTTTTATCTACCAGCAAAAGAACTGTAAACAATAAAACCCCACGAGTTTTCTTTAGAAAAATATTTTTGCTAAAATTTTAATGGTAGGTGGAATGTGTCCATTTTTATATTCCAAATTTTGGATTGCTGAAGGCCAATTTCAAAAATAAAGAAGAGGTGTGGGTATATCTGATAAGAGGATCAGGGGAGATTTGCAGAAAATGTATGATACCCAAAAATCAGGGAGAAGCTATAAAGGAAAAAAACCATTAGTACACTACTAGCCTAATAAAGAGAAAGCAAACTGTGCATTGGGAATTAAAACCCAGTGGGAGAACTCCAGTGCCAACCATCACAGAACCCACCAATTCTTTCCACAAATATTTAATGAGTTCCTTCCATGTTCAAGGCATCGTTCTAGGTGCCAGATATATAGTAGTGAACAAAACAGACTAAATCTCTGTAGCATTGAGCTTACATTCTAGTGGGAGAGAGAGACAGTCAGCAGAAATTATTAAAATATATATGTCCAGAGTGGTAAATGCTATGGAGAAAAATAAAGCAGGGGTGTTTGGGGTGGGGGGTTGCAATTTAAAATACAGTAGTAGCCAGAGACAACCTGGTAGAGAAGATGACAGCTGAACATGGTAAGGAAGAAGGTGAGGCAATGGACCAGATGGACATTTGGTGGAAGAGCATGCCAAAGGAAGAAACAGAAAGTGCAGATGGCATAGGTAGGAGTGTGCCCGGAGTGTTGGAAAAAGGAGAATGCCAGTGTGGCTGGAGTTGAGTAAGAAGAGTGAAAATGAGGTTAGAGAGATGAGGGGTAGAGGGGACATGACCATGTAGCCCCTGTTGTAGGACTCAGGCTTTACCATGAATGAGGTAGGAGCCATTGGAAGGTTTTGAGCTGAAGGATGCCACATTGTGTTTAGTTTTTTTTAAAGGATTATTCTGGTTGCTCTATTGCAAATAGATTTTGATGAGGGGCAGGGACCAAAGCAGGAAAACTATTTAAGAAGGTATTACCACATCTGGGTGAGAGATTGCAGTGGCCTCAATAAAGTGGGAGCTGGAGATGGTGACAAGTAGTTGGATTATAGAGGTATTTTGAAAACAGCTGTCCATTATCACTGACTTTGGTGATAATTAAATTCAACGTGAAAGAGAAAGAGAAATGTCAAGGAAAATTTCAATGCATAATCGTGTATTTGTGTTTAGTTCAATTCAATTACATAAACATTTGTTTTCTACTATAGGTTATCTAGCACATATGAGGCACTGTGCTAGTGAAATGCAGTTCCTTCTGCCAAAGAGCTTATATTCTGGAAAGGGAAACAGACATATAAATCAATAAATTTGTGTACACCACACTAAGTCTAATAAACTATACTCAATTTCTGAAAGTGGGGAGAGATTAACACTGTCACAGAGATAGAGTAAGACAATGATGGAAGTCCTTCTAAAGGAAGTGATGCCTATGTTGAATATTGATGGACACATGAGGGGTTTTCCAGGTGCTAAAGAGGGGGTGGAGAAGTAATATTCCAGGGAGAGGTCACTGCAAGTACAAAGACACAGAGGAATAAAACAAATGTGGTGTGCCTAGGGAAATAGAAATAAATTGGATTGGCTGGAATGCGAAGTTCAAGGTGAAGAGAGGCTGAGAGCTGAGGAGAGCAGATGATAAGGATTTTATATACCCTGCTTCATGCCTGGGCTATCCAAAGGAGAGCCAGTGAAAAGTTTTAAATAAGGGAGAGTTGTGATCAGATTCAAGTTTTGTAAAATATCACTCTGGTGGCCATGCAGAGATGATTGGAAAGAGGAGCAGGCAAGAGGCTAGAAACCCAACAAAAGTTATTGCAACCATTGCTGAAAACCTGAATTAAGGCAATGGCAGAGGGAATAGAAAGGAAAGGTTGGACTTAAGAATTAGAAATAGCAAAGCCCAGTGGCAAATTGGTTATGGTGTATGAGAGAGAAAGCAGAGTCTTGGAGGCTGGCAGATGCGTTCACATCAGTTAAGATTAGAGGACACTGGGCTTCCCTGGTGGCGCAGTGGTTGAGAGTCCGCCTGCCAATGCAGGGGACGCGGGTTCGTGCCCCGGTCCGGGAAGATCCCACATGCCGCGGAGCGGCTGCGCCTGTGAGCCATGGCCGCTGAGCCTGCGCGTCCGGAGCCTGTGCTCCGCGACGGGAGAGGCCACAGCGGTGAGAGGCCCGTGTACCGCTAAAAAAAAAAAAAAAAAAAAAAAGATTAGAGGACACTGCTATTGTAGCATTATTTATAATAGCCAAGATATGGAAGCAACCTAAGTGCCTATCAACAGATGAATGAAGAAAATATGGTACATATATACAATGAAATACTACTCAGCCATAAAAAAAGATGGAATCTTTTTTTGCAACAGTCTGGGTGGACCTTGAGGGTATTATGCTAAGTGAAATAAGTCAGAGAGAGAAAGAAAAATACCATATGATTTCACTCAGATGTGGAATATAAAAAACAGACAAACAAGCAAACCAAAGCCAAAATAAATGAGCAAATGAAACCAAACACAAACAAACACATAGATACAGAGACAAGAGTAGTGGTTACTAGAGGGGAAAGGGCAGGATGGTGAGGCCGAAATGGATAAATGGGATCAACTGTATGGTGACAGATGGAAACTAAATTTTTGGTGGTGGGCATACTGCAGGGTATACAGAAGCAGAAATATATTATTGTACACATGAACCTTATATAATGTTATAAACCAATGTTACCTCAATAAAAATAAATCAAAAAAAGAAAAATTTAAAAAATAGAAATGATAAACAAAGATCAGGGAAAGCTTTAAAACAAAGAAGGTCGTGGAAGTTGGGGAAAGTGATGTGATCAATTTTGGCATGTGAGATAAAGGTGAAGCACCTGGAGGATAAAGATGGAAATCTCCCATTTGGGCCTGGAAATTAGCAGAGGGGAATAATTTAGGGGTCAGTGACATGTATAGGGATATTTTAAACAACAGGAACTTTTTTGACTGTTGAGGGAAAAGGTTTAAAGTAAAAAGGTGGCTAAGGATAGAATCCTCAAGAACATCAGCGTCTAAGGGGAGACACAGGAAAGCAAACCGACAACTGACACTGAGAATATATGGTCAGAGATGTAAGACAAGTAGCAGGATAAAGAGTAGCCTCCAAAATCAAAGAGGGAAAAGAGATGGTGTAATCAAAAGTAACAGAGGTCATAATAAGATCAAGTAAGATAAGGATTTAGACACATTTGTGAGTTGTGTGAGTTGGGGGTCATTGTTGATCAGAGAGAGGACAATTTTAATGATACAGTGATAGGGTGTGGGATGGGTAGAAATCAGATTATAGTGGCTTGAAGTGGATAGAAGGTGAGGGAGTACAGACACGTTTATAGATTACTCTTCCAGTGAGCTTGACTTAGCCTGAATACCCAAACCCTCCCTCTTCCACATGAGGTGAGGCCATGCCCACACTAACCTGTGGACTAGAGTAGATGGAGGTAGATGATGAAAACAGGTGAGTGTTGAGAGCTGAGAGTGAAGTGGGGAAGTGACTCCAGTAAGCCAGATAAGGGAGTTTGAAAGGGTCCCCAAAAGGTAAGGGGCCAGGGCCAGTGTCTAAAGCTGGATTAGGGGAGCAAGACAGACATCTAGGTAGGGAGTTTGTAGGCAGGTCCTCAAGAAGAATGAGACTGTGTGTGCCACTGGGTCTGCAGTTCAAGGGATTGATCAGGGCTCCAGGCTCAGTGGGGAAGGAGGGAAACTAACAAACTGAGAGAATGGGAAGGGTGAAGGCCTAGTTGTCATGGCAAAGTCTCAGGGCAGATGTAGTAGAAGGAGGGCAGTTTGAGAGCAAAGAGACTAATAGGTGATGGTTTCTTATATATGAAGATTTCAGACAGAGAATGGTTCCAGGTGCCATAGTCTGGTGCACAGCCATGGGGGTGGTCAGATGACGGGGTGAAAAATGCAGGCGTTTGAAACTGAGGTACTCAAGGTTCTGGGAAGCTACAGTGTTGGTGGAATCCTCCTCAAGGTCACTGAAGTCACCCAGGATGATGGCAGAAATTGGATTCATGGAAAAGAACATGCCTAAGTCCTCAATGAACATAGAGGAGTGTCCAGGAGATGACAATCATCAAAAAAAAAAGTAAGGGGACAGCAAAGCTAGATGGGATAAACTTCAAAGCAGGAATGAGTTTTACACAAGAGTGTGCATGTAATAGACATTGGGAAGAATATCTTCAACTGCTTTTGGACCTGCCATACATTTGGGAGGGCTGCAAAGGAAGTTGTGTCCTTGAGGTAGGGACAGGAAGTGGAAAGTTCCATTTCAGGGGAAATATGTAAGGAGAAAAGATTGTCTTTATCATATACATGTAAAAACGTTATGCTCTCAGAAACTAAGGATCATCTTTTACTTTCTACTAAGACTGTTAAATTATAGGTTTCCAGAGAATCACAAAAGACAGTTGTACTGACTGGGTAGTATTTAATATGACCAGGTCTTAAATAAGAAGCCATGAACATAAACATTTAAAACCAAATATATAATAAATAATCATTAAGTTATAAAGTACATAGTTCATATTAAAACTAAATTCTCAGATGCAAATGTAAATATAACAGAGCAATAATATAGAATAATAATGCTACAATTTTGTGTCCAAAGAAGACACTTTCAGCTAAAATGCTAAAAATAATGATTAATTTTCCCTGAACTACCATGACTGAAAGAAACCTTTCTTTCTTTCTCTCCTCCTTCCTTCCTTGCTTTCTTTTCTTTTCCCTCTTTCTTTCTTTCCCTTTCTTTCTTCCTTCCTTTCTTTCTTTCTTTTCTTTCTTTCTGTCTTTCTCTCTCTTTCTCTCTCTCTTTCTCCTTCTCTCTCTCTCTCTTTCTCTCTCTCTCTTTGTTTCTTTCCTTCTTTCCTTCCTTCCTTCCTTTCATTTTTTTTGGAACATTTCCCTTGTTCCTGCAGCAAGTGTTGCTACAAATGCTGTTGAAATAATGTTGAGTAAATGATCCAATTCAGTAGAAAGTTTTACTCAGAAGTATGGTCAGATGTTCCTGTAAGAGTGTCTAGGACTTTAGAGACTCATAGACACATAAAGCTCCAAAAAAGGCTGAATATTCCATAGAGATTAAGTCCAACCCTCATCCTACAGATAAAGAAATGGAAACCCAAAAAGTTTAAGCAAGTGACCACAACTTCACATCCAGTGAGATTTCAGGTCTCCTGTATCACCATCCATAGGTGAACAGCAGTGTTTATGGGTCAGCCTCAGATCTTCCAGAGGGCTGGCTAAGTCTTGAACACAGAGCAGTGAAGATGGAGCAGTTTGAATCTCACTTCTTCATCTTGTTTATTCTGATGCATTGCTTTCCTTGGGATATTGCCAGGATCATTACCCGAGTCTTTAAGCTCAGTTTAGTGAAGGCTCTTAGCCAACACCCTGTTAAGTTAATTTTACTTTTAAGGTAGAATCTCTGGTCAAAAGAATTAGAACAGAGATTTTTGACAGTAGACACACCAAAATAAATACATTATTTTAAATATAAAATCACAGTGTCAAAGAAGTCAACAACTATAAAGCCAGAAACAAGAAATAAGGACTCCATCTTTTCCAAGTCAATCTCGTGCCTGCTTTCCACTTTTATCCCAACAACCTGGCCTGATGCTGAGGCAGGCTTTAGATGCATATTATCATCATGATGCACGTATTTACACGATTCCTTTGTAATAACATTTAAAAATTTTAAAACAGAATACCTTGTTTCTGATGATAAAACATTTCATTGTGAGTTGAAATAATTGATTCCTAATACACGTTTTAGAACCATAAATTATCTGTACTTGTTTAAAAAATATTTTTAAGTAGATCATCTTTGTTCTTAGAGCATAAAGCATTTCCCATATAACGTCCTCTTGCACACTCACAGCCACTTTAACAATAAGAGATTCTCAAATAGCTTATAACATTCTAGTGAAAATTTTATTTTTCTAGCGTTTTTTAACTTTATATTTAAATAAACTTCTGGAGTTGATATGAAATGGCAGTTAGATCAGGTTGCTTGTTTTTGCTACCCATGGTTGAAAGATTGGGATGCTTATGCAAAAGTCTGTTTTCTACTAGGAGTCCTGAACTCCTGATTTGTCTCCTGATTTTGACTTTATATAGATGATTGAATTTGCCTTATGCAAAGCATACAAACGCAAAGTGTCTGTCAATTTTAAAAGTAGAAAGAAAGGAAGAAAGAAAGAAGGAAACAGACATTTGGCATTAATAACTCACTCCCATACAATCATTATAACAATTTGAGAAGAGAGCTACAAGGCTTTTTAAAATTCTGTTTGGTTCCAGAAGATCGTCTAATTCATGTCCCTCTAGAGATTTTAATTGCCACTTCCACAAGCTTAGAATGTTAGCTTATAAAGGGACTTGAGTTGGGGAAGGTACTAGTATACCCACTTAGAGAAAAAAAAAGACCAAAAGAGTCTATTCCATAAATACATTCATATGTATAGTATTTAAATATTTTTGACAGATTCTAATAAGGAAGTTAGACTTTTCGGAGCCATCTGGTAAAGCTATCCCCCTGGTACATAAATAAATCATGTATTTATAGGTTAGACATTCTGAGATAAAATAAAATCTCTTCAGATATAGATTTTAAACAGTTTTCATTTCCTTAAAAGAATAAACACTTCAACTTTGATTTTCACCCTATGCTTCTATATTCTTCAGATTGAGTGAAGGTATGTAACCTTTTAAGTTATGATCATCAGAAACCTCATTCTTGTCATAATCAAGATCAAGGTTAATCAATAAATTCCCAAACTGTATTTTTGGTTAAAATTTTTAAGCTTCTCCAAGAAATGGCATAGTTGGCAGTAAGATAAAGTAAAAACTTTAGAGGTAATAGAAATCTATAACACAGGAAATCAGACTCGAATTGAGTAGAAAGTTTTTTCAAGTTGACCAAACACAGAGCATGTGGATCAAACTGAAGTATTGCATAGTGATTTTGGAGGAATAATCCTGACCTTGAACACTTATCTGAGTTTTTTCCCCCATCACTAATATATTGTACTCCTCCATTTGGAATACCAAGAACTGAGTTTCACTACTGTGTTAGAGTATGAAATATAGTGTCCAGCTTCAAGTGAGATCTTTAGGAACCTTCGTATTCCGTGTGTTCTAGGAGAGATGCTGATGAATCATCTGTGGAAATAGAATACCATGAGTAACCTCAACATAAGAAGCAATCTGGATAAAGATGAAAGTCAAATATAATTTAAGTTATATACCTTTTGGATGAGTGATTTTAGTCTTTCTAGGAATTCTTTGGGTGGTTTTTTCTCATAAGAATCACATGAAGGACATGTCTAGAAATCAATGAAAGAGTAATAATCTTCTTTAAAGCTTTTTTCCTATTTAATAAAATGTTCATTCAAATTTTATGTTTTCCAATTAGAGACATAAATCATGTTCACTGAAAAACTTTGAGAAGCACATAAAATTGTTCAGAAAATAACAATGAGAAAAATCACTTGTAATCCCATCATTAGAGATAACCACTGCAGTGTTTTGATATGTATCCTCCCAGTAATTTTTTCTTTGCATTTGTGTTATCTACACTGGCTATTAATTTACCTTTGTTGTAACACAAGCATTTCCTACATATTAAATATTCTTCAAAAATATATCCCATAATGTTTGCTTTGTATTCCTACATAGGATTGAAGTATTACTATTTTGGGGCATGTAGATTGCTTCTGACTTTTCACTGTTGTATACAATACTGCAATGGACATCTCTGAGTAATTTTTCATGTACATCTTTATTTTATTCAAAAAATTACTAAAAGTAGAATTACTAAATTAAAGGGATAAAAAAATTTAAGGCTTTTGATATACGTTATAAAACTTTTACGTCTATTCACATAGAACATTCTTACCATTATTGTGCATTGTTAAAAATTTTAATTGAAAAAAATAGGATTTCCTATCTTAACTTGCATTTATTTGATTATGAAGAGATTAAACAATTCTTCACATGTGCATTGCCCACTTATATTTCTCTTTTTAAAAAATCCTTGGTTTATATTCTTTACCCTTATTCCTGTTGAGATACCAAACACCAGGCCATTGCTTGCTGTTTAGCATCTCTAATGCCGGTTTGATGTGTGGTGAGAGATATTTGACTGAAAGATAAGAGATATAAGTTCTAATTCTCATTCTGGCACTTAGTATTCGTGGAGCTTGGGACAAGTCACTTAATATCCTTGGTCTCACTTTCCCATCTATCAAATGAAGGTGCTTAACTGGATAATTCTATGTTCAGTGCCAATATTACCATTTTATGGTCTTTGATATTGGGTTTCAAAGACATGCTCAACTCTTTTCTTCTTTGAGGAAAGTTTTAGAGGGATACTTTTCACATTGCAACCTGGTCAAGCAATCAAAGGAAATAAAAATCATTTTGATATTGTAATTAAGATTTCATTTGAATCACATGTGAAATTCCTTAGAGGAGAGAGAACTGATAGAAAAATTTCTAGTAATTTATCTTATGTGTTTATCCACTGGTTTTGATTAATGCCTGAATTACTCATGAGATTATCTGCATTGCTCATGAGTTGGCGTAAGAGGAAATATACAAGAGGTTCTCAGGGACCACAAAACTAGGGATTATTGAAATTCCCCAGCCAAATAATGGGGTCTACCCATTCAAATGTAGTACTGACTCTGCAGTTGTACAGGACAGTAATAATATTCTTTAAAAGAGGAAAGCAATGTTTGAGATTTATCCTGGTGTCTTGTAGGCTACCTCTTTTCTTTCAGGAAAACTGGGATCTAGCTCCTGTTAATAAGGATATAAGTTATATGTGATCATATAATGAGAGCAGAATATATTTTAACTCTTAAGTCACAATTGGATTCTCTGCCTAATGACTTCCTCACCTTGAAAGCTATATTAATTATTCCAGCTACCAGGGGCTGTTAGCAAATTCTAATTGGATTTCTGGACGCTTTCAAGTTTGTGGACTGAGAAGTGGTGACTTTGCTTCTCAAAACACACTCTATATGATAAGGTATAACATGTAACTGGAAGGAAGGCACTGGAGGCTCTGGCTGTGTGTGTTTTTGTGTGTGTGTGTGTGTGTGTGTGTGTGTGTGTGTGCGTGATGTAATAGATATAGTTAGTAAGTACAAATAAGTTAGATGACAAATGACAGTCTTACCAGTTTATGTTTCTGTCTTTTCCCTGCATTTGTGGGAGGTAGTTTCCTCTTCAGCTGTTTAGTTAATACATTAATTATCTTTTCATTGTCTCCGGTATTTGCTGACTTTAGTTGGATCTTCTGAAAACATGAAAAAGCCGACCGCTCACAGTGTCTCTGAAAGAGAAATAATTTGTATAGATGTTAATGAAAGTTATTCAGAAAGTAAAAATGACCTTCCCAATCCTCTTTTCCTACTTCTACTGCAGTGTCTTGGGTCACATTTATTTTAGCAGACAAATGAGGAATGATTTCATGTCCTACTTAATCTTTGGGCTAAAGAGCAGACTCTTGTGATATAAAATTTCCCCATGTTAGGGGAGAGAGGACATTTCCCTGTCTCACAGACAAGAAGAGGGAGCTTTGCTTTGCCACAGTTCTTTATTCCTAATGTCATTTTGAGGTCTGGGTGTTGGGCAGGACTTGGTATTTCATAAGGGAGAGTTAGTTTGGTTTTAGAACACACTTTATGAATTATGAGGCTCTAAGAGACATTGTGACTGGTGGCAGCTTTGGGTGAGTTACGCTGTAGTCTGATTAAGAATCGTTTCATTTGTCTTTTGTTTCTCTCTACAATGTACGTAGGAGTATCTAACAATGATATACATGTCTTGAGCAGCACCTTATCCTGTACAATGCCTGGCATAGTGTCTTGTTGCTAGTGAGTGCTCAACAAATATTTGTGGAGTGGACAAATGAAGTAAGTGAGTTAAAGCCCCTCCTTTGGGGAAAGGAAGTGGGTGCCTACCTCTGATGGCACATTCCATGCCTAAGATTCAGTACACCTGCTATAGAACATGCGTGACTTTTCTAAAATCCTATTCACACTCTCAAGTCCATTAGGGTGGGATCTGCCTGAATCAAGCAGTCAAGGAACAGAATTTGAGACATGCCTCCCCCGCAATGGGCAGGAAGACTGTCCCTTAGAACGTAAGAGTAATGTCTCAGAGCATGGAGAAGTGGGCAGATCAAGGATCTGTCAAGTCAAAAACTTGACTCTTGCTTTAATCAAATAACCGGTGACTAGTGAATAAGTCAAAATGTTAGAAGTTGAACTGAAAATGAAATGGAATTGATTGGAAGAACAAAATTTATACTGATTTGTTGAAAACATTTTAATGCTGATCTAAGAACTTGTATCCAGGTTACTTTTTTCTTTCAGCAAATGTCTGTATATGATGCTATCCACCACCCTAAAGTTGCTATATCTTCATTTCACCGGTGTATATGGAAGTTACCGCCATGTATACAGAAGCCTCAATTTTTCTCAGTTCCTACAAGGGCCGTCCTATATACAACAATACTACCTGAGTCTTCCCATGACAATCAGCTGAAAATAGCATCTGGCCTGCTTTGCATTTTCCAACCTATATGCTTACCCATTATGAATGTTGATTAATAACATGCATCTTTAAGACACAACCCCATCAGGTTTGCTTTGCATACGTGGCCACAAGCCGAGAACCAGCTTATCTGGTTTCCTTATATCAGAGCAGCTTGCCTCTCATAAGGGCGAGATAGTGTCCTTTACATATGTTTGCCAAAATGCTTATTTAATAGAAACTATATATAAATGTTAATTATAGCACTTTTTTTTCCTTGAAAACCACATGTTCATGTTTGTTGAAGTTTTTTCTTTTCTCTTCTTTTTGACCACAACCGGCTTAACTTACTGGAAAAAAATAATATTCATATTTAAAGAGGTAAATTTTCCAGCTGAAACTGAAAACACTAACTGTTTCATCCGTGATGATCTGAGAAACCAGCATTTCTCACAGAGACCCATTTTGCTGAGTTAACATTTACATGTGGATGTTGAAAGAAAATTAGGTTCCAAAGAACTATAGGGGCCTACCAAATGAACTCCCTTGAGACAGGTATCGCCAAGAGTGGTCAACACAAGCAAGCAAAGATTTTGCACCTGAGAAAGCCTTTCTGAAAACCTCTGAATGGCATCTGGACACCAGTGCCTGTATTGATGGGGCTGTGCTTTCTCTCCTGCCCTTCCTTGTTCACCTGTGTCAATAGACATTGGAATTTTGCTTTGTGCTTTCTGCAAGCAGCAGAGCTATCCCTGGCAATCTGTGGTCCAGGACAAATACCTGCTGGATTTGGCTTCAGATGCACAGTAAAGGCAGCCTCAATAAGGAAAAGAAGCAAAGGAGCTGTTCTGCTAAACTGCCTTAAGGATGTGTTGAGAAGAGGAGTAGAGAGATTAACTTCGATTCAGGCAGCTTAGGTTCCCTGTCACTCAGGATGACCCCGAGTTCACGTGCAGCACTACCATCTGGGAGCAGAGCCACTGTTTTGCTTTGCTGTGCCTTGCAGACTTAGAGGGCAAGGCTTTGTTTCCCTCATCCTTTAACACCTGGAAACATGAGGAGTTATCCGTCCTACATTAGTTCTGCAGAATCGAGGCAGCAGTAAGGAAATCAAAAGCAAGAGTAACAAACCACTCTTTTTAGCTAGTCAAGTGCTGCTTTTGCAAGGAGGTGCACTTGGCTTTGTTGATTTGCAATTGAATATTTGAAAATATTTGCTTCCTTACAATTTATTTTTGACCTACTTAACGTTTCTTTCTTTTTTTCTTTTTTTTTTTTTTTTTTTTGCAAAGAAAGCCCTGGCCATTCACACTACGAAGTCTTGCTAACTGGGTAAAATTACCTTTGTCCTGCATACAAACTAGGTTTATATCAGGGTTCCTCAACAGTGGCACTGTTGACATTTTCAGATGGATAATTCTTAGTTGTCAGGACTGTCCTGTGCATTCTAGAATGTTTAGTAGCATCCCTGGCCTCTACCTACTAGATGCCAATGGAAACCCCACACACACAATTGTGCCAACTAGAAATTTTTCCAGACAATGCCAAATGTTCTCAGAGGGCAAAATCACTACCAGATGAAGACTACTGATTGTATGATTAGAAAGAGAAAGAAAGATGCCTGGTGAGGCCAATTAGCAACCTTAGATGATCACTATATATCAACATTTATATGCAACATTTAAATGAACTTATTTTCATTAAACTTGTTAATCTTTTTAACTCTTTATAGACTCTGCTTTGATGCTAGCCCTGAAAAACTTGATATAATGCTACTGTGGCCTTGAACTATTTTCTTCTCTCCTGGGTTTGCCTGCCAGCATAGCTTAAAGACCTTAGTAATACCATTATTCACTTGTATCATAGCCAGCATTGCTTGATCAGATTATCAGATAGATACAGTGTCACTGAGACAAAATCCTGTCATTATAAGATAAAAAAGATCTCTGTTTAACAAAGGATATAAAGGAAGTACCCACTGGATCAACTCAAGTTAGAAAGTGGGATATCTAACTTGGAAAGTTAGAGACTGAGCTAAGAATCTCCCCAAAGGACTCTAACCACAGCAGTTAGACAAAAGGCATGAGATGCTAAAAAAGATACGTTTTGATAATTAGGGCATTAAGAAATAGTCTTACTTGTTGGAAAAGTCTTTCCAATGAGCTGAATGTGCTACTTTCATTTTAGGTATTGCTTATTAGAAAAGGACCTAGTAAATGAGAGTGGTTAGGTTCAGAGCTAGAGAGTGAATTTTAGAGAAAAGCAATAGTTGTGACTCATTCACTTTCTAAACTTCTACACATAGTCATTTACGATAATTGTTTTCTTTGCAATGTATCTTCCTAAGTCTCCCCTTTGTAGTGTCCTAATTACTGGTAACACTTTTATAGTTATTCTAATTTATGCAGTTAAAGGTCTGTGACACTGAAAACATTTCCCCCAGTTGTGTTTATATCCTCAGGGTACCAAACCTGAAGACTAGATCGAAGTTACCAAGGAAAAGATCAGCACATAGCACACTTGAACTGTACGCTAGGATAGGCCTCTTCTTCCTGGGACCTAATGGATTTAAATGGCTTAAGAGAACAGGATGACTTGTTGTAAACCATCCTTTCAAAAGACCTCACCGAAGGCCAAAGACAAGACTCATTGAGGCCAAGGTACATGGGAATTATATTCTAAAGGATGGCCTTGATTTCCACACTACCATTCTTCCATGCCGTGCTATAATGTATTCCTTCTTTCTTTCTTCCCTTCTTTTTTTATTCCTTCCTTTCTCTCTTTGTCTCCCTTTCTTCTTTCCTCCCTTTCTTTCTTTTTTTCTTTCTTTCTTCCTTTCTAGTTATTAAAAGGTGAATTCTGCTTCTGTGGTATGTGTCTATATTTCATACATAGGTTTACAAAGAGGGCTCAAGAACTTTCATGCACAAGGATTCTTAAAATGTAATTAGTTGGTCATTGTTCAGAAAATGATCATAGTGTAGATTTATTTTCTAGTTTTGTATTCTATCTCAACAATACTACTTGAGAATACTCTTAGAGATATTTGGAGATAAAAGTATATCTTGTAAGGTATGTAGTGGTTTATTGGTTGGCTTGTTGGTGAACCAATGAATATTTGAGCAAAATAGAAATAACTATTTTACCAATTATTAAACCCCGAAATTCATGGAAATTAAGTATATTTCTAAATAATCATGTTAATGCCTCTCTTAATTTGATTTTAAAACATGTCAAATTTATTTTCACAAATAAATTCAACTGGTCTTACCTTTACATCTTCTGGAGCTGGCAGAAATTCAGGGTCCTAGAGCAAAAGAAAATTAGTTCTGAGTTATTTATATAAGTCAAAAAGCTCCTTTTATAGTAATTGAAGAATATTATTTAAACTTTTTTGTGACAAATATGGCCTTACCAAGTCATTCACATAGTTTTTCAGCTGATCAACAATATCTATAAGTTGACGCAGTCTAATCAAGAGGCGATCTTGCCCTTGGAAGCTTGATTTATGGGCCACTGTCCCTGAGAAGAGGACCATCAGGCAGATGACTATTCTCTCCATGTTGCCAGGTCTGGATCTCGTAAGTACTAATAGAGCAAGACCTTGGTCTCAGTTTTCACCTCAGTTTGTGAACAGGCTGTCAGTAAAGCTATCTATTTATTCATCCTTCAGGGAGAGATAAAGCCCTCCCATTGCAGCCTGGAAATCTTTGTAAAATGGATGAATGTGAGTAACTCTTTTTTCTTTTCCGCTGGCTAGGTATACGTGTGCATGTGCTAATGCGCGGGGGCAGGGATTGATGGAGTCAACGAAATGTGCCCCATCTGCATCTTAGACAGGAAAAAGAGAGAAATGGGTGAATTCCAATTTTCAGCATGAATCAAGAAGTGTGCACAGTAAATAAAAGCTACTACAAGACTTCAAAGAAGTAAACAAAATACTTTGATGTCTCCTTCTGTGCCTCCCTGGCATCTTACCTGTTCTCCCTGACAGTCATAAGGGCACTTCAATAATGAGTAAAGTGGCAACATGTGCTTTCTTGCAGGATTTTTTCTTGTGGTAGTAACTAGGCTTTTTGACTGAAATCGTCCAGTATTCCATCATAAAGGTAGGAGGAGAGCTACCTTTTAGGAAATTTTAAATATCAGGGGTATTTTCCAAATTAGCAAGAATATTTTAGGTTCTTAATCAGGTTAAATGGTTTAAAGTAGAATGTGCTCCAACTCTTCTCCAAAGCATCTTTAAGTAACATTAATCTCAGCTTCTAACATTTTACTTAACAATCTGATTTATACATATCGTCTTATCCCCCAATCAAGATCTCACTCTACCTTCATTCAAAAGAAAGAAAAAAAAGAAACTCTGTAATGTCTATCTCTTCTATATAATGCATCAGTTAAATGAATGAAAAGTGCTAATACTCATTCCTCTCTAAACCAAAATTTTATTTCAAACAGCAAAATCCAAAAATACCCATAAGTGACTCTTTTTCTCTTCGGGTGGTGTTACTTATTATTTTCTCTGGGTATGAACAACACATTTCTAACTATGACAGATAGAGGTTAATAAAAAGCTCAAAGTCCAGAAGTGGTTTTATCATCCTCCTCTCTGCTGCTTCTCCTCTCCCTGCTACTCTTCACTCATTTGAGAAAGCTGAATACGATATTCCAGAAACATAGAAGTAGTATTGTAGCTAGTCAACTAGGCCTTACAAATAAAACTCTTGACTATAGATTTTGTTTATCCATTTATTTCTTCATCTGTTTCATCACAAGCTTACAGCCATACTTTTTTCTAAAATGTTATCTGGCTAAGATAAATTGGACTTTGGACTTGATTTGCTTTGAAGGTTGTTTGTAATCTTTTTACCATAAAATAAAGGTATCAAGGTATCTTTTTACCATAAAATAAAGGTATCAAGAAGTCCTCCCTATAATCATTAAATTCCATAGGGGAGGGTTCATGTGTAAACCCATGAAATACATATGGACTTGGGGTTGCCAGTTGGCACCTCAAGATTGCCTGCATCACCTTTGTGCATGCTTTCTGTATCTGCTAGAGAGATGTGAGTCTCCTTGAAGACACTAACCACAGTGTTCAAGAGCTCAATTTCTAAAGCAAAGTGCTTGAATTCAAATCCAGGCCATAACAATTAATTGTACATATGACCCTGGATATGTTATTGCAAAAAGAAGGTAAGTATAGAATCTAATCATAGGGTGTGATGAGGCTTAAATAGACATTCCAAGTAAAAGGGCCAAGTACAGCACACAATAAAATCCCAGAAGATTTGTGTGCTGACCGTGGATGAGGGTAGAGAGGAGAATTTATAGAAGCCTGGAGACTCTAATGGATCCATGGAAGGAAGAACATGGGCAGGTAATCCAAAATACAAGGGTGTTCCTCTGCTGGTCATGAAAAGGTCAATAGTCTTTGGTGCTGCTTAGAGAGAATCACTCATCCCGACTCTGGAGTGCCTCACTACCACCCTAGACACCCCAGTTGCTCCCTGAGACCTCCCAGCCCTCTGCAATCCATCAGCCAGCATGCCAGGATCTCCAAGGTCCCACTCTAGCCTTAGGACCCAAGAGCTTTCTGAGTCAGATCCCCTGCTTTAAGTGGCATTTCAGTTGTTAAGCATTTTGAATATCACTGCTGGTATAGTAGGCTGAGTAATAATGGCACCCCAAAGATGTACACAACCTCATCCCTGGAACCCGTGAATATGTTACCATCACAGGTGACAAAAGGGACTTTACAGATGTGATTAAATTAAGGATCCTGAGATAATCCAGATTCTCCTGGGTTATCCGTGTGGCCCAATATAATCACAAGGGTCCTTATAAGAGGAAGGCAGGAGTGTCAGAGTCAAAGAAGATGTGTTGCCAGAAGCCGAGGTCTGAGTGATATGGGGCTAGAAGCCAAAGAATATAGGTAGCCTCTAGAAGCTGGGAAAGATGGGGAACAGGTTCTTCCCTAGAGCCTCCAGAAAGAATGCAGCTAACAGCTCAGTTTTAGCCCCATTAAGCTCATTTTGGACTTCTGAAATCCAGAACTGTATAATAACGAATTTGTGTTGTTTTAAGCCACTGATTTTGTGGTAATTTGTTACAGTAGCTGTAGGAACATTACACACCTAGGTATGGAATTTTTACTCTTGGAAGAAGGGTGGGAAAGAGGAAAGGATGATAAGGAGAGAACTAGTAAAGGCTGGAATTTGGTTTGTTGGGCTTTGGAGGGTGCAGGTAGTGGGGACAAGGAATCATGAAGAAGAGAGGGAAGTAAGATTAGTGTAACTACCATGGGGTATGGGATATTAGGGAGAAGAATGTATAATGACTTTCCTGAAAGTCTCGGTGTATTATAACAGCTTCTTCCTAGCTCTGAGAAGGCTTGCTCAGGAGTGACAGTGTGTTTCAAAGTTATGGAGCCCAATTTGCATTGCACTTGAATTTATCACTGTGTTGAGATGGAACTTAGGGTGGGAGTAAAGAGGCTCAGATTTGCTTGAGTTATGTATTCTGCTTAGAAATACTAACTTTATTGCTACCTTTGCAGCATCATTTCATTGGGGTGTTAATGTATTTTTACTCTTTAAATTATAATCTTTTTTATTATTTAGATTCAGTCAGTCCTGCCGTTAACACTTGTAAGGAAAATGAGAATTTATTTCACTGTGACTAAGATACCAGGGCACAATGTGAGTATAACAAGAACTTTGTGTTTCCTTATATGCGATTTTGTCTGCAAGAAATACTAGGTGAATGCAGAATCCTGCATCCAACCGAACCGAGCCATATAGGAATGTACAAAATGTACACACACCTCAAACACCCACCAGTCACCTCAGTTTACTGCGTGTGTGATGAGCCCCACCTGTCCACATCTGGTGTTCCATCCTGGGAACCCTCTGTTGCCATTTCTCAATAGCTGGTAGCTGCAACCTCCATGAACAAACTTCAGGTCTTTTTCTAGGTAAAATGCCATATTTATTGTAGTATTTATGTGTTTCTTAACCATTTAACATGTGTAAGACTGCTGTCTTTTTTATTAGGTTCCTGTCATCTTTTTAATGTGTCACTGACAAAGTTTTAGTGTTGTGCCCCTAATCCCATTTCCCCCATCAGCTCTGTGGTTGTTATTGTGCGATTTTATATAGTGTAGTTGATTTTTAGAAAAGTGTATGTCACAGTGTACCGGAACTGACCCTATTTTGTCTGGAAGTGTCACACTTAAGTCTCAACAGCATCTAGTTACATCCAGGTAAAGAACAAGACTAGGATAAAGGATTTATTCCTAAGAAAGGAGAAAAGGGGGACGAGGGAGGAAGGCAGAAAGAATGAAAAACAAACTCTTTCTTATTTTTACACATGGCTTATCTGAGCTCAGATTTCAAAAACCCTGGTGGTACTGCTCCTCCCCTGGCCCCTCCCCATTAGCACAGGGAAGCTCATCTTGGCCTCCATGAGCCTCCTGAAATTATTTGCAAAATGTTGTGTTTATGTTTGTGGGAAGAAGAAAACCTTAAATTTCATTCTCTTCTCCAAGGAATATCAGGCAGCTGCTATTTTTGTTTTCTAGGTTCCAGAGACTTCTGTGAAGGGCAGTGCAATCCACGCTCCTTCAGCACGTCCACAGCACTGTGCACAAGAGCGACAGCTCCAAACTTTCTGTACAGGACAAGTGAAGGGACAGCAGTCTGGCTGAAGTTACACTTGTGTAGTAAGCACCCTGCTTTTACTTAGCTGCCATGTTTATTTGGTACCTTGGAGTGAGGTGTTGGGTTCTGCTAGATGCCTTCTTTCCAGGAAGATAACCCAGGTCGTCACCATGAAAGCATGAAACTTTAGTCACCCACCCGAGGGGATTCGTGGACATATATCAAGAATTTCTCGAATGGACTGTGCTTATAGACCCCCTGGTCAGTGTAGGAAGGAGGCCAGGGCACTGAAGGAAGGCTTCCAGCAGGGAGAGCAGGCTGAAGGTGAGAGGAATAAAGGGAAGGAGGGGCTGAAGTCTGAAAATGAATGCTGCTAGGTCATGGGGAAAGATGTGCCAGGTCTAAAACAGTGCTAGTCACTCTCTGCACCCAACTCTTCTGCCCTGTCTATACAGCTCTTCCTTGTGACCGCTGGGTGTCAAATACTCCCTTTCTGCTTTCACTTGCTTTGGCCGCTCATGGGTAGGATTAGATGTCCTGCCTGGCAAACTCTGCAAAGAGAGGTCTCCGGTGTTTAGAGTGATATATGTTATTAGAATATGTGCCACTCTGACATGCCAAAGGTATTCAAACAGGTGGCTTGTCTATAGACAACTATGACACCCATCAATGAGGCTAGAGATCAGATGTCCATCATTCCACGACCATCAGGCATAAAGGATGGAGAAAAAGAACCAGAAGATCCAAACTGTCCACCCAAGTTCCATCCTGACCCCACAGCACGAGATGTGACACGTTCCACTGGACTCAAGGCCTGCACCTGTTTCCTTCCTGAGGGTGAGGGGCTGCTAAAAACATCTTCTGTCTTGACCTTGCAGCTCCCAACACATGGTCATGAAAATAAAGAAGTACACCATTGGCCTTTGCTGTGTCCTCTTCCTAAGTTGTCTGCTGAGTTCCTCATTCATAGGAACCTCCTCCCCATGTTCTCCAAGGGGCGGCATCAGGATCTCAGAGAGAGGAGTCTGCAGATTGAATGCCACCCTCATTCTGGACAGTTATTTCTGTTTCTAGGGATGAGGATCATTTTTTGGAAAATCACTACTTTTCATCGTTGTATTTACAAAACTAATACGTGTGTGTCATAAAACAAAGAATTCAAAGAACATATAATTGTGTAAAGTAAAAAGCAAAATTTTAAATTGCTCTCTTTTCTTCCCTAATTTTCACTTGCTGGGGGCACTCTTGAGAGTTTACAAAGTATCGTTATAGACTCTTTTCCTAGGTACTTAGAACAACAGAGAGGCATAGATATAGATACATACATATTGAAGGAAGTAGAATTATAAATGGACGTAAAGAAGTATAGAAAAACAAATATAAAGATATAGACATAGAAAAAATGTGTTTTTACATAAAAATTTAATCTTACCATACATATTCTACAACTTTCCTTTTTCACTCAACAATATGTCAGAGACAGCAATCCATACAGTACTCACACAGAGCTATCTCATTTAAATAGGTAGATTGATATTCCATTGTATGGCTGTATTATGATTTATCTATTTATAACCCTGCTGATAGACATTTAGAGTGTTTCCAATTTTTATCTCCTACAAACAGTGCTGCAGTGAACATCCTTAAACATCTATGTCTTTAGCATATGTGAACTATATTTCTTTTAGGTACATGTCCCACATTTCACGTCCTGAGTGGAAAGATTACATCCTTTTAAAAATGTGATAGAAACTGCCAAATTGCCCTCCGACCTGTCATACCAGTTTATATTCCCACCAGCAAAAGAGTCTCCTTTCCCACTCCATTCTCACAAACACATTTTTTAATAAATACTTTATTCATTTTTTTAATTAATTAATTAATTAATTGGTTGCATCGGGTCTTAGTTGCAGCAGGTGGGCTCCTTAGTTGCAGCTCGCCAGCTTCTTAGTTGTGGCATGTGAACTCTCAGTTACAGCATGCATGTGGGATCTAGTTCCCTGACCAGGTATCAAACCCAGGCCCCCTGCATTGGGAGCGTGCAGTCTTATCCACTGTGCCTCCAGGGAAGTCCCTCATAAACACTTTATATTGTGAATGTTTTAGATGTTTGCCATTATGCTAAGGCAAAAAAAAAAAAGGCAAAAAAAATTAGTATCCTATCATTGATTTACCTTTCTTTGATCAATAATTAAGTTTGGCATATTTCATATCTCTATTATCAGTGTTTTTTTGTTTTCTTCTGTGAAAAGCCTTGTTCATATTCTTTGCCCATCTATTGGGTTGTTTCTTACCTGTAAAGGCTCTTTTTCTCTTAAAGATATGTTAAACATGTTTAAATTATTTTGTCTGTGGTGTCTTTTGCCATACAGAGATTTTGTTTTTATGTTACTGGATCTGAGAATCTTATGTTTTATGACATAAGCTCCTATTGGATATCAAAAATGTCTCTCCTTCCATAATAATAAATGGTAGAAATTGGTTTAGTCTTCCTCTTGCTTGAGAAATCCTAATGCCAATGAGTCACTATGAATTTAGGAGTACTTTTAAATGAATTTGCATTTAATTCATCACAAGACTAGTTACATACTTTTTTGAAAGTATGAATAATACATGTATGGTTGAAAATGATTTAGTTTATAAACAGTGGCCCACACATCACTGGATTCATGGCACCTGAATACCATCGTTTTAGAACAAAGTTGGATATGATATATAATTACTATATAAGTCTAATCTTATACCACACCCAAGGGGACAAAGCACTGCAGAATCCTAACATGGCATCCGAGCCATCAGTTGTCGATTGTGTTTGCTACACTTTTAGTGCTGAGTGTTTTATTTTACTTAGAGTCTTCAAATATGGATTCTCCATGTACAACGTACACGGTAGCTCTATAATCAAAATTGACTGATTAACAAAGTGGACAACAGGAAAACAGTCTCTGAGATTTGCTCAGTGGACTCAAAGGTTGCCCTGAAATCAGCCTTTAAACTGAAAAATAGTTACACCTGAGAGCCACTTCTGTCACTAATAAAGGGGGTGGGGTATCTCTGGGAAAAGACCTTGGACCAGTCGAAAAGATACTAATACTAATAATTATTAGAGCAAACACTTATATAGTTAAGTGCTTTACAGACATTATCTCATTTAAAGCACCAACATGAGATGAGGTACTATGATTATCCCTCCTTACAGATGAGGAAATCAAGGCACAGCAAAGTTGAAGTGATTGGAGGACAACTGTTTGCAGAGCTTGACCATTTCTCTCCATATAAGGAAACTGCCACTGGTGCCAAGGCCATTGGGTTATAACAGAATAGCCTCTGCAGTTCGTGAGACCCCATAATGGGATTAAACCGCCATGGTGATGCTTCTGACATGTGGATTTGGAGAGAGGTGAGGAGTCCTTTTGCAGAATTATTCTTGGTGGTATCCAGAATGTAAATGTATATGTTGTCAGAGTTAATTAAATAATCAGCTTCCGATCTGGGTTGGAATATCCAATTGCCTGTCTTTTATTTTACCCAACCTGGTCCAGTGTAAGATTTGACTTTTTATTACACTAAGTGTAATAATTTTCTGGCATTTTATACCCATACAGGAAGAGAGAAAGAAGTGAATAAACCCTTGCAATCATTTGGATCATGAATAGCAGAGACAAAGTCAATCAGGAAAATCAGCTATCTTGACAACTTAATGGCCAAAATGTGATTAAGTTAGTTACATGTATTTAATCAATTATTGTTCATGTGCCATGTTTTTCAAGCCTTCTCACGGTAATGAAAACATCAGAACACTCATCTTCTGCGCCAGTTAGCTTCCACAACTTTAAAATAGACACTGAGGGGGCAATCAGTACAGAGGAAGACAAAATAAACGTGCTTACAAAGAGAGCCAACTAAAATTAAATCTTCATGAAATTAAGAGACGGAAGCCTCAATGTTTTGGTATATCCACAGTTAAGTCATCACAGGGCACGTCAGTGTATTTAAAAAAAGTTGTCTGTTACTTCTGCCATCTGTATATGTATCACCTGGAAGCTTTAATGGCATGACAGGGATGAGGGACTCCTGCCCTTGACTTGATTTTCATCCAGGCCTCAGAATGACTGCTTTGATCCTTGCTACTATGTTCAGAGAATAATTTTTAATGGGGTTAGTGTTCAGGTCAACATTTATTTTTATTTATTTATTTTTACTTTTTATTGGAGTATAGTTGATTTACAATGTTGTGTTAGTTTCTGCTGTTCAGCAAAGTGAATCAGTTATACATATACTTATATCCATTCTTTTTTAGATTCTTTCCTCATGTAGGTCATTACAGAGTATTGAGTAGAGTTCCCTGTGCTATACAGTAGGTTCTTATTAGTTATCTATTTTATATGTAGTAGTGTGTATATGTCAATCCCAATCTCCCAATTTACCCCTCCCCCCTTTCCCACCCCCGGTAATGATAAGTTTGTTTTCTACATCTGTGACTCTATTTCTGTTTTGTAAATAAGTTCATTTGTACCATTTTTTTAGATTCAACATATAAGTGATATCATATGATATTTGTCTTTCTCTGTCTGACTTACTTCACTCAGTATGACAACCTCTAGGTCCATCCATGTCACTACAAATGGCATTGTGTCATACTTTTTATGGCTGAGTAATATCCCATTGTATATATGTACCACATCTTCTTTATCCATTCCTCTGTTGATGGAGATTTAGGTTGCTCCCATGTCCTCGCTATTGTAAATAGTGCTGCAATGAACATTGGGGTGCATGTATCTTTTTGAATTATGGCTTTCTCCAGATATATGCCCAGGAGTGGGATTGCTGGATCATATGGTAGCTCTATTTTTAGTTTTTTAAGGAACCTCCATACTGTTCTCCATAATGGTTGTACCAGTTTACATTCCCACCAACAGTGTAGGAGGGTTCCCTTTTCTCCACATCCTCTCCAGCATTGTTTGTAGATTTTTTGGTGATGGCCATTCTGACTGGTGTGAGGTGATACCTTATGGTAGTTTTGATTTGCATTTCTCTAGTATTTAGCGATACAGGTCAACGTTTAGGATGGAGACCTTAGAAATGTAAGGATTAAGGTGTCTAGAGAAGGTCCTCAGTAATTATGGAGAACAATGACCCCAGCAGCCCACAATCCAAGTGAACCACAATACCTAGAAAAGTTTTGAGTGTCCACCTCTCCCTCCTTTGATCTCCTCCTGGCTTTCTCTCTGGATCTCTCTCTTCCCCTTTTCTCTTTTGTTGCTCATTCACTCCCAGTTTCTCCTCCTCTTTTCTTCTCTCTCCCTGGCTTTGTTTTCTTTCATCCTAGTTTGTTTTTTGTTCAAATCCTCACACCATGTATGTTTCTCATAAACTCATAACTAACACACAATAATAGTTTATTAAATTTCACTTATTATTGGTTGGAGTCTTCCTGAGAAAGAGCTCAAAGAGGGATTCAAGAAAAAGACATTAGAATTAAAAGTCCTTGATAGCAGAAAGCTTTATGTGGAACAAAAGTGTGACATCCTTCACGCTGTGTCCTCTAAGAGCATTAAACTACGTCTGGGGAGGGTCATGAGGTGACTTGATTGAGATGGAAGGATGGTCTCAGTCACATGTGACAGATTGGAAGGAGTTTGAAGACCCAAGTGGACGAAGATGAGAAAAGTACATTGAAAATATGTTCTGTGCAGTGCATGTGTTGGGCACTAAGTAATGCCACTAAGGTGGCATTCGGTGAAATGCCACAAATAAAGTGACATTTCAATAAGGTGAAATTTGACAGGGTTTTGTGTGATTAACAAACATCCATAGGAGTTTTAGAGACTCATTATCTCAGCTACGACAAGGAAGTGATATTGCTGCTCTGAAAGGACTCCTTGGGGGGGCTTCCCTGCAGGTGAAGGGGAGGGAAAGTAGGCAGGGCTTTGTGCCTCTCCACCCCTGCTTCAATCAGAGAAAATCTTCTTTTATTTGTTCTATACATTGCGTCCTGTGTGAGATTTAGTTTGAAAAAAGGTTTACCCACTAGGGAAAAAAAAGAAACAGTTTTAAAGTGACTGATGGTGTTCCCTATTTGTAGAGCCCAGGGTGGTGGTATCACCTACCTGTGCCCAGGTGTTCTGCCTTGGATAAGGAAGCCATGCCATGGTCCACAGAGGGCATGGAAAGCCCACTTTTGCACTGTGGTTAATTGGCTGCTAATAGATATTACAGTTAACAATTTATTGGGCGCATACTATGTGCCAGGCATTATTCTGATGATTTTTGTCCCTATTCTATCTTTTAGTTATTACTGTATTAAATCAATTCTTGGACAACACATTTGTATATTTATGTCTTGGAAGCCAGGCTGCCCTTTATAATCAATGGCAACTTACGGTTAATAAAGTCCAATTAGCCACCTACCCTCACATTTATGAGGTAACTGCTATTGTTATACATTTTACAGATGAGAAAACTGAGACACAGACAGTTTAAGAAACTTGTCCAAAGGGGCACTTATAAGAGGTGATGTGATGGCTACTGCTAAACATCAAGATTGCTACTGACTAGGTAATAAGATGGGCTAGGATGATGCCTGTTAGTGCTGAGAATAAAAGTTTTGATATGGGAACCATGATGAGGGTGGCAATATATCACAGCCATAATATGAAATTATGCATAACTTGTCGGAAAAAAAGAAGACTAAGTCTTACCTTTCTGTATATTTTCTATAAACTCTGCCCTCTCTAACTTCATTATTCACAGTAAAAATTATCTATTAATGAATAAGATGATGAGAAGGTTTTTTGCCTTTAAAGGTTATAACTTAGGTAAGTCCATCAAAACTGTCTTTGCACATAGCAGGGACCCATTAAATGTTAGTTCCCTGCTTTTTTTCAGGGGTCAAAAAAACTGTCTTGTGGATCATACTTTTAAAATGTCATGGTGGTGGCTACCACCTCGGATATTAAATTTATTTGCTAAATAGAAGTAAGGATGGGGGAATATTGCAGTTAGCGCTTTGATGATTCCAGTTGATTTCTAAACAGATTTATGATGTGTAGAACAGTTTTCCTGACTACTCGAGAAATAGGAGAAGCATTTAGGCAATGGAGGATCGTCTACGATTTTTTACTGTAAGTTCACTGGAACATCATGGAGGGAAGGTGAAGAGAATTAAAATTAATAGCTATGATCAGGGACAGAATGTCTTGATTGTTAGAAAAGTGAAAAAGAACAAAACCAACAGGAGAACTCAGTAGACGTCCACTTTGTGTGAGCGTGAGGTGGGGAAAATACAGTTTCCCTGTCACCTAGTGAGAGCAACTAGGCCAATGACGTGAGTTTAGCACACGTCACCTAAGAGGTCTGTGGCTTAGGAACATGCTGAGTCAATTTGCTACTTGAGAATTTACATCACCTTGATAGTGGACTTCCCCAAAAGTGGAATTCTAAGCAACCTCACATCCCTACCTGGGGAGAGCAGAGATTTCCTTTTTCCTCTGTCTCTGACTGTCCAAATCATGCGATGGATACAAATCAGACCTCATTCCCTCCACCCACATTTTCCTTTACATAATACCACAGTAAGATTTTTCCTACAGCTTAGTCACTGGTACTTTAAACAGTATTCTGAAAATTAGGAGGCAAGGTGACAAAACTGCTTTCAAGGAATTTTTTTTAATCTCTAAATTGAGGATTCTTAAATTCATTATTCAGCAATTACCGTAAGAATGTTCCAGTCTGAAAGATAAAGTGGCTTGCTATTTAAAACAGTAAATAGGAAACATTACATCATCAGAAAACATTTATTGAGGCTGTGTGTATTTGGTATCCTCCTAGATGCTATCAGGTCACTGCTCTACGAAGATACAAAGCAAACCTTAATTATACACATGATTGAGGAAATGAAAGCATGCTGGTCTTTACGTGTGAAAATGACACTAAATATGATCAGACAAATGTGCATTTGAGGTTTGTTTTACACTTGCACTGAGTTTTCTTTCCATAATTTCTTTAGCACATTTACTGCTGGTGACCTGTGTCATAATTCTAAGATGATTAGCGCAGGTTAGACGTATAGTCTTTGCTCACGAAATGGTTTTTGGCTTTGAGATCTTGATAGTAACTAAAACCATGAGCAAGTACTATCATCGTCTTATGACTGATGCTTCAGTAAAAGTAATCTGGACTTATATGAATTCGGGAAAGGTTAGTAAAACCTACATTAGTGTAAGACACTAGTAAGATACAGAAGTTACAACAATATTAATTATATATGAATTCATCTACCAGAAGAAAATTAATTGGGGGAATTATGGAATAAGAACTTTAGCCATTAATATGCTAGTGGGATTCCTTTATTAAGCTTTGCATTAGAATTCATCTTGATAATATTGGCTTAAATTCGTGGTCATTTTTTCCCCTTTTGAGGCAGGAGAACCTCTGATAACTGCCTTCTGCCACAGTGGAGTGTAGAGAACCCATGTGACTATCTTGCTCACTGCTGTCTTTTCATGGTCCAGCACAGTGCCTGGCACAGAAAGGCACTTAATAAATATTTGTCTCCTGAACATATGAATGATTGGTTGATTGATTAAATGAATGAATTCATCAACTGATTATTGGCCTGTATTGGGTTGGCCAAAAAGTTCGTTTGGGTTTTTACAAATGAACTTTTTGGCCAACCCAATACAAGAAATACAATTGGATATAGCAGAAAACCAATCACTAGCTCGACCCTGATTCTTGCAAACAGAAGAATGAGACTTAGTGGACACCAAAATGGGAGGAGACCACCCACAGTCTGTTTACCTAGTATCACAAAAACAGATAACTCAGGTTCTAGAAGACAGATGGTGACTTCCCTACAGTTACATCCACAGAAAAAAGCCAGCAGTTGTTCCCTAGATAAGACAAACTGTTTCCATTCGTGAAACAGAAGTATTTGTTAATCAACAAAGAAGTGGTCACTGGAGCAGAAACCTAGGCAAATGCCTTGAGCAGTTAAAACGAATTTCCTGCAGAAAAGCATTTCTTTTGATGATAACTTTAAAAAATAATTTATGTAGTTTCTTTTTCAGTAGCCGTGCTCCATCTGTATCATGCAGCATTATTAGCATTTGTTCACAACAGAAGTGGTAAAGAAATTACTCACCACAATTGTTAGACCGGCTTATTAGAGGCAGAGAGAAAAAGAGTGGCCTTCATGGGTACTCAGTTCAGATGCTGCAGTCAGCAAAGGTGTGGGCCACGGTTGGGGAGGATGTGAGAATGGAGGAGGGAACCAGCTTGCTTCAGTTTCTGGTGAAACATTAAAATTTGTAATGCAAGCCAGCTAGCCTGACAAGAGTGATTCGTTTCTTTCATTCTAGAAGAGAAGGGCTGCTGGGGAATAAATTCAGATAAATAAATATGGCTCTAAACTTTCTTTGAGTGTGAATTTCATGAAAGCCTCGCTTATGACGTCTCAGGAAATAAGTGCATATACTGGTTTTTTTTTTAACTTTTATAGAATGTGCAAAATTAGATTATATCAATCATTTCTCATGAATGGCTTGATGCCATGGCTTCGGTCTTCAGTTATGAATTTGCATGTCCCATGCACTTTGATCCTTATGTGTCTGTGTATAATGAGTGCATCTTTGTTCATTTAAAATTCATTCAACAAGTATTTATTGAGCACCAACTAGTCACGCTTTCTCCTCTTGTTTTTCCATGTGTGAAAAACTGGGACAGTCTTTAGCTGTGTTTTATTGGGCACAACTTTATTGGGCAAATGTTTTAGCAGGGACTTCCTAGCACATATGGTACTTTTGTAGAAATGAAAAACAAAAACAAAAAAAAACCCCAGCCCCCTCTGTGTGCAAAAGAATTATTTGCAAAAGTGTCTCTTCCTCTCAGAAGATGAAGCCCTGAGAGGCACAGGGCTTGAGGAGGTGAGTGGGGCATGCTTCAGCCCCTTCCTGGGCACCATTTCGCAATACACAAAAGGCACACCTAAACGTGGAAACTCATCTAGATGAAGCCTCACAGAAACAGTTTGGGTTTTGTTCAGCTTTTGGTGATTTGGACCAAGAGTGGGGAGAGTTCCTTCAATCCATGTTAGTCAGAGGATCTCTATACCAAGACTCTGTTCTTCATTGTCCATCTGCCAAATAAAGGAGTTAGACTAAATGCCTTTTTTCCCCCTAAAAAATATGTATTTTGATTATATAGTAGAGAGGTCAAGAGTGTGGGCTTTGGAGTCAGGTGCTTGAGTTTGAATCCTGGCTCTGTGATTTAAGAGCAATTTGGCCATGGGGAAGGTCTCTGAGCCTCAGCTTGTTCATTTGTAAAATGGAGATGATAGTACCTAGTAGCCAGTTCTTAGAGTTACGATAAGAATTAAATGATATAAGGCACATAAAGCACGTAGGACAGTAACTGGAGTAAGTGCTCAATAATCGTTAGTCATTATTATTGTTAGTATTATTTAGTCAATGTGATTCCATATCTCCAGAAAGCCAAGGGCAGCCATCTACCTAGCATCAGTCATCTTACTAACACTCAATAGTTTATCCACACTTGCCACTCAGCCAGTTAAAACACCCTCTGGGTCACTTATCTGTAGTAAATAAGGGCATTCATTTGGTAGGCCTTGACAAAGTTACCGCCCTCTATCTCCTAACACTATTGTAATACCCCTAAGACATTTTTGATCTTTCTAGGGAAGGGTCAGGTGGCAAGCAGTTTATCCTGAATCAGATAATTGGAATCTGTACTGACACCTCAACATGCTCCTAAAAGCAGCCCCTGGAGATTCTTAAGAAGTAATCCCTCAAGCAGATGAATTCCTAAAGCACCCAAGGAGTACAGTGTACAGTTAGCCATTCCTGTATGACCAGCAATCCCAAAGCATAGTGTCTAAAAACAACCACCATTTATTATTTCTCATGAGTTTATGGGATGGCTTAATAGCTCTGCTGACCTTGGCTAGGCTCACTCATTTGTCTGTGATCAATGGCGGGTTGGCCTTGGCCCAGACAACTAAGTTCTGTTTTACTTGGCTCTCACATCGCTCCAGCCTAGGCATATTCTGATGGTGGTTGCCAGGGTCCAAGAGAAAAAGTGGAAACAGCAAGTCTTTTTCCAAGTCTTTGCTTGGGTCAAGTCATTAGCTAAAGCAAGTAAAGTGGCCAAGCCCAAAGTAAACATGGAAGAATATGGGTAGAGGGAGGCA
Source organism: Lagenorhynchus albirostris (assembly GCF_949774975.1). Taxonomy (NCBI): domain Eukaryota; kingdom Metazoa; phylum Chordata; class Mammalia; order Artiodactyla; family Delphinidae; genus Lagenorhynchus; species Lagenorhynchus albirostris. Next base: position 129,513,091 of record NC_083098.1, read on the forward strand.
TGAAAAATTGGGGCCATAACTATAATCTACCATACTCGGCAAATATTATTTTAAGGAATTTTCTAGCTTATAAACTTGTCTAATAGTCAGCTTCATTGTTTTACTATTCTTTCACTAATATGTATATATACTCATGAATACATACATATATACGTATTAGTGACTGAATGTGTATACAGCATATATGTATTATATATATAGTATATAATACTAATATGTATATATATCGTTTTTTTCTTGTTTTAGTCACAGGAAATGTCTTGAAAAGCAGTACAAAATCCAGAAATAAGTTGCTAGTTTCTAATCAAATGATAAAATCATGTCTGAAACGTTCTGTTTTGTTTTATACTTCCTTGCATGGCTCAGTCTGGGTCTTCAGAAAAGTGGTCACCACAAATATACTTGCCAGCAGCCAGAGCAACTGAAAGACTTCCCTATGTTCCAAACAGTGTCTTATGGAGGTCCCCAAGAGCCCCGTGTGCTCGGAACATGAACACTTTAGACAAAGAACAGAAAGAAACCTGGCAGGCATTTTAAGGAGTGTTGAAGACTGGGTGGAATCTTGATCAAGTTCTCTTCATGAGCTTTTGCTTTGCTCTTTCAGAAATCAGTTAGCAAAGTCCTTCTAAGGTAGATTAAAAAATTAAAAGGTAGGGTGAATTTATCTCTACTAAGGTAAGACTGAAGCATTGAATTATGCAGTTAAGTGACATGCTTGGGGATGCCAACACCTAGGACAGTGTGAAAGATGGAGTTCCCACTTCATAACAGCTGGCTGTCCTGGTGCATAGAAGCCAGCTGGAGAGGGCAGAGGGTAGCCATCAAGGAGCTGGTTCCAACTAGTTTGCAAAACCACAGTTATAATGACCTGTAAGTCCTCCAAGTTGTTAAGTTGTCTCATAGGACATTCATTTAGACCTGAACTTTAGGATCTAAAAAAATCCTCTTAAAATTGGCAAATATACTTTATAATTTAGTTTATGTCTCCAAATTCTGCCACAGAAACACAATGTCTCATACCCTTAAATATTTGAAGACACTGTGTGGTCTGCTTCTCTCTAACTTGTTAACCAAACTTGTTTAATATTTTCCTACAGGACCTAGTTTCCAATAGTACTATCGTTTTGTTCCCCGTTTTTCTCTAGACCCTGCAGCTCTTTGCCACATCTGCTTTTAAATGTGGTGACAGTGCTGTCCCAGCTGTGGTAAATTGGGACAGTTCCCAGGCTCTGCACTCTGCCACACACACACACACACACACACACAAGTTACAATGACAGGTGGGTAGGAAATGACTCAGGAGGTGCTGTGTAGAGGAACCAGAGGAGGCTTCCAGCACAAGTGTGGGGAAAACCTTGAGGGTTTCAGACATAAGTGTACTCAGTCAATAAACTCATCCTTCCTCACCACTGCAGATAACAGCAGAGTCCCTCGCTCTTTCCACAGGCTCTTCAAGATGCATGTGTCAAATTAAGACTCCTGTCTCCTTCCAAGTTTATCCTTGCTATTCACTGTAACAAGAGGTTGCCTATAAATGAGAAGTCGGCACCAAATGATATGATTTACCCTCACCTGTCTCACTGCACTAACCACAATGACCCCCCAAGGAGTAACCAAAATCTCTTGTAACTGTAATAACAGCCAAACAAACTCAAACTCCAGCCTTAATAAGTCATTCTTCTAACGATGCAGCCTGATAGGTGTTTTCCTTTTGACCAGTACTCCAATGCTCGCTATACTCAGCTTGAACTATGACAACTCCCTGGTCTCTTTTTTTTTTTGCTGTACACGGGCCTCTCACTGTTGTGGCCTCTCCCGTTGCGGAGCACAGGCTCCAGATACGCAGGCTCAGCGGCCATGGCTCATGGGCCCAGCCGCTCCGTGGCATGTGGGATCTTCCCAGACCGGGGCACGAACCCGTGTCCCCTGCATCGGCAGACAGACGCTCAACCATTGCGCCACCAGGGAAGCCCCTCCCTGGTCTTTTTTTCCCCGCTCCCTCCCTTCCTTCCTTCCTTCCTTCTTTCCCTTCCTTCCTTCTTTTCCCTCCTTCCTTCCTTCCTTCCCTTAACTACTCAAACCTTAGTCTTTTCTCACAAAAGTAGCTGGAGTGGGTTGGCTGAATGCATGAAGAGGAGAGTTATCCCTGCAGGTTCTGCTTTACATACTTGCCTCTAGTGTACTTCATCCTACTCTAATGTGGAGTTTCTAAAAATGCATTTCAAGCAAATAGTAAGGAGTTGCAAACAAAAGCTTTCTGTGATTAAATATGCACGGGAAAAGCATTAAGCCAGGCTTCTTGATTGCAGGACTTGCTGACTGTTTAATATGCTGTTGCATCTGTGACTTTCCAGCAGTGTGCACGTAACCATGGAGACCCTTCCTCTTGGAGCATCACATGGGACGAGTCGTACAGGATTGACCCTGGGAACTCTGGTCTAACTCATGAAGGTACATCCCCAACACAGTTGTAGAGCATCCCTCCCAAGGGATGCCGCTGAACAGAACGAGCTCCCCCACCCAGGTTTCCTTTTAGTTACTGACTCTCAGTGGTCTAACTTCAGCTGCCACCACAAAAAGGCAAATGAGGAGAGTCTATAGAATACCATTAAAGTTCTCTTTGTTAGTGATCTAGTGTGGAAGAAGGGTACTTTCTATGTTTTCTCCCATTGATTTTCAGAATCTAAAGTTTTGGATCATTCATTCAGTCGAGAAATGTTTATTGAATACACAGTTTGTGCCAGGCAGATAGACCACGAATCCCAGCCTTTATAGCGCTTATATTCTGGTGGTGGAGTCAGATAATGAACAGATAATAAGGTAAACTGTAAGGTACATTGGACACGGAGGATTGCTTAGGAGAGAAAAAGCAGAGGAAGATAGGGAATGTGGGGTCTGAGAGCAGGAGCTATTTTTCACCACGTTCACAAAGAAAGCCCTATGAATGAAGGAGTAAGGAAGTTAAGCCATGAGAATATCTGCTGGAAGAAAATGTCAGGCAGCGGACATAAGTCTGGAGTTTGGGAGAGCACTCAGGGCTGGAATCTACATTTGGCGTGATCAGCATGCATATGGTGTTTAACACTGAGAAGCTGGTTGAGACCAGCTGGTTGAGACCAAGGGAGTTAGTGTAGATGAAGAAAAGAGAAGGTATGAGAATTAAGTCACAAAGTGTAAACACCTCAAAAGTTTAAAGTTTGCCCTGACAAGGAGGAGCAATCAGCAAAGGAAACTGACGTGAAATGGTCACTGACAAGGGCGAAGACCCAAGAGAGTGGCAGCCAAGTAAAGAAAGAGAATGATGGACCCAATGAAATGCTGATAGAGGAAGTGAGATGTAGACTTCACATTGACCTGGATAGAGCAATGTGGAAGGAGCTGATTTAGGAGAACAAAAACTCAGGGAATAGTGGGGTTAGAGAGAGAATGGAAGGAAAGAAAATAGAGTCAGTAGGAAGAGATCGCTATTCAGAGAGTTTTGCTATAAAGCGTAGCAGAGAAATGAAGCAGTAGGTAGAGAGGGGTGAACAGTCAAAACTATTTTTAAGATGGGAAAAATAATAGTCTGTTCTTATGCTAGTGTAAATGATTCATTAGAAATGAGAACATTGACGATAACAGAGAAGGGGCAGAATGGCTGCAGCGGTGTCCTTGAGTGACCAAGGGGAGGTGGAATCCAGAGCACATGTGGAGGACTTGCCCTTAGATAGGAGCACAGGCTGTTCTTCCAGGACAACAGGAGGGGAGGCTGAGAATATGGACACAGATGCAGCCAGGTGGGTAGATATGGTGGTGGGGGCACGAAGAAGCTCTCCTCTGATTGATTCCATTTTTTCTGAGAGAAATGGAAGCAAGGTCATTAGCTGAGAGTGCAGATGGGGAAGGAGGTATTGGAAGAAAAGATAAGGTGTGAAATAATCATATGGGAGTGGAGGTAGTGAAAGGACTAGGGAATTTAGTGAGGTTCTCAGATAACCCTATGGCCCACTTACGGCGGTTAGTCATGCATTGTTAGTGAGAGTAGTTGGTATGGATGCATGTGTTTCTCCAGCCAAGCTCAGTTGTGTGCATATGAGCACGGAGAAGGTGAAGAGGTGGATTTAACCACGGTTGTACTTTTGGTAGATGAAGACAATGAAATGAGAAAGTGGGCGATAATAATGATGAATAATGAGGGAAGTGATGACAAAAGGCTTGAGCAAGGGACAATCCAAAGTTAGTAAGAGCAATAAGTTGTAAGTGGTGAAGTGAAGGATTGTTTGGAGTTGGGGCACTAGAGAGAAAAAGCCAGAAAGATAGAAGACGGGGGTCAGAGGGTGGGATGCTTGCAACTGAGGTTATAAAGGGATTGAAATGACTGATAATGACAAGGGCTAGTGTTGTCAAACCCAAGTTCATGTGCCCAATGCACAGTGAGGCCAAACAAACCTAAACGTCGGAGTTTGGAGCAGAGAAAGTTTATTGCAGAGCAGAGCAAGCAAGGAGAACAGGCAGCTCTTACTCAAAACACCCGAACTCCCCAGTGGTTTTCAGGGAAGAGGCTTTATACACAACATTTGCGGGGATGTCTACAGGGTCTGTGACCTTCCTCTGTTTGGTTGGTGGTGAGGTAACAGGGTGGTGTTCCAGTAATCTCAATCATGAGCTGTCTGGTTCCAACCAGTCTGGGGTCCACAGGCTTGTATTCAGCCTGAAGTTACCCTTCTCCACCTGGGTGTGGGCCTTAGTTTCTGTAGAAGAACTCAGAGATATATTATTATGTACATCCCTTGAGGAGGAACCAGGACTGCTTTATCGCTGCACTATTGTTTCTTGACTGATTCTCCCTTGTTTCTGCATTCCTCCCTTCCCTGATTAGTAACTGTTTGAATCTGCCCTTTGGAACTCAGGGAAGGTCTAGGAGGCTGAGGCCTTTTTCCTACAAACAAGAAACAGGGGATATGGAAAGGCTTTGTACCTTGGGAGGGCCCCAGTCCTGCTTGGTTCCACTAGTAGAATGTGACCGTAGAAGTGAGAGGCAGATGAGGTCAAGGAATTGATGTCAATAACTTAAATCACCAAGAATTGTCAGGAGCAACGTTGTAGGAGGTGAGTGACAGTTAACTAAGAGTTAAAATTTCAAGGAATGAGGGAAGGGACCTGGGTGGAGGGGGAGTGTAAACACTGAAACTAGGAGACTAGCTGGAGGTATGGGCCTTGTAGCCTACAGTTCCAAGCAGGTGTTTTGTTTTTAGGGTGGAGGAAGCAAGAATAATCTGGGATTAGCAATGAGGAGCCAGTCATTTGACATCTTGTCTTCTTTTCTCATCATCTTATACCTTCTATAGTATATCCTGCTAGCTGGGTATTTTAGAGGCTTTTTATTGCTTGGTTTTCTTTTCTCTTAAACTTGTTTTCTTGTTGTCTTCGCTTAGTGCCCCAGGGCTGTAATCCTCAGCCCATCCTGTTCATTAGAATCACCTGAAGTGGTTTTAACATTGCACCATACCCGAGCCCTACTGTGATCCATACTGATTTAATCGTTCTGGGGTGGGGCCCAGGCATCCTTTAAGCTCTCCAGGTGATTCTGATGGACTGGCAGTTGAGAACTACTGCCCTAGGGAAGAGTTTGACAGTGTTTGAGTCTTTGAAGGCATACAGCATTTTTACAGAGAATGTAGTTTTCATTACATCCTTAAAAACATTCCTGACTCAAGATTAAGTCTAAGCTCCTCATTTTTCTGATGAGAAAACTTAACCTTAATTGATTTTTTAAAAATCTTTTTCACTGGAGCTGGAGCTAGGAGTTGGGAAAAGGGAGTTTGTTAAAAGCCGCATAGCACAGGGAGATCAGCTGGGTGCTTTGTGACCACCTAGAGGGGTGGGATAGGGAGGGTGGGAGGGAGGGAGACGCAAGCGGGAAGAGATATGGGAATATATGTATATATATAACTGATTCATTTTGTTATAAAGCAGAAACTAACACACCATTGTAAAGCAATTATACTCCAAAAAAGATGAGAAAAAAAATCAGTTTGAAAAAATTTTTTAAAAAAATCTTGGAAGAACAATATCATATTAAGTAAAATAATGGTGTCTTTTCCAAAACATCAGCAGGGCTCTGAAACCTCCATTAAGTGGAATCCATAAGGGGAGCCCGCCACCCTGCGCATCCAGGATCCTCTCTGTCCTCCCTTCCTGCCCTCTAAAACTGCGAAATGTACCCAGGTAACAGATTCCGGGGGTTCTCTCACTGCTGGTTTCTGCGTAGGAGTGCTGCACACACCAGGCTCACTTAGCACCTGCGTTTTATGATGTGAAAACTGCACATCCACCATACGAGCATCACCTCAAATTGTATAATTTTTTTCTCACAAAGTGGAAAAAAGAAGTTTCATAATATGCATTCAACCGCTCCTGACCTCCTGAAGGAACAAGATGAGTTAAGAATGGGGTCACGAAGTTGGAGAGCCCTGGAGGCAGAAGCCCTCCCCGAGCTGTGATGGCCTGCACTGTGCTTTGCCTGCTGTGTCCAGGCTCTCACCCTTTGCCTGCTGCAGCAGGGCCAGCCCCAGCCACCAGTGCACTCGGTTTCATGGATTTACTTGCTTATGTATTAAAATGCTTGCCAATGTGAACTCTGTGGACCTGGTTCCTTCACCACAGACCTTAAGCCTTTGATAGGGAAGGCAGGAATGTCTTGGAATCATGCACTTTAATTATAGCCATAATCTTTACTTAGCCATCCTTTATCTAGTCAGTTGGGATTCTGAGATGCCCAAATTAAAACATGACATTTATTTTTTTTAATTAAAATTTTTTTTAATTCTTTTTTTAACATTTTTATTGGAGTATAATTGCTTTACAATGGTGTGTCAGTTTCTGCTGTATAACAAAGTGAATCAGCTATATGTATACATATATCCCCATATCCCCTCCCTCTTGCATCTCCCTCCCACCCTCCCCATCCCACCCCTCTAGGTGGACACAGAGTTATTTGTAGTGAGGTGGATGGACCTAGAGACTGTCCTACAGGGTGAAGTAAGTCAGAAAGAGAAAAACAAATACCATATGCTAACACATATATATGGAATCTAAAAAAAAAAAAAAATGGTTCTGAAGAACCTAGGGGCAGGACAGGAATAAGGACGCAGACATAGAGAATGGACTTGAGGACACAGGGAGGGGGAAGTGTAAGCTGGGACAAAGTGAGAGAGTGGCATGGACATATATACACTACCAAAGGTAAAATAGCTAGTGGGAAGCAGCCACATAGACTGGGAGATCAGCTCGGAATTTTTTAAATTTTTTACAGAACTTTTAAAGGTTACTTTCCATCTGCAGGTATTACAAAATATTGGCTATATTCCCCATGTTGTACAATACATCCTTACAGCCTAGTTTGTACCTCCCACTTGCCCACCTTCATATTGCACCCCACACACACACACAGACACACACCCACACACACACACACACTGGTAACCACTAGTTTGTTCTCTGTATCAGTGAGTCTGCTTCGTTTTTTGTTATATTTGTTAGTTGGTTGTATTTTTTAGATTCCACATGTAAGTGATATCATAGAGTATTGAAGACATGACATTTCTAAGCAGTTAGCACAAAGATGATAGGAAACAACTTATAACTTGTTAGGGGAAAAAAAGGTTCTGGAAAGCACTAGCCAGAAGAAATTCCTGAACATACCTGCCTTAGCCTGTAGCTGCCATCTCTGACCTAATGAGTGCTAACACCTCCTCATCCCTGCATGTAGCAGGGGAAAATAGACATTGGCAGGTAGAACGTGTCCACAAATGCACTGGGTGGAAGTGCATGTGGCTTCTCCCTTCTCTCTCCTTCTCTCCCTTCCTCCTAACATTGGCTGGCATCCTCCTCCCTTTTCTCTTTCTGCACGTAGACTCTACACCAACCTCAAGTGCACGCTTGACTCACACTCCCACTGCCATCCACTGACGCACTTTCTCACAGCCACCCACGCAGTTGCTCACTTGTGCTCCTTTCATGTCCATTTCTGTCCAAGATGCCTTGGTTGTAAGCATTTTCCTGACACTCAACAGCAGTAGCCTGTAGGTCTGCAGGCCTCTTGGACTCCGAAGCAGCCAAAGCAACCATGGGTTGACCTGTGACGCTCCCCACTCCTCCATAGTATTTGGATCAACTTTTGGAGGAGCCCGGGATGACACACATAAATGTGAAGGTTTCAGCACGAGGTCTCCAGAGTGGAGGCTGCACGTTAGCTGTCCTTAGGTGCCTCTGGTCAGAGTTCTGTTTAGCTCATGTGGCATCTTAAAAATATTGTTGGGGTCACATTTGGCAAAAATATTGAGTCGACATTTAAAACTAGGAGGTGCCACAACTTCTTTTATGTAACCCTGGGTCTGAATTCCAGCCAGGCAATCACTGGCTGGAGCTGATTAACTCCTGTCCCCCTTTGACAGGGTGTCTCCCCAGTTTGCTGTAGTCCCCACCACTCCGTATCCATCCCAGCCCCCTGCCTCTTCATGTATTTGCCGTACTCGTCTGGCTTATGGAGGCACTTGTGCTGGGCACCTACCCTACAGCTAGAGTCTACAAATGAAATCCAGTCCAGTCTGATGGGAAGCCAACCCCAAAAAGATAACCTACATTTTATCTTTATTTGGGGTTGTGAAAACCCAAGAGGAAGGGCAGCCCGTGGGGGACAAGGCTGCCCCAGGCTCTTTGGTACAATAGAAAGAGCATCTGCTTCAAGAACAAACAGCCCTGGGTCTAAATCTAAGCTCAGCTACTTGCTAATAGTTTAACTTTGGGTGACTCAGCTGCTAAGAACCTGTTTTCTTTTTTATACAATGGAGGTATTAACTGAAACATGTTGTGAGGATAGGAAATAATATATATAAGAAAATACCTACCACCGTAAATGCTAGCTGCTGGTATTATCTACTCCTCCTCTCCTTTCTGACCCATGCACATTCTGAGTACTAGAGTGTACACATACACAGTGCTGGTGAACATGTCAGCAGGGAGAGAGGGTGCTGCCAGTAATACTGGCCAATAATGATGACGCCAAACAAACTGAAAGGTATTCCAGAGATCTCTTGGCGCCTCAAAGAGCTAGGTGCGCAGAGCTCTTGTCATAGCGGGTGGTTTCTGAAGTACCAGGACCCTGAAACTGATCAAATGTTTTGTGTCTCTGCTGTGCTGATAGGCCAGGAGAGAAAGGCCAGGAATCTGCACTAGAGCAGTGGTGGGAGAAAAGGAAAGGAAGGGACATATTTAAGAATTCTGTAAGAATTAAAACTGATAGATATGTAAGGAGTGTGTTGGTTTTGTACTCTGTCTACTTCGCTTAGCTTGGAGTCAGCATTTCCCAGAATTCCCTTCTTTGTACGGTTCTGGGGCGGGGATAGCCACACAGGCATTTTGGTGTCATTTGTAAGGTGGAAGTGAGACAGCAGCCACCCTGTTGCCACTGATCTTCTGGCTCCCCTGGGCAGCAGCTGACCCACAGCCTCCGCGAGTGCTGGGCTGGGCACACGAACAGCTCAGACTTGTGGTCCCAGCTTTTCCTGCTGGTCATCAGAGTTAGGTGCAGGGAGAGACAGACATGAGTTCCAATGTTTCCTTGTAGGTTCTAGTTTATCCTTGTGATTCTAGTTTTCCCTCACTCTTCCCCAAGTGTGTTCAACTTTCCTTCCTGACTGCCAGCCCTCCTGACCAAAAGTGACGCCACTGGATGGCTTACTGGAGTAGCCGGAGGCAGTTGCCATAAAGGGCCAAGAGCCTTCCATGGACTTGAGCATCAGCCCTCATAGTTCCACGCTAGCAGCTGGTTAGTATTTTTCTCTGGAAATAGCTAATTCAAATTGAAATGTACAGTTTGTTTTCAGTCGTTTACTTCCCTAGCTTTTCCCATAGTTGTGTGAGGTCTGATTCCTACAATCAGTTCCTCAGTCCATAATGTCCGTAGCTGTTCTTCTCCCATGGAACCCTGACCGATACACGGACGAAGGGAAGGAAATGATGGAAGGTTTCCAGGTCTCTGGCTTGGAATATGAACTGGATGGTTGTGTATGAAGCATCTCCAAAAAATAGCTAAAGATACATAGCCAAAGCTTCTGAAAGGAAGCCCCTAATGGCTCTGAAACGAAGAAGCATTGGACTAATCTAGAGAACCCAGAAATCTAGGGAAGCTTCCTTTCCCAACTCAGGACTCATTTTCATAAGGCTTCATCTCCAGGTCACACTTTCATCTGCCTTACTGCTCTGTGCGAAAAGAGATTTATCTCTAGATGAATTTGTCTTTGGATGGATCAGACCACCACTGCCCTCAGAAATTATGGCCAAAACTATTTATCCTTGGTCCATATTAATATAACTTCCTTACAATCCATCTGTATATTTTTATTTCTATATGCCTATCATATACAGTCTGAACAATTCTAGCAGAGAAGGTTTGCCTAGCAAGGTGGCTCTGTGACCTTAAGGAGACTAAACTTGATTGGGAGAAGGAGTTACGATGGAAGGAGGGTCTCGCCGTCCTTTTATTCCTTTTATTGAAGGTAGAGAAAATTACTAAGAAGAAATAGCTAATCCAGTTTGAAATGTGAAGTTTATCTTCAGGATCCGTTTTCACGTCATATCATGATGGCCTCCCTAGTTTTCTCCAGCTACTCTTTAACCACACTGTCTATGGTGGTTGCACGCTTTTATGGTGGGAAGGAGAGGGAGCTTTGAGAGAGGTGCTAGGGAGAGCACTTGGTTTTTTCTCTGATCCAGGACTGAAGACTTGAGGCATAACTCGCAATCATTGTGTGTGTTTAAGTGTGGTTTTTTCCAGTTGGATAGGAATGACTTCATAGTGTATGAGCATTTTGGAAATGTGCAGTATATCATAAATTTGTTCCTAGAGTATCAAAAAGTTGTTTGTCAGCTGTTTTTCTTTCTGAGAATTAAAAAAAATTTTTTTTTAATCTAGGAGAAAGCTACAAAACTGGAGAGCAAATGAGTATACTCACATCCGTCAACCTCAGAAGACGTTTTAAAGCATTTTATTGAGGCATGAATTGAATTGAAATACTACTGAGAGAGGTAAAATCTTTGTATTATCTGACCACTTCTCACCACCTCCACTGCTGCCATCCTGCCAAGCTCTCATCACCTCTACCTGGAGTATTACAACAGCCTCCTACATGGGATCCCTGCTTCCACCCTCTCCTCCTACAGTTATTCACAATGCTCTACAGCCAAAGGGATACTTTTAAAATATGTCAGATTATGTCAGTCTTCTGCTCAAATTCCCCAGTGGTTTGCTTTTCCCTCAGGGTAAGAGCTAAAGTCTTTGCAATGCCCAAAAAGGCCCCACATCATCTGCCCTTTGACCCTCACTCTTCTCCAAATACACTGGCCTCCTTGCTGTTCCTTGAATATGCAGGCACACTGCTGCCCCAGGGCCTTTGCACTAACTGTTCTCTTTGCTTGGAACACTTAGCCAACTTCTTCAAGGTTTTGTGCAAATCTTACCTTCTCTATGAGGCTATGCTGACAGCCTTATTAAATAGCAAACTTCCACCTACTGCCTCACTTCTCATCCATCTTACTCTGCTTTTTCTTTTTTTCATTGTAATTATCACTTGTTAATATCCTGTATAATTTACTTATATGCTATGTTTATTGTTTATTTTTTGTATCCTCCCACTAGAACGTAAGCTTCATGGGGCCAGGTATCTTTGACTTTTTGTACATTGATGCAGCCAAAGTACCTAGAATTGTGGCACATAGTAGGGGCTCAAAAAATAGTTGTGGAGTTGAACTGAATGCTCATAGTAGATACTGAGATTCAGCAGTTATAGTATAATGAGCTTTATTATATGTACAATTGATCTTTGAACAGTAACACGGGTTTAAACTGTGCAGATCACTTACAGGTAGGTTTTTTTCAATAAATATGTACTACAGTACTGCACATTCCATGGTTGGTTGAACCCGTGGATGTGTTCCCCTGGATACGGAGGGCTGACTGTAAGGTAATACACAGTTTTCCACTGGGCAGAGGGTTGGTGCCCCCTAACCCTCCAACTATTCAGGGGTCAACTGTTCAGAGTCAGAAACAAGTGTGCAGAAAGATATAAAAATGATTTGGTTGTAAGAGTTGTCTGTCACATATGATATGATATAAATCAGAATTAAAGTGCTTATGGCTTTTGTGTCCAGAGGTGATGAATGTTGTTCAATGTCACACCAACATCACGGCCACCTCGTTGTCCTAACAATGATAGAAGAAGCTGTCTCAAAATATCAAAAGAGACAAGCAAAGCATGTTTTAGGAGGGATACTCAAGTACTAGTATCTGAAGTCAGTTATCCTTTGTATAATAAATTTCCCGTAATCTAGATATAATAAACTTTAATAGCTGTTGAACGCTTTTCCAATGTGGCTGGCACTATGTGAGTCGCTTTCCATGTTTGAGATCACTTAACCCTTTCACAAGCTAGCAAATGGATGTTATGATTTTGCAGATGAGGAGACTGAGATAGAGCAATGCTCCCCGACATCCTCAGTGTCACACTGATAGTAAGTGGACTTGCCTGAGCCAGGCGGCCTCCTGAGACAGGTTTCTTTGCTGAGCATACCAATGAAAAAAAAAAATTGCAGGGAATTTGTTTGCTTGTTTGTACTTGTAACATGGACACTCTCACTCTCTCTTCCCCATTCTTTCCCTCTAACAGAGGATTCTTTGCTTTCAGGATGGCTCTTGGGTTCCCTTTTGTTGTACAGAATGCAATTGATGAGAAGGTGGGACCCTGAAAAGACAGAGGTTAATATAGATCCACATAGTAAAACTTTAATCAAAGAAGGGAATGGCAAAAGCCTACTTGGCTTGAGCTTATGGTAGCATTTTTTTTTTACATGATCCTGAAGATAAATTTTGGAACTAATTTAATATTAAGGCAATATTGAGGATAAGATGGGGAAATCAGATTTTAAACAGATTTAGCTAAGTGTGTATTTTGAAAGTAATCCCCCTATGGCACATTCAGGAGAGACTATTGTGAGAGATAAAATAGTGTTTATCTACTTTTCAGTCGCTGGACAGTTGTTTCTTTGAATTTCACATGGGATTGTATCACAAAGTGGCTTGCTTATATGGATTATTATGTTTTGAAAGGAAGGAAAATGGTTCATTAGCTCCACCATCACCCAAGCGCAAAATCACAAAGTAACCTGATGCCTCCTCTATTGCTACATAGTAAATCACCCCAAAACTTAGTGGCTAAAAACCACAATAAGCACTTATTATGTCTCACAGGTTCATTCCCCTGTGGACCGCCCCACAGGACTTCTGGAAAGCCTCACAGCATCGTGGCTGGCTTCCCACAGACTGGGCAAACCAAGAGAGCAGGAAGCTACATCGTCCTTATGACCTCGCCTTGGAAGTCACACACCATCACTTCCACCATGTCCCACTGGTCACAGGTCAGTTCCAATGTGAGAGGGACTCACCAAGGCATGAATACCGGGAGGTGAGAATCACTGTGGGAAGGGGGTCATCTTAGAGACTGGCAACCACACCGCCCTTTTTCTTTCTCCCCAAATCCAAATGGTCCCTGAATACTGACTCTTCTTCCTTTATGGCTTTTTCTATTTCTGCCGTCTCACTATTTAACTCCAACACCCCATCCTGATCATGTCTGGACTAATGTAGTGGTCAGAAGGCCCTGACTCTCAAGTTCTCTTTCTTCAGCTTCCAGGGACTGTCTGTAGGGTCCTAGAGCAGCGCCATCCAGTAGAACTCTCTGCAATGATGAAAATATTCTCTATCTGTACTGTTCAGTAGAGTAGCCACTCACCACAGGTGGCTACTGAGCATTTGAAATGTGGTTAGTGTGAGGAAGTGTGTTTTTAATTGTGTTTGCTTTTAATTAATCTGAATTTAAAGAGCCACATGTGGTAAGCGGTTACCAGAGTATTCAAGACAGATCTAGAGTCTATAGTTCTATAGATTTAAAAAAATTTCTTTTTATTGAAGTATAGTTGATTTACAATGTTGTGTTAGTTTCCACTGTACAATAAAGTGAATCAGGTATACGTATACATATACCATCTCTCTTCTAGACTCCATTCCCATATAGGTCATTACAGAGCACCGAATAGAGTTCCCTGTACTATACAGTAGGTTCCCATTAGTTATCTTTTATATATAGTAGTGTGTATATGTCAATCCCAATCTCCCTTTTTAATTCCCCCTCCCTAGTTCTATAGTTTTATAGCACACAGTAGGCATCCCACTAGACAGACCTTCTTTCCCTCTTCTCTGTGGCCAGCTGTGGTGCTATAAAAACCGCTCTGTGAAAATCTGAAGTCGAACGCTTAGAGATAGAGCAAAGAGAGTGTTCTAATTCCCACACAGACTGACTTACACTCCTTCTGTGCCCATGAACCAGGCATGTTGGAGAATAAAAAGATGTGACTCTGTCTTGAGGAAGGTATGATGATCTAGGGAATTCAAGCTGCACAGACACCAGGAAACATCTTGGGTTAATACGATAAGTGAGAGAAAATAGTTAACTTGCAGTTGCTATTTATGATTTTATTGTCAACCGAAAGCCTTTTAATATAATCCCATTTACATCATCCCCACCACCTTCACCATCCCATCCCCAGGCCCTCTGGACCATATTGTGTGTAACCCTCACAAAGACCTATGGTGTAGATGTATTACCCTCCCTCATTTTTATAGATGGGGAAACTGAGGCTCCGGGAGGCTGGGAAACTTACCTAAGGCCCACACTGTGAGTGAGTGGCAGAGAAGGGCTTTGACCCCAGGACTGTCCTGATCCAACACTTATTTTTTAAACCATTCTGCTCTACTGCCTCATTCTTTATAATACGTCCTTCACATTGCTTACTTGGTTTTGAGTGTCTCTGTGTATGATTCCTTTTTCTTGATATTATTTTAAGTATACAATTACATAAATAGATACAGTTTGAATTTGGCATTAGTTGTAGCCTGGTTTACCCATTGGTGAGAGTAATCACAGAACATAATTTACTACCCAGCCTGTCTCCTCTAGGGAAGCGGGAGGCAGCCCAGTGTGAGTTGTACGCTTAACATTTGCTTACAGGGTCAACTTTTTGTATTTTCTCACATCTGCACATTGGACTGTCAGAATCTGAAGGGAACGTATGATTATCAAATGTTTCTAGACCAACTTCCTCATTTTCAGAGGAGAGAATTAGAAGGCCCATGAGTTTACATAACTTGCAATGGTAATTCTCAAGAAGGTTAAATTATCCCTCACCAAAGAAAAGGCAGCAGAACTTTTAGAAATCCCTCCATGCACATATGGGTTATATTTTATTTTATGATATTCCCAAATCCACTTGTTCACAAATTCAAAGTGACAGTCTATAGGCAGCTGCTGCTGCCATCTGTTGGCGATGAGCAGAGCTGATGCATAAGATGGTTTATATCTATGAAAGTGCTTAAGTTGAAACTTCATCACAGGAACCTCTGCATTCATCAAAAAAAAAAAAAGAAAGTAAAGCGTGTGGAGTCAGATAAACCCGGGTTCAAATCTCGGCGTCATGCGAGAAGTGTAACCACTTTAATTCTTGGTTTTCCGTTTGTAAAATGGGGATAATATCTAGTTCACAGAGATGTTGTAGGAATTAAGTAACAAAAGTATATTCGTTTGGGTAAATGCTGGCCAAAATTTCAATGGCTTAACGTCGTCTCTTGTTTCTTGCTCACATCACAGTTTCTTGCTCACATCACAGGTCAGGGTGGGTGCTCTAGATCACCACGCAGCTCTCCTCCAAGCGGCAATTCCAGTCCAAGCTCCTTCCATCTCATGACTCCACCATCTTCACCTTTGGCCTCCAAGGTCACCAATATCCACCAGGAGCAAGAGGAGAGGGCGTGGAGGTGTGTAAGGAGGTTTTTGTGGGCCAGGCCTGGAGCTGCATACATTACTTCTGCACCCACTCCATTGGTCAGAGTTCATCTCATGGTTGCATCTCACTGATGGGAAGATGGGGAAACATGGTCCAGCAGTGTCTGCCACAGCCATAATTTTTAGCAATAGAAACATAAGCATCACTTTAGTGAAGTTACGAATTTTTCTTTAGGTATTATATAACACTATATTTTTCTCAGTTTTTAGTATGAGGCAGATCTGAAACTAAAAGGTAGTGTAGTGTGGTGAAATGAACAGTGGTCTTGGAGATGTGGCTTCGAATCCTGTGTGATCTTGGACATATCACTTGGCCAATCTGAACCTCTTCTGGAGAACGATGGGGGTAAAGCCAGCTGGTACCTGCATAGTCTGCCGTCCCTCCCATCTCTCCAGTTCTACAGGTTTACAGCTTTGTGCACAGAGGTAATGCAAAACAAGACAAAACAAAACATGCCAGTGACTCTCAGAGTAGACAAGTGATAGGACACAAGTGTGGATGGGCTTAGATGGGAAGATTTCTAAAAGAGAAGTCACTTTAAGCCCATTCTTGGAGGAGGTGATGGTCCTGAGTAGAGGGAATGAGGTATGGGATGCTGTGCAAAGAAGGCATGAAGAGGACCATACAGAGAATCTGTGGGAGAGAGCATGATGAGGGGAAGCGCCTGGCTGAAAGGGAGAATGTGTTGGAGTAGGGCTGGGGGTGCATTAAAGATGTAGTTTGATAGGAGGGGGAAAGAACAGGTTAATCATAGGCTGCCAGACTCAGGTGGTCACATTTAATACAAAAGAATCCCAATAGGAAGCCAGTTATGGTTTTTGTATGGGTGAATGACATCGTGAAAATCTGCTAGTCATTGTGAAAAGCAATCTGATTAGATCATAGCTTGCCCGTGACATAGCACTTGATGGGACAGTACTCCTTATTAAGTTGCTGAAATTCTTACGTTTAAATGCTCCATAAATAATCTTTCAAATATGTTATCTGAATTACATACCCATTTCAAGGAAAAAGAAGGAGTTTTACCTGGTAATGGAGGAAAGATGAGGATGTGGGAAGAATCAAATTGTTTACATTGAAAGAGAGCCCTCATTTCTCTGCTTTATTTTATTTTATTTTATTTTTAATTGAGGATATATACGTAGGTAAGACATGAGTCAGAGCAAACTCAGAAAGTACCTAGAAGCCTTCAGCATTTGAAATGTGCTAGCTAGTTTCATGTGGGTGAAGCCTGGTTTTCAGGAAGACAAATTGAAAATAGAACTTGTTTGTTTAGATTTTGCCATTCTCTGGGGGACAAACATACAAGGATGGTCCATGAACCAAGAGCGGGAAGAATTTCTTCTTGGGAACTGCTGCAGAGCCTTGATTGGAGAGAATATGGCCCCAGAGCATCCCCTGAGCACGTTGCAGCTTTTCTCTGGACCGAGTTTGGGGAGATGCTGTCTTAGCAAAGTCTGAGCAGAAGTTCAGTCCAGTCCTTCAACCAGGTCTCCAATAAAGGCCTCTGTCACACTCTCGAGAAACACTAGAGGATTGAAACTTTCCACGGGAAAGCTGTTGATGATGCCCTTGACTCTCCGTCAGCTCTAATAAGCTCGTGGGAAGCATTATTTCTGTTTGTTTGTTTGTTTTTAAGAAAAAGGTTACATTTTACATGAGTAACTATTTGTTATTTACTACATACGATTTTTTTTTTTTACAGAAATGTAATATTCTACTCTTAAATAACCACATGAGCTTGGCGAGTCACAAGGCTTTTCTGGGCTTCGGGCTTTGGTTTTCTTCTCTGTAAAACACAGAGACTAGATTATATAATCTCCGAAGTTTCTTCCTGATCTGAAATGATAAGTTCTAATTCAAACAACTTCCTCTTTCTGGTGAACTGTCATGAAGCCTGAGGTTACTTTATCACACTGTTCTAAATCTCTATCACTCTTAAAATGTATAGGAAGAAGACTGGCAGCTCATCGAGCGTGCACTGCAGGAAGGATCCTCAGTTCAGCACAGCAGCAGGTTGGTGGGAGACTGAGCTCAGAGCTATTTCCCTCCCACCCCCGCAGTCAGGGGGGTGTTCACACCTTTACGCTTCTTAGAAACACCAGTGTTTTTATTGCGGCTGTGCAATAGATTCTCTGGCTGAGCGCACTTCCCAGTTTGGCAGTAGTTTATTTGCTATCTACTCTTATTCTTTATCCACTTCCATGTTTTTAAATGGGTTTTACTTCTTTCTCAGAAGGTAATTTCTTCTACAGCAAGACCGTATCCTAAAGAAAGCAATTTTATATACAGGGTCCAGGACAGAGTGTGATGTGATGATAATATGGTAGTCAGTGATGGGAGCTAGAAAAATACCGTAGGATTTTAGAGCTGGGCTAATTTGGTAGCCATCAGCCACATGTGGCTTTTAAAATTGAAATTTACTAGAATTGAATTAAATGAAAAATTCAGTCTCTCCACCATACTGGCCACATTTCAAGTGCTCAGTAGGCACACGTAGCTAGTGACTGCCATTGTGAACAGCCCAGATATGGTACATTCCCATCACCGCAGAAATTCAACTGGACGCTGCTGCCTTAGAGCTCAACTAGTCATAGAAGCATATTCTTAAGAGATGTCAGGGAGCTTGAAAACCACCTAATACACTCTTCTATCCAAGATGGTTCAGATCTTTCCAGGACCAAAGACTTTATCACCTTGCAAAGCAGTCCATTCCATTTTGGGAAAACATTATACTAGAACGTTCTTCCTTACACTGAGTCAAAATCCATATCCCTGTAACTTCTGCTCTCTCTCTCTCTCTCTCTCTCTCTCTACATTCAGGATAAGTGTAATAATTCTTCCACTTAGATCTTCATCAGAGCAATAATGCCACTATTGTGTCAGCTTCCCCTCATCTTTTCCAGTTAACCCATGCCCCCGGGGAGGAGGGTGAGGCCAGGAGCAGTTCTGCCTCACGCCTCGCAACTCCACGGCAGAGCTGGGACTGAGTCCAGGTTCCCATCTGGTGCGTTCCAGTCAAACCTCACTGCTTCCAAGTCTACCAACTACACCGTTAAAAAATGTGTGTATATGAGTTCATAGAGTTGCAGTTCTTGGTCTTTTATCTTTCTTTCCAGTTTGCTGTTGTTCTCTAATGTTTTATTCTCTTTTTTCACCGCATGCTTCCTAAGAGACTCTAGGCTGTTTCTTCCCCAGTAGAACAAAGATTACAGGAACTCTGCATGAGTATTTCAGAACATAAAACAATTGCTTCCCCGGTCCTAATGACCCCAGCTGCCAAGCATAGAAATCACATTGAATGGCTTGCTTCAGTTTGCCAGTTTGAAAGCAGTATGAGGATAGAAGAGGAAGCTGGAAGCATTCAAGGTAAATGATCTACTTCCAAATGGTGTCTAGAAGAGAGGATACTCTTGATAACTGTTCACTAAGAAAGGGCAGCTACCTCTCCATGGGCTCTGTGGAGACTTTGCAAGTGAGGTATTGCGTTAAGTGCCAGTTAACAGCTTCAGATCTGTTTGACAAACGCTCATCCAGGTGTGGGGTCTGTGCCGGGGCAACAAAGATGATTGACACACGGTCTTTACCCTCCAGTCATTGGCAGGGGGGCCAGGTGGAGTCAATGAACAGGCAAGGACCACTCTAGACAACCCCACTGAGCACTTGGATGTGTGTGTTTCAAAGCAACCAGCAGATCAGTCTCGGAGCTCAGCTGGTCACAAGCAGTTGCTGTCACAGGAAAGCAACTGAGAGTCACTAAATAAGGGGAGCCACCAACCAAGCTTTCTAGGGAAGAGGACTCTGGCCAAACCAGCCTGGGCCCAGTGGGAGGTCTGGCATTGCACAAACAGCTATCCTCTCCACCAACAAAAAACTGCTACCTGATTTCACTTCATTAAATTTGGCATACCATCAGAAACAATAATAATGTCACCAACTTCCACTGCCAGCCATGTCCCTTAACATCCAGTGCTAGGTCCGTGTTTGACTCCATGTATGTATGCATATATTCTTATGTGTATATGCACATAGCACATATAAGTAGGATTTTATGGAGAATTATTTTGTGTGTATGTATACATATACATACATATATAGGCATGATTTTAGGTTATATGTTTTACATTTTAATGGTCTTATAATTTGTGCATAAATGTATATTTACATAATACATATTTCTAGTTGTGACACTAATATAATATTTTTATATAACACATATTATGTATATGTTTGCACACATAAACACTAAGGACATTCCTGGAAGGATACACAAGAAATTTTTCCTGGTGGTTACTTTGGGGGAAGCAGGAATGAGGATCTTGGGGCTGGAGTAGGGAAGGATACATTTGTATTTCATTTTATAGCCTTTATTTTTTACTGTCTATTACTGTTAGAGCAACAGAATCATTTTTATTAATACTGGGTTACCCTAAGGACACCGTCATCTATCTTCGCCCTGTTTTCCAACATGAGCTTCAAAGTGCAAATAGAGTTAAAAGACCTTGTTCCAGCCTGCATTTATCCAGGCACCTTACCTTAGATGATTGAAGTTGCTGTGTTTTCTCCCACATCTGCTAACCTGAGATAACTGGGCCCAAGTTAAGATCAAATGAGATGATATATGTGACTATGTGACAATGCTCTGCAAACTGTGAACCCCTCATGCAGGTCCATAACACTGGCTGGTCAAAGAGAGCTCACAACTACCCAACTTCACTGAAGTCATCTAGGTCCTGGTCCTTTTCATTGGCCCATTTTGGACAAGGGATATGCATGGTTGGGGGAGGGCTGTGATGCAATGACAGGGAAAGTAGTGGGAGCACGAAGAAAAGAAATGAGAGGGGCAGTAGTACAGGCTAAGCTAGCAGAAGGTGGGAGAGGAGGCCTCCGGGAGCCTGATGTAATCCAGGCCTCCTTACGGAAGGGCGCTCCGCTCTGGCATGAGGCCTGAGCTGCCATAACTTGCCCCTATTCCCAGCTGATCTGTGAAGATCTTTGCTGGGACAACAAGGTATCATTCTCGATAGTTTCATGAGACTATAGTGAATTCGTGTCTCTCTGTCCAAAGGCTGAGCTGCCTCCCACTGTCCCCTGCCAGAGTCCTTTACTGACCCTCTTGAATCCTCTTATTTAATTATTAATTCAATCAACATCTATTGAGTCTCTCCTCTGTGCTCAGTCCTATGGATATGGGATGAAGATGATAATATCCCAGCCTTCAAGATAGTCTCTGTTAATAGTGGGTAAGGACATGGAAATAACAATTACAATGCAGTGTGTTACCTAGTATGGCAGAGAGCTGTACAGAGTGCTGTGACAGTGACTAACTATGAAAGGGACAGAGAAGAGACATTGAAGGGTAGGTAGGAGTTTGCCACACAGGAGGTTTTGAACAGAGAGGTTTGAAAATGCATGAGAGAGTCAGAGGAAAGTCAATAATTGGGTTTGGCTGAGATACAGAGTAAGGGCAAAGTGACAAGAGGCAAATCTGAAAAGGCTGGGTACGGTCAGGTTCTAAATGGCATTTTGTGTCATGCTAAGGAGTTTGCACTCCGTCCAGTACAGAAGAAAGGGCTAGGGAAGATGGGATTCCGTTCCTTTGCTTTTTACATCTTTTCTAAAGGAAAACTTGTATAACTACACAGTTATTTACCTTTAATAATTCATTCATAATAAGAACCTTTCAACCTACTTATTTCATTGCGAAGTGTAATTTGTCATTTATATTCAATTTCTTTCAGATAATTGATTTCGGCCACTCAGTATTAGCAAGCATAAAGCATGGAAGAAATTCTAAACCTGATGGGAATCAAAATCCCCAGTTTGATGAGCTGATGAAACCTATGATTTTTCTCCCATAAAAATGTAGTTACAAAATATTGCATATAATTCTAGGGACTTTTTTTGGCTGCATTGGGTCTTCGTTGCTGCCCGTGGGCTTTCTCTAGTTGTGGCGAGCGGGGAATACTCTTCGTTGCGGTGCGCGGGCTTCTCATTGCAGTGGCTTCTCTTGTTGCGGAGCACGGGCTCTAGGCGCGCAGGCTTAAGTAGTTGTGGCTCGCGGGCTCAAGAGCGCAGGCTCAGTAGTTGTGGCACACGGGCTTAGTTGCTCCACGGCATGTGGGAACTTCCCGGACCAGGGCTTGAACCCATGTCTCCTGCATTG
Organism: Lagenorhynchus albirostris; assembly: GCF_949774975.1. Taxonomy (NCBI): domain Eukaryota; kingdom Metazoa; phylum Chordata; class Mammalia; order Artiodactyla; family Delphinidae; genus Lagenorhynchus; species Lagenorhynchus albirostris. The sequence continues at coordinate 129,535,190 of NC_083098.1, forward strand.
GCAGGTGTATTCTTCACCACTGCGCCACCAGGGAAGCCCCCAGGGACTTCTTGGAACTCTTTTTAAAATTCCTGAGTTCCGGGTTTATAGACAATCAAATAACAGTTTTGTTTTGACAGTTTTGTTTTTAACAAGGGAATTATGTACAGAGTCTTAGAAACATACCTAAAACTTCATATTGAGTTCAGAAGCATGAATTCAGAATCTTACTTAAGTGATAAAGTCTGAGGTCATCTCCCAAATACAGTGTGGAGTGTCGAAGTATTTTGAAGCCTTTTTGATTAAAAGAACTCTAACTCATATTTTATTAAAACTGTATGGAGAGGGTCATTAAGCTATTTTAGGATGCCCGAACAAGACATGAAAGAGGAAATAATCCTATAAAATAAGGTGAAAACAATTCCATGAGATGTCAGATTTTCAAGTCTTCTCTAAACTGCTGTCACGTAAATGCTAGAATGAGTCCATGACCATAAATAAAGCTCTCTCCAATTTTAAGATTTGCTAACTTTCAGAATAAAACGTGATTCTTTTATTGATTTATTAACCCTAGAGACCCTTGAAATTGTGTTCCCTTTTGCACACGGAGGGAGGATGACAGATTTCGGAGATGTTATCACTGAGCTTTCCTGTTTAGGGCCTGCAGAGAAAGGGAGGTGGGGGGCAGTGGGGGTGTATTGGAACTTTTTGTGGCCGGAGTGCAAAGAAAAAGATTCACTGTTTGGCTTCTGAGAACCAAAATAAGCTTTTTTTTTTTTTTTTTTTTGGTGGAGACAATAAAACCTGATTTTTCATTGAAAAAAAGGATAATTTTTCTAAACTCCTATTTGTCCTATTAACATGGGAAGAACGTGATCTGGTGACTTGGTCTTGAGGTTTGGTATAAGGAAGGAGGATTAGAAAGCTGGTGGAAGAGTGTGGAAAGAACCTGTGGAGGGGTAAGGGTGGGAGGAGAGAGGCAGCTTAGGAGGGACTGAGTCCTGGCCTCCTCCCTTGGCTGAAGTCCCACCAGGGACAGGTCTGCTGAATTAGCTGAGCAGCCCTACTCCTGTTTGTGAAGGTGGGAGAAACTGGCTTGCAGGGCATGTTGGGCTTCCATGTGCTTAGGCAGAGTCTGGGCTGGCCCTCTTGAGCTGCCCTTGGCATTCAGGTGACACAGAGAGTTCAGAGTTTCCTGCTGGCAGGAGGAGGGTTGCAGGTGATGTTGACTGTCGAGCTTGGCAGAAATCCCCAGGCAGAAACAAAGTGGCTCTGAAGCCAGGTTGCAGCCAACCTTCAGGGGCCAGGTCACCAGAGAGGAACCTTGGTCTCAGGTCAAGCTGAGAGAACACAGGCCAGTCATACCAGCCTCAGACTTCAGCAGCGGCCACCAGCAGCATGCCCGGGGCAGAAGCAGGGCAGCCAGAGCTCAGAGGACAGCAGCCAGCATGTGGCCAGGGACACCACAGAGAGCACAGCAAAGCCCCTCCCTCACCCAGCTTCTGCCCGAAAGGGAGAGGAGAATTCTGAAAGTCTGAGCATGTACTGAAGGACTGAGTCACCCAAAAGAAACCATTCGAACAAGCTCTGATTCATGGTATCGTATCATATATGAATAGATTGAAATTTAGACTGAAATAGTACTGTTTAAATAATCAGTTATTTGTTGATGTGTCTAAACGTCCTCTCCATCCAGTAGGATGGGAACACATAAGGAGGATGAAATTAGCCACAGAGAAACAAAGAAGCTCCATTTTCTTGGCACATGGAGGTGCCAAGAAATGCGCTTGGCAAATATCATTATATATGTTTAATAAATGTGTGACTCTTCTGTTACATAGACCATATATTTTGTGTATGTGTGTGTGTGATACATACATGTATATATCTTAATATTCTCTATTTCCTTTTTTTGTTGCTGTTGTTACATTTCCTGTGTGCTGAGCTGGGGTATTTATTCTTCTGAATGATGCAATGGGTTAACAAGATAGTATATCAGGAAGGAAATCTTTTAAGGTACAAGGACCTTGCCACTACAATTTGTTTCGGTTTGATTAAACAGATGGAATTCCACGCAAGTGGAAAGTTGTGAAGGCGGACACCTATAGCACATGCAACATCAGTGAACAAAAGTGGTAGGAAGTCACTGAAATGAAAGGCAACAGGATGGTTTCTAGCAACTCAACTTTTACCAGCAATACTCTGCTGCTTTGAGGCTTCATGTTCAAAATCCAGGTTTTGTAACAATAAGAAAAAGTGATGTTTTCACTTGTGAAATGCTAAAACTCCCAACCACCAGAGAATGCAGTGGGTGATTACCTAGAACATTTCTCTCGGAAAGTAATTCTTTTATGAACATGTAGAGGAAGCATTGGAGACTACAGTTAATGTGGGAGTTTTCTTCTGAATAAAAACTACTGAAATTTATGATAAGGATTATTCTTCATTTTGTAAATCGATGTTAGGGAGATGTCAAAAGTAAACCAAAATTTTAAATGTAATATTTTGGAAAGTTTGGTGTGACCTAATTTTAGTAACTGGAAAAAATTTCTAATTAAAGATGAACATATTTGAAGTGACAGAATGCTTAAAGGACACATTCTTTCCAAGTAATTCTATTATGTTGAAATAAGAATTAATGAAAAACAGTAATGCGAGGATCCAAATTTAACTATCTTCTTCATTTTTGAAAAGGATATAAATCTTGCCAATTTAACTAGAATCTATTTTCTTTCTGCTTAGTTACATTTTTACAGCACACAGAGAGTTGGAGAAATCTACCTTAAGTATTTTAACATCATATTAAGTTTAGATACATTATTTCAAATGAAGAAAAATATCCAATTTAATGCAGAGGAAATATCCTTAATGTTGGTGGGTGTTAGAAGGGGTGATATCTGTAAAGAGAATAGCAAAGGGAGAGCACGTGCTTTAGAAGAGGATCCACAGGGGGTGGGGGAGGTAAACCAGGAAATTCTGATTTTTGGCATTTAACACTTGTATCATTTTTGTATACTTGATTTCCTTTTGTTTCTTCTTCTGTTTAGTGGTACAAGTGGTTTGTGGCCAAAGTGCAGACTGCTTGATTATGTGCCATCATCCATATTCACCAGCACTCTGAGAAGCAATAAGTTACTTGGTAATGGTAAACAGCACTCGTGAGGAAACCACTTCAGAAAACTCAGGTCAGTGTTGGCGAGAGGACAGTTTTACTGCAAAGCACCACAGAGAATAAAAATTGCTTCTAAACAGAGGAATGCTGTCAAGTAAGGGAGGGTGCAATCATAGTGAGATGGTGTGGAGGAAAGTGCAGGGATTTGGAGGACTGATTGCCCTGGGTTTCAATCCCAGTTTCAGTACCAGCTGGGAAAAGTCACTTCAGCTCTCTGCACCTGTATCTTCTCATATAGCAAATGGGAGTAAGGATACAAACCTTTAAGATTGTTACGAGTATTAATTAAGTCAAAATAGGTAAAGTGCTAAGCTCGGTGATTGGATTTCAGGGGGATTTATTTGTTCCCGTTCCTGGTATTTCTACTTAAAACAAATTAGGGGGACTTCCCTGGTGGCACAGTGGGTAATAATCTGCCTGCCAATGCAGGGAACACAGGTTCAAGCCCTGGTCCAGGAAGATCCCACATGCCATGGAGCAATTCAGCCCATGTGCCACAACTACTGAGCCTGTGCTCTAGAGCCAGTGAACCACAACTACTGAGCCCACGTGCCACAACTACTGAAGCCCACGTGCCTAGAGCCCGTGCTCCGCAACAAGAGAAGCCACCGCGATGAGAAGCCCGCGCACCGCCACGAAGAGTACCCCCTGCTCGCCACAACTAGAGAAAGCCCGTATGCAGCAACGAAGACCCAACGCAGCCAAAAGTAAGTAAAATTAAATCTTTTTTAAAAATACATTGAAGTAAATGAAAATAAAACATAACAAAATTTTTTTAAAAATTAGGGAAAAAGCATATGCAGATTAAATGCTTGAACATCATTTACTCATTTCGTGAGCACAAGCGCCATCCTTGGCTCTACCGCTGGGTGAACGCGGACTGGTGTGGGGAGTCATTAGTTCCTGTCCCCAGAAGCTCCAGAAGCCTCACATCTCAAGGATTCCCCACGCTACCCCCAGTTATAATTCAGATAATTCAGGTGAATCCTCTGACCTATATCAGGTTTATGATTAGGTTCTGCTCATCCAGAGAAAACCAAGTGTTTTTTACTCCTTTCTAGAAAATTCAGAAATAATCTTCAGAGGGCACTCACTCGCCAGGGGCTTTAATTTCCTTTACCTTCTTCTCCCATTTAATGATGATAATAATGGTAGCAGTAAACATAGTGACAGCTATCATTTAGTGAAGACCTGCTACCTCCCAAACACTATGCTAAGTACTTTAAATATATTATCCTTCCAACAATTCAGAAAGGTGTGTATTTTTATCCACACATGGGTTTCTTGATTTCAAGGACTATCCCTTATAAGGCAACCTTCCTGAAATATCTGGGACTCCCCAAGAAGCAAGCTTTGTGAACATTTTGGTTCTGCAGGCCAGAAGCCCCCTCACCTGAAGCAATCACTTTTTGCCACTGGCCATCATAGAGAATATGGACCCCCTCAGGCCATGTGGCCTTGTGCAGTGGTGACTTCTCATTCTGGTCAGTCACATTGTAAGACCATACTTCCCACACCTCTCCCTGAACCTGGGATACAGGGAAACCATGCTGGTCCAATTGGAACCCTTCTTGTTAGCCAAGGGGGCTCACTTAGTCCTTCAACTTAGGCACCTGTTCTTAGCCCAGAGCTCCTGGGAAAGACTCTTGAATGTCCTCTTGAGTCTCTCACCTCCTTTCACCATGCATTTTCACCATGTAAAACATTACTTCCACACCTCCCTAAATTGCACTGTATGAATGAATCCTTCTCTGTACTGAGCACTCTCACATAAAATAATCTCTCTTATATAATGCTAATGGTAAGGTTAGGATATTATAGAGAAGGCCATGACTGCAGTTCAGAGGTATCAAATAGCTTTGCCTAGGATGACACTGGCACTAAGGTCTAGGTCCTTTGACTTCAAGTTTAGGACTTTTTCTGCTATACTTGTCTGCTTACTGATCTTGTCAACAATTAATATATTTTCAGGAATGTCAGAAATAAGGCAATATCCATTCATATCTCATTTAAATACTCATTCAATTCTGTGGAAAATGATATCTTATAATGATATTTAGGATCATTCACACATAGTAGCATTTAGCAGATTTATTGTGTTGAATGCGAAGGAACATACGTACTTAAAACATTTTAAAAGAGTGATTCACTACTGTTACTAAGAAAATATGTGATGGGGATGATTCACCATAGAAAGTTTAAATGAGACTTTGAAATAGACAAGGTACGAATCACAAATTAAAAAATGTAAAAAGAGAGAGGAGAAAAAAACCCTTTGTGGTTGCTTTTCTTACAACTAAATATCATTTTACTAGAAAAGGGCTTGGCCAATCTATTGATTCATCCTGGACGGATGCTGTTTTTTGTTTTAGATTTTTTTTAAAGACCCATTGTTCATTTTAATAATTTCATTTCTTTTCTTCTCCTTCTTCTTGTTCTTGTTCTCCTCCTACTCCTCCTTCTCTTCCCCTTTCTCCTCTTCTATCTCCTCCTTCTTTTCTTTTTTTCATTTCTTTGAGTATTAAAATCAGTTCATATAAAGAAATCACATATTTAATATCTATCACAAAATTTAATATCTAATCACAAAATTAATATCTATCAAAATGGATTTTATGTTTGGCCTTATTTGTTTTTTTCTCCTTGCCTACAGATAATGCCTATAATTTTTCTCCAAGGGAGATAAAGGTATTAGAATGGTCTGCCTCTAAAGGGTAGAATAGGAGAATAGTCAGTATTGAGATGTTATGAACTCACTCTTCAGGGAAGTTTCTAAGCTTATGTAAGATAGTGTATTGTCAGGATTCTCCAGAGAAACAGAACCAACAGATCTATCTATCTATCTATCTATCTGTCTATGAGAGAGATTTATTTTAAGGAATTGGCTCACATGCACGTGATTGTATAGGCTAGCAAGTCCAAAAGCTTCAGGGTGGGCTGGCAGGCTAGAGACATGGGGAAGAGGCGATGTTACACCTTAAGTCTGAAGTCAATATGCTGGCAGAATCCCCCCTTCTTCAGGGGAGGTCAATTTTCTTCTATTTAAGTCTTCAGCTGCTTGCCTGAGGCCCACCCACATTACGGAGGGTAATAGGCTTTACTCAAAGTCTGATGATTTAAAGTTTAATGTCATCTAAAAAACACTTTCACAGAAATATCTAGAATAATGTTTGACCGAATCTCCAAGTACTGTGGCCTAGCCAAGTAGACACATAAAATTAACCAACACAGATGGCCAGATACTCCCTGCAGAGAGATCATTAACCCATGTCCTGTTTTCAACCTTATCAGAGTAAATAGACTGGTCCCTTAATAAACAGTGTCAGACACAACTCCTCTCTCTGGCTTAGCCAGAAATTGTTATGTTTTTCACAAACTGAAACCTGGTTCCCTACATTTATGGAAATTTAGAAGGGAAATTGTTGCCTCAACTCCAACTATGGTGTCACAAATAGCAATTTAATTACTAACAAAACTGGTAAATGTCTTTCCTCCAAGCTCTAAAGATTTGGCAGTTCCTTCCCTACTAGTCACTGAACAATGGTACTAATCTATGGGGTTACTAGAGTCATTATTCCAGAATATCCCAAGAATTCCAATTCTCCAACTGCTTTCTTCTAGCTCCTAAGGACTCATCCCTTACTCTGTTCTGCATTCTGTCTTATAGATGTAAGAATAGCCCAACATCAGTGGAGTCAGAGCCTGGGAAAGCAGGATAAGTTGTGGGTCCTGACTCCTCACAGTCCTAAGTAATCCTGTCCTCCCTGGGGGGTTCCACCTGAGGAAGTTGCTACTGTGTGTGTGTGCATGCACACACATGAGTTTATCTCTGAGGGTGGAGAGCAAGAATTGAGAGAAGGATTCAGAGGACATAGAAGAAAGAGGGGATTGGAATTTTCTTTTTCTTGTTTCCAGTTCATTGTCCCTAAATGCTTAAAAAATTAGGACTGAGAAGATGTAGTGAAAGTTAGAAAAGAGATGCTTGCTGTAATGTAAAGAGTTCATCTAAATCCTTCTCCATCAGGGTTGGCATTTTGCTGGCACTGTGAAGAGTGGGATATAGAAGATGGAGCTGGAGGATGAAAAAGGCATTGTGGGCTGGGGGCATGTGGGAGTGTTGAGGGTTTGTGGGAAAGTGGCCTGAACAGACTAGACAGCAATAAGAAATAAGATTGGATAAGGAGCATAAAGCCATATTTTGGAGGGTCTTAGAAACCCCACTGAGATGAGACTTGTTACAATTGTGTCATGAGAAGTAGAGAGAGACTGGATGGATGAGAAGTAATGAACAGAGGACCAAGGAGTGAGCTTTGGGAAATCCCCACTCCTAGAGGGTGAGATGAGGAGGGTGGAGGGGTGTGTATCTTCTCCCATTGTTACCTAACTGAACTTGGGTCCGTTCACCTGATGCACAGCAAAGCCAATCTACTGACACCAGGTTGTGGTGAAGGAAAGTACAGAGTTTATTGTAGGCACCAAATAAGGAGAACAGGCAGCTCAAAAGATCCAAACTCCCCTGTGGCTTTCAAGAAAGGGTTTTTAGAGGTAGCAATAGGTGTGTGATTTGCAGGGTGCCCATTCAGTTCATGAACATTCTTCTGCTTGGTTGGTGGTGAGGTAACAGGATGATGTTTTAGGAGTCAACATCATCAGTCTTCTAATCCCAGTTGGTCTGGGGTCTATGTGGTTGTGGTCAGCAGTTTCCATCTGGTGGGAGTCTGGTTTCTGTAAAAACAACTTAGGAATGTGTGTCAGACACTGTTATCTATGTCCTTCAGGGAGGAACTAAATGTCCTGTGACTCTGCTATGTGGCTGATCTTTTGTTTAAATTGTTACCAGTTTCCCGGCCCAACTGCTATTTTTTGTTTCTACATGTTCACATTTTCCTGATCATTAACTCCTGAGCCAGCCTTCTGAGACTCAGGGGAGGCCTGAAGCAAAGCCTTTTGCTTCAAAAGACGGGGGACACTGCACTGGGGGTGAGGCTTATATAGCCAAGAGATCCCTAAGGGTCCTGTGCTGTTTCACCACCATTGATACTCTCCCTAAAGTTAGAAAGGAGGTCTTCTGATGATGGAAAAGGCAAGAGGTTAGGATTAAGGGCTTGAGAGATGGTTGTTCAGTTTGATTCCACAAGCCATTTTTGAACTTCTGCTCTTGACTGGCCACAGTGCTAGGTGTTAGGAATACAAAGATGGATAAAATACAGCTTCTCTCCTCAAGAAGCTCCCAGTCTTCCAGCAATCAATAAGAAAAAAATATATTTTTGTAATGAGTCAGCAGCAGAAGTCAGGCTTGCTCTCCTACTCGAAAATGAGTATTGAGTCCTACCAGTCCTGTATGGGGTGAGGTCAGCTTACCATGGAAGCCAGGCTGGTGTTGACCTGTCATGTCAGAGTGAGCTAGTGACTGAAGATTGATGATTAGAAGTCCCGGGTGGGGGAAGAGCAATTTCCATACTTGCAGGGGGTAGGGGTTGTGGCTTGAGATTCGGTGTAAATTCTGAGATCTCGTACTGAGGCGCTGGGAGTGAACATGCAGATGTGGTGCTGCTCTGAATAGGAATGGAGGTCAAGAACCAGAGTGGATAAAGAGCCTTGGGATCCAAGCGTAGGATGAGTTGTTAATAGACAATAACCCTTTTGTGCACTTGTGACAAGGTGAAATTGCTCCCACTACACTCAGATTGGGCTGAGAAAATATTTCCTTGTATCTCCATAAATTGTCTCAATTTCATCATGACCTGACACTCTAGATAACAAGAAAAAACAAAACAAAACAAAACCCTAAATGTTAGTTGGGTCTCTAAGTAATCTTATGACATTGTAGTAAGAAGAACCAGCTACATAATTGCAGGGCTCAGGGCAAAATGGAAATGCAGTTCCCCTTGCTCAAAATTAAGGATTTCAAGATGGCAACAGTGGAGTATTAACGCAAGCCTGTGGCCCTTGTGGCCGAACACCCACAAAGCTGGCCCTGGTAATAAATTCAACAGTCCCTTGAGATGACGGCTCCATCTCTTCAAAGTGCCCAGGGTCTCTCTTTCCTCTCCCTCTGGCTGCTCCTCCGCAGGTGGGGACAGGGCATGGCTTACACACCCTCTCACAGGACAGAGACTGGGGGGATAGGACGTGGGGTTCCCAGCACTGACCCCTCTATCCTCACTGACTTCTACTGAGAAATAGTTGGGTTTTTTGCTTCCTACACTGGTGGCCACTGAGGTGCAACTGGCTCATCTGGCTTTGAGGGTTCAGGGCTGGCCTGCCTGCTCAACTCTGTGATTCCAACCTTCTGAGTCAAAATCTGGGCTCAGGGCAGCCTACTTACCCCGGCCCTGGGCTTAGCCAGTCCACCAGCACTTTCCACACTTCTGTGGTTTCTCATCAGGGTACTTTGGAAACATCCAGGCCCCTGACTTCCGAGTGATCTGCGGGACACTGTGAGCCCTGCTGAGGCCCATCTGTCTCCATCCTTCCCACACTCTTTCCTGAATCACCTTCAACCAGTGGTGATGTGTGCTCTCTCCTGTTCGTCTGAGAAGGTGAGTCGTGCGCCCTGATGTTCGTGAGCCTTCTCACACCTGCTTGAATGTTTCTAGAAAATCCACCAGGTTAGGCTTTTAAAGGAAGTGCAAAGACCTGCCTATCTTCCCCATGTCCATCTCTGCCCACAGCTTCTGGGTCTTCTCCTTCCCACCATTTCTCCAGCTAAAAAGAGATGTTTTGATCTTTTTGACATTCTCTTTGTCATATCTCACTTTTCTTTTATGGTCCTTAGGTGCACAGAATTGGATTAATCAGATTTTTTTGTTCTTAATGCATTATCTTCATTGGTTTCCTGCATGTCCCTCTTTTATTTTTAGCTGGTTGTTTATTAATTAAATAATATAATGAACATGGTGAAACCATCGCCCAACCCAGGAACTAAAACATCATCAATAACTCACATCTACCTCACCCTACCCCCCACCTCTTTATTCTCCCCCCACCCACTCTCTCTCTCTCTCTCTCTCTCTCTCTCTCTCTCTCTCTCTCTCTCTCACACACACACACACACACACACAGTTTTGTCTCATATGTAGCCCTCAGTGTACTGTTGCTAGTTTGTACCGGTTCAAGAGAGTTAACAGTTATGTAGTCTATCCCTTCTCAACTCTTCATTTAGTGAAATCATGTGAGTAACTTGAAATCTGCCAAGGTGAGAGTATTTGCAACATGAAATCAGCAAATACTACAAAGCAGAGCCTTTTCTCCAGAGAGCTCACTATTAAACATTTACCACCACACCACTGTATGGACATTCCTAAAAAAAAGCCTGCGTCTTTTGTTTATTTGCTGAATTCCTAACACTTTGAATGATGCCCGGGACAGAGAAGACACTTCATTGTTTAACATATGAATAAATATCCTTCTCTCTCCCTAGGGCAGCAAGTCTCATGACCTAGATAGCACAGTGGAAGGTATCCTCCCTGCCTACAGGAGAAACTCAATTATCTGAGAGCTAAATGAACTTAGAAAACCCTATCTCTTAATAAAGCCTGACTTCAGTAACTATTGTCTTTGCCCTAAATCCCATATTATATATTATAAACTTTTCTCTTTACATTCCTGCTGGAACATTCTAAATATCGTTAGGCAAATAGATGCCTCTGAAAAAAGACTGGGGGAACAGTCTGTACAAAGGAATGCAAGAGGAAAAATATTTTTTAAATATTATCCCAGATACAAATTACTTTTCACAAGAACCTAAACCAAAGAGAATGACCCCATGGCAGACAATTGCAGACACAGAGGAGGCCAGGATGCCATGAAGCCAGCCAGGGAGGGAGATTATGTTTCTCTCAGGGATGTGTCTAGGAGGCATTCAAATCATTTCATACAGTGGGGGTCTATTGCTACCATGTAAAGGGAAAAAACACACTCTTCCTGTGTGTCTCTCCTTTACTACCCACACAGAACACTTCACTTCTGACACTTCTGGTCACCAAATGTATGGGGATTTTTCTACCACCAAGCAATTCTCTGAGATACCAGCTGGATGTCCTATAATTCAGTTCAATTCTGACACTAACCAAAGTTGCAGACCCCACAGGTTAAGGCCTCAATCCCACAAGACGGTTCCTGTACCCGCTTCAGATGCCGATCACAAGTTGTGGGTCCCCAGGTTACCCACAACTTCTGTCTGACTTGGCTACACATCAGAGGTTCCTACGACCTTCCTCCTTGGATTCGATCATTTGCTAGAACAGCTCACAGAATGCAGGGAAACATGTTTTCCATTTGATTGTATAATTAAAGGATCTATATGAACAGCCAGATGAACAGGTACATGGGGTGAGGTCTGGACGCATCCTGAATGTGTCCACAGGAGCTTCTGTCCCTGTGGAGTTGGGGTACACCACCCACCCCATACGTGGGTGTGTTTACCCACCTTGAAGCTCCCCAAACCCTGTAGTTTCCTCATGTAGGCATGATATATCATTAACTCCATTTCCTCATGTAGGCATGATATATCATTAACTCATGATATATCATTAACTCATGATATATCATTAACTCCATTTCCAGCCCCTCTCTCTTCTCAGGAGAATGGGGCGGGGCTGAAAGTTCCAAGCTTCGAATCATGGCTTGGTCTTTTTGGTGATCGGCCCCCATCCAGGAGCTCATCCGGGGTCACCTCATTAGAACAAAAGACACTCCTATCATCCAGGAAATTCCAAGGAATTTAGGAGCCCTGTGTCAGGAACAGGGGTCAAAGACAAAATATGAGAAGAAAAGATGCTCCTAGTGCTGTTTTCGCCTAGGAAATATAAGAGTTTCAGGAGCTCTGTGCTAGGAACTGGGGGCAAAGACCAATATATGTATTTTCTATTATTTCCCATGTAAGCAGGACCAGCCACACCTCCCCACATGTGTGAAGCCATAGTCTATTTGCAAGAAGTGCAGAATTAAGGAAATGCTCTCAGAGTTTTTAGATAACAGATAACTAAAAACGACAAACACAAATGCCATCGGTCTTACCACTACTGCCTCCTTCTTCTCTCTCATCCTGTCTCCTTTTTCTCCCTCGATTCACCTCTCCTTTCTCCCCCTGCTCTTTTTCATTCTCCCCTTTTTCCTCTGTACGTCCCTCTTTGGCCTCTCCCTTTTCCAGGAAGTCCACAGTAAGGCAAACTTCTGCGTACACATGAAAGGAAAAAAATATGGAAGTGGACCAATGTTCCGCCTCAGAGCATTAAATTTACATTCCTAGGAGCTGAAACACTGGGTCTTCTGGGTGGGCACAGGCAGATCTATGACTCTTTCTGGGTGTCTTGTACACTCTGGAAAATCTTATATTAACTTTTTTATGGAAATAAAAGATTAATCCTGATATTTTATGCATCCTTAAATGATTCAACAATCTTACTTTTTCCTAACCCTCCCTCATGTGGCAGAAAGAATCCCAAGTGTTTAGCAAATCTTGTTTCATTTTCCTCTTCCCAGGCATATAGGGCTATATTTCCTACCTCTCTTGGGGTTTGTCTGGAACCACATGACTGGGTTTTGCCCACTGGAAATAAAACTTGGCCACTCAACGTCCAAGACTAACCATGTTCTCTGCCCCTTTTGCATTTGCCGTCACTTGCTTAAAATGGCAGTGTGCAAGGTGCTAGATCACTGAATCACCACTTGGAGGAGAGCCCTGAGGGGAAGCCTCCTACCCCGTATCAGACTGTGACATGAGCAAGAAATAAAACATATTGAGTTAAGCCACTGAGATTTGATATTTTTAATTTCAGCCTAGTCAATCCTATCCTGACTCTTTTCTCAGAAATGTCCTCACAAGTCCTAAGATTCATTCCACTTGGAAATACATGGGTCGTATGCCCATCCCTGAAACAATTATTATGGCCAAGGAGGAATTGGTGCATTAATTGTTCAAGTTTGTGTCACATGGTGTATTTCTGAAATTGGACATAGAACCTTGGCAAACAATTGGATTGATATTGAGGTAAGAGTTGATATGCCAGAAAGAAATCATGAAATTGGTTTATCCTTTTTTTTTTTTTTTAAGTGAAGGAGGCAGAGAAAGACAAGGAGTAGACTCTGGAATCTAAAAACATCATGGGCTTTTAGGAATTATGAGTAGGATATTTTATTTTATTTTAATAAATATTAATGTCAAGAATTAGTTGTAGACAAGTCTAAACTGACAAACTAAACCCAATTTTGGAAACTCTAACTCTGGAATATCAAGGTAGGTTGTCTATTTTCCTATAAAATTTAGGGAGTCATGAATGTTTTTGAGGTAAGCAGTTATTTGATGTTTGATGAAAGCAGTTTTTTAAAGAATAATAACTTGGTAGCAGAATGCAAACTAGATTGAGGTTGAAGAAAACTAGAGTTGAGAAAATTATAATAATCCAAAATGGCAACAATGAATGATGTTAGCGGTGGTGGTAGGAGTGAAAAGGAATTGATACCTTGAGATACATGAGAAAGGAAGACTTGACAGGTCTTCACGTCTGACTTGATGTGGGGAGATAAGAGGGAATCAAAGATGATTTAGAGGTTTGAAGAGATTATATTTGGGGAAGATTATGTGCTTCATTCAGCACACTGAGTCTGAGATGCCTATTAGACATCTAAATGGAAGTTCAGCAGTTTTGCAGTTAAAATCTGGGGAACAATCTAGTCTGGAAAGAAAGATTTGGGAGGCATCTGTGTAAAGATGTTTGCTGATAAAGTTACTCAGTGAGAGCGGAGATTAAGTAAACCAGAGGCCTGAGGACATCTCCTTGGGCAATAACCACCACTGAGACAGAGTTAAGGTAGGAGAAATTGAATGAAGAAACAGAGGAGTAGGAGGACAAGAAAGTAGTGTGACAGGGAAGGGGAAATCTCAACGTCTCTTCAAATTGCTGAGCGCTGCAGAGAGTGACACTGAGTCACTGGGGATCTTGAAGTTTCAATAGAGTGAAGATTAAGTTACTGGAGAGCCAAATTTTGAAGTGTTAGTAAGATGGCAAATGGCGTTAAAAAGCAGGTAGGAAATAAAATAGTAGATTAAAGGCACATCACAGTCAAACCAGGGTTTCTCCAGGAGTGAGAAGACCTGTGCATTTTCATTTTTTTTTATTTTTTTCACTCCTAGACTTGCAATGCTTTTTTTTTTTTTAACATCTTTATTGGAGTATAATTGCTTTACAATAGTGTGTTAGTTTCTGCTTTAAAACAAAGTGAATCAGCTATACATATACATATGTCCCCATATCCCCTCCCTCTTGCGTCTCCCTCCCACACTCCCTATCCCACCCCTCTAGGCGGACACAAAGCACTGAGCTGATCTCCCTGTGCTATGCGGCTGCTTCCCACTAGCTATCTGTTTTACATTTGGCAGTATATATAAGTCCATGCCACTCTCTCACTTCATCCCAGCTTACCCTTCCCCCTCCCTGTGTCCTCAAACTCATCCTCTATGTCTGCGTCTTTATTCCTGTCCTCCCCCTAGGTTCTTCAGAACCTTTTTTTTTTAGATTCCATATATATGTGTTAGCATACTGTATTTGTTTTTCTCTTTCTGACTTACTTAACTCTGTATGACAGACTCTAGGTCCATCCACCTCATTACAAATAACTCAATTTTGTTTCTGAGTAATATTCCACTGTATATATGTGCCACATATTCTTTATCCATTCATCTGTCAGTGGACACTTAGGTTGCTTAGGTTAGGACACTTAGGTTGCTTCCAAGTCCTGGCTATTGTAAATAGAGCTGCAATGAACATTGTGGTACATGACTCTTCCGGAATTATGGTTTTCTCAGGGTATATGCCCGGTAGTGGGATTGCTGGGTCGTAAGGTAGTTCTATTTTTAGTTTTTTAAGGAACCTGCATACTGTTCTCCATAGTGGCTATAATCAATTTACATTCCCACCAACAGTGCAAGAGGGTTCCCTTTTCTCCAGATTTTTTGATGATGGCCATTCTGACTGGTGTAAGGTGATACCTCATTGTAGTTTTGATTTGCATTTCTCTAATGATTAGTGATGTTGAGCATCCTTTCCTGTGTTTGTTGGCAATCCGTATATCTTCTTTAGAGAAATGTCTATTTAGGTCTTCTGCCCATTTGGGGGTTGGGTTGTTTGTTTTTTTGATATTGAACTGCATGAGCTGCTTGTACATTTTGGAGATTAATCCTTTGTCAGGTGCTTCGTTTGCAAATATTTTCTCCCATTCTGAGGGTTGTCTTTTTGTCTTCTTTATGGTTTTCTTTGCTGTGCAAAAGCTTGTAAGTTTCATTAGGTCCCATTTGTTTATTTTTGTTTATATTTCCATTACTCTAGGAGTTGGGTCAAAAAAAATCTTGCTGTGATTTATGTCCTAGAGTGTTCTGCCTATGTTTTCCTCTAAGAGTTTTATGGTGTCTGGCCTTACATTTAGGTCTTTAATCCATTTTGAGTTTATTTTTGTGTATGGTTTTAGGGAGTGTTCTAAATTCATACTTTTACATGTAGCTGTCCAGTTTTGTCAGCACCACTTATTGAAGAGGCTGTCTTTTCTCCATTGTATATTCTTGCCTCCTTTATCAAAGATAAGATGACCATATATATGTGGGTTTGTCTCTGGGCCTTCTATCCTGTTCCATTGATCTATATTTCTGTTTTAGTGCCAGTACCATGTTTTCTTGATTACTGTAGCTTTGAAGTATAGTCTGAAGTCAGGGAGTCTGATTCCTCCAGCTCCATTTTTTTCCCTCAAGACTGCTTTTTCTGTTCGGGGTCTTTTGTGTCTCCATACAAATTTTAAGATTTCTTGTTCTAGTTCTGTGAAAAATGCCATTGGTAATTTGATAGGGATTACATTGAATCTGTAGATTGATTTGGGTAGTATAGTCATTTTCACAATATTGATTCTTCCAATCCAAGAACATGGTATATCTCTCCATCTGTTTGGATCATCTATAATTTCTTTCATCTGTGTCTTATAGTTTTCTGCATACAGGTCTTTTGTCTCCTTAGGTAAGTTTATTCCTAGGTATTTTATTCTTTTTGTTGCAGTGGTAAATGGGAGTGTTTCCTTAATTCCTCTTTCAAATTTTTCATCATTAGTATATAGGAATGTGAGAGATTTCTGTGCATTAATTTTGTATCCTGCATCTTTACCAAATTCATTGATTAGCTCTAGTAGTTTTCTGGTGTCATCTTTAGGATTCTCTATGTACAGTATCATGTCATCTGCAAACAGTGACAGTTTTACTTCTTTTCCAATTTGGATTGCTTTTATTTCTTTTTCTTCTCTGATTGCTGTGGCTAGGACTTCCAAAACTATGCTGAATAATAGTGGTGAGAGTGGACCTCCTTGTCTTATTCCTGATCTTAGAGGAAATGCTTTCAGTTTTTCACCATTGAGCATGATGTTTACTGTGGGTTTGTCATATATGGCCTTTATTATATTGAGGTAGGTTCCCTCTATGCCCACTTTCTGGAGAGTTTTTAATCATAAATGGGTGTTGGATTTTTTCAAAAGCTTTTTCTGCATCTATTGAAATGATTATATGGTTTTTCTTCTTCTATTTGTTAATATGGTGTATCACATTGCTTGATTTGTGTATATTGAAGATTCCTTGCATCCCTGGGATAAATCCCACTTGATCATGGTGTATGATCCTTTTAATGTGTTGTTGGATTCTGTTTGCTCATATTTTGTTGAGGATTTTTGCATCTATGTTCATCACGGATATTGGTCTGTAATTTTCTTTTTTTGTAGTATCTTTGTCTGGTTTTGGTATCAGGGTGATGGTGGGCTCATAGAATGAGTTTGGGAGTGTTCCATGCTCTGCAATTGTTTGGAAGAGTTTGAGAAGGACAGGTGTTAGCTCTTCTCTAAATGTTTGATAGAATTCACCTGTGAAGTCATCTGGTCCTGGGCTTTTGTTTTTTGAAGATTTGTATTCACAGTTTCAATTTCGTTACTTGTCATTGGTCTGTTCATATTTTCTATTTTTTCCTGGTTCAGTCTTGGAAGGATATACCTTTCTAAGAATTTGTCCATTTCTTCCAGGTTGTCCTTTTTATTGGCATAGAGTTGCTTGTGGTGGTTTCTTAGGATGCTTTGTATTTCTGCGGTGTCTGTTTTAACTTCTCCTTTTTCATTTCTAATTTTATTGATTTGAGTCCTCTCCCTCTTTTTCGTGATGAGTCTGGCTAATGGTTTATCAATTTTGTTTATCTTCTCAAAGAACCAGCTTTTAGTTTTATTGATCTTTGCTCTTGTTTTCTTTGTTTCTACTTCATTTATTTCTGCTCTGATCTTTATGATTTCTTTTCTTCTGCTAACTTTGGGTTTTGTTTGTTCTTCTTTCTCTAGTTCCTTTAGGTATAAGGTTAGATTGTTTATTTGAGAATTTTCTTGTTTCTTGAGGTAGGCTTGTATTGCTATAAACTTCCCTCTTAGAACTCCTTTTGCTGCGTCCCATAGGTTTTGGATCATTGTGTTTTCATTGTCATTTGTCTCTAGGTAGTTTTTGATTTCCTCTTTGATTTCTTCAGTGATCTCTTGGTTATTTAGTAATGTATTGTTTAATCTCCGTGTGTTTGTGTTTTTTACGTTTTTTTTCCCTGTAATTTGTTTCTAATCTCATAGTGTTGTGGTCATAAAAGATGCTTGATATGATTTCAATTTTCTTAAATTTATGGAGACTTGACTTGTGACCCAAGATGTGATCTATCCTGGAGAATGTTCCATGCGCACTTGAGAAGAAAGTGTAATCTGCGGTTTTTGGATGGAATGTCCTATAAATATCAATTAAATCTATCTGGTCTATTGTGTCATTTAAAGCTTGTGTTTCCTTACTACTTTTCTGTTTGGATGATCTGTCCATTGGTGTAAGTGAGGTATTACAGTCCCCCACTATTATTGTATTACTGTCGAGTTCCTCTTTAATAGCTGTTAGCAGTTGCCTTTTGTATTGAGGTGCTACTATGTTGGGTGCATATATATTTATAATTGTTATATCTTCTTCTTGGTTTGATCCCTTGATCATTACATAGTGTCCTTCCTTGGCTCTTGTAACATTCTTTATTTTAAAGTCTATTTTATCTGATATGAGGATTGCTACTCCAGCTTTCTTTTGATTTCCATTCACATGGAATATCTTTTCCTATCCCCTCACTCTCAGTCTGTATGTGTCCCTAGGTCTGAAGTGGGTCTCTGGTAGACAGCATATATACGGGTCTTGTTTTTGTATCCATTCAGCGAGCCTGTGTCTTTTGGTTGGAGCATTTAATCCATTCACGTTTAAGGTAGTTATCAATATGTATGTTCCTATGACCATTTTCTTAATTGTTTTGGGTTTGTTTTTGTAGGTCCTTTTCTTCTCTTGTGTTTCCCACTTAGAGAAGTTCCTTTAGCCTTTGTTGTAGAGCTGGTTTGGTGGTGCTGAATTCTCTTAGCTTTTGCTTGTCTGTAAAGCTTTTGATTTCTCCCTCGAATCTGAATGAGGTCCTTGCTGGGTAGAGTAATCTTGGTTGTAGGTCTTCCCTTTCATCACTTTAAATATGTCATGCCACTCCCTTCTGGCTTGTAGAGTTTCTGCTGAAAAATCAGCTGTTAACCTTATGGGAGTTCCCTTGTATGTTATTTGTCGATTTTCCCTTGTTGCTTTCAATAATTTTTCTTTGTCTTTCATTTTTACCAATTTGATTACTCTGTGTCTCGGCATGTTTCTCCTTGGGTTTATCCTGTATGGGACTCTCTGCGCTTCCTGGACTTGGGTGGCTATTTCCTTTCCCATGTTAGGGAAGTTTTCAGCTATAATCTCTTCACATATTTTCTCGGGTCCTTTCTCTCTCTCTTCTCCTTCTGGGACCCCTATAATGTGAATGTTGTTGTGTTTAATGTTGTCCCAGTGGTCTCTTAGGCTGTCTTCATTTCTTTTCATTCCTTTTTCTTTATTCTGTTCCGCAGCAGTGAATGCCACCATTCTGTCTTCCAGGTCACTTATCTGTCCTTCTGCCTCAGTTATTCTGATATTGATTCCTTCTAGTGTATTTTTCATTTCAGTTATTGTATTGTTCATCTCTGTTTGTTTGTTCTTTAATTCTTCTAGGTCTTTGTTAAACATTTCTTGCATCTTCTCGATCTTTGCCTCCATTCTTTTTCCTAGGTCCTGGATCATCTTCACTATCATTATTCTGAATTCTTTTTCTGGAAGGTTGCTTATCTCCACTTCATTTAGTTGTTTTTCTGGGGTTTTATCTCGTTCCTTCATCTGGTACATAGCCCTCTGCCTTTTCATCTTGTCTATCTTTCTGTGAATGTGGTTTTTGTTCCACAGGCTGAAGGATTGTAGTTCTTCTTGCTTCTGCTCTCTGCCCTCTGGTGAGACCTGTGAAGTTTTAAATCAGAGAAAAAGAAGCCAGGGAGGTGGAAAAGTTTTTGTTGTTGTTGTTTTGTCTGTTTGTTTGTTGGCCGTTTTTAAAGAAAACTAGTAATAATAATAACAGTACTTTAAATTTTCACCTAATATGTGTCAGGCACTGTGATAGGTACTTTTCAGTTATATTTTTCCAATTATTGAATACCATTTTATAGATGAGAAAATGAAAAGCATAGAGTTTAAGTAAACTGGAAGGATCACTCAGCTGTTAAGAGGCAGAGCAGAACCATCCCACGTGTTGTGAATTCAGTTTCAGTGCTGCCCCGTGGTGTCTGAAGTGCCCGACAGTGCTGACATGAGATGACCCATTGGAAAGTTCTTAGAGAATGGTAGGTGATGTCTAAGAGCCTAGACAGAATATGAAAAGACTTCCAAGGATTTCTAACATGGGCCCATGAATTTATCTTGACAAAGGAATCAAGCCCTCTCTCTGGAGTCTTCTCTTCTGTGTTAACATGTAGTTACACATGATTTGATTTTTGTATCAGGAATGAATTGGTCTTAAAGGTAAACAAGCTTACTTTCTTTTATCAGGTTAAAAAAAAATGATATAGTCCTTTTGCCTTTTAAATTAAGAAAAGCTGAGAAACAGATTAAGAACTCTGCTGATGTTAAGAGATCACCTCAAATACTTGAACACATGCATTCCCCTGCCATTTTTTTTTTCTTTCGTTTGTCCTGTTTCATATTTATTTTGAATTTTTTCAAGTTGTTTGGGGATCCTTTGGGAACATCAGTGGTATGTATGTGGATTTATGTTGTATATACTGGTATATGCTGGCTGGTTCTTCTCTCTGGAGAGATCTGAAGGATGGGTAGGCTTTCAACAGGAACACGTGCTGGTGCAAAGGACATTCCAGGAGAGTTTGGACAAAGTATCTTGTACCACAGGGGAGTGTTGATACTTCTGGCTGGAGAAGAGTAAATATGGTCTTCATCCATGGTCCATATGACACATGCAGGGAATAGGAGAGTTGGGGGCTGGGTGGAGGCAAGTCTGAGGACCATGAATGCCAGACTGAGAAACCTGAACCAGAGAAGCTTTCATAATGGATGTCCAGTCAGTCAGCTCTGTAGATAATTGACACTTCTCATTCCCTTCGTAAAACTTGTTTGCTGATGCTTCCTGCACCTGAACTTGGGAGACAGCTGCCTCTCTCCACAGCTCCCAGCACTGCTGCCTCCACCATCTGAGTTCAGGGCTTACCAAGAATTAGTTACCTTTGCTCCTGAGCCTGTTGGTGCCTTCTTTATTTGTAACTGGAATAACATAATTTAATTCAATGCTATGTAACCTGATGAAATAAGAATGTGGGGTGGAGGGGACTTCCCTGGTGGCAAAGTGGTTAAGAATCCACCTGCCAATGCAGAGGACATGGGTTTGAATCCTGGTCTGGGAAGATCCCACGTGCTGGGGAGCAACTAAGCCCGTGCACCACAACTACTGAATCCTGCGTGCCACAACTACTGAAGCCCGTGCACCTAGAGCCCATGCTCTGCAACAAGAGAAGCCACAGCAATGAGACGCCCATGCACCATAACAAAGAGTAGCCCCTACTCACCGCAACTGGAGAAAGCCTACACACAGCAACAAAGACCCAACGCAGCCAAAAATAAATAAATAAATTTATTTTTAAAAAAAGAATGTGAGGAGGAATGATGGGGGGATAATTTCTATGACAGCTAAGTAGAATGCTTTGGAAAGAATTGATTAAAGTGAGGACCTAAAGAAATTGATGTTAAATTAGCTGTAGGGGAGAAAGTTATTTTAAAAACTGGAGAAAATATATAAAACTCCAGAAGGATTCTGGGCTCAGATTGCTTCAGAGATGTCTTTCAGATCTTGTTCTACTTTAAAGAAACTGCAACTTCAGATCATAAGATGATGCAGCTGACTGTGATGTAGGTAAGGAGGCCCCCCTGAACTCCACCAGAGGACCCCTGCTCAAGATGAGACCCTCACTCCATATCACACGTGGCTGCCCATGTTTCATGTTAAATTTAAAATATTAGGATGCGTTTACAGCATTTTCCTCATTTTAATTGATTTCTTCAATGGATCACTTAGGTGTGGGTCAATAGGGAACAACTGGAGATTTTGAAGCAAGGAAGTGACATATTCAACCCAACTACAGTGGAATTTGTTGCATTTAATAAGCATTTTAATCTGCCTCTCAAACATGAAGCATTTCAGTACACTTGCATTAAAAATACTTGACTTGATATCAAGGTACAAATGCAATATGATGGCGTGGGTCTGACTAATGGGTTCAAGTCCTGGCTTTACCACCTACCGGTGGTAAAAATAGAATCTACCTGAGAGGAATGAGATATACGTTAACACTATTATTATTAAAGAAAGGTCAGGATGGCTACCTCTGCTGGCTACAGAGTGGGCTGAGATTAGAGAGACCAATCCAGAGACTCAAGAGTATAGGATAGTTTGCCTAATGTAGGAAGATAAGGATTTTTGTGAATTTGTACTACACCTTTCTAAAGTAGTATCAGAAATAATTTCTATTATTTCTAAAATATCTACAAAGTGAACACAAAACCCTAAGACAACCACTTTGTCATCTTGCTGCTTCATTATATGCCAACCGAGCCCATTGTCAGCTCCTCTGTCTTCCTGTATAAGGGTGATCTGGTCAATTGGGAATCTCCTCTGTGACAAATGAAGTCTCAGCCTTCCCTCAGCTCCTTATACTGGGGTCAGTTTCCTGTCTGGTACTGTTTAGATACAACATGTGCTACATAAACTTCAGAACAGAATAAAATGGTTTAATAAGTCAAAAGCAGTTATTATAATCTCCCATTGACCGAAGATCATACTGTAAATAAAAAGCAAAAGTTTTCCACTGAGCTACATCTTTTTACAAGACAGACTGAATATCAGATATATCTTTAGTAAAGATAAAAAATACAAATGATACTCTATCAAAATACTGATTTTTCTGAAGACTCAATCTTGATACATTTCTTCAAGACTCAGAAAAAAAATTTTTTAGTGTTAATGTGTATATGTATGCATGTGGATAGCCAGAATAAAAGACATGCAAAATTCAGAATTCTTCACGCCCTTGAGAAGATGTTCTAAGTCATACTTCGCAGCTTTCATGGTTAAAATGCCTTTTGTGAATGTCCCTGAGCTGTGTGGATGCCCATCACATTCAATCATGGTAGTTCTTACCAAGTTTCACAGTGAATAGTAATGAGGAATTTTAAAGGAAAGAAGAAGCAGAGAAGGAAGGGAGGAAGGGAGAGAAAGAGAGAGATTCATTGCCCATTGTTACCATAAGTGAAAAGGAAGAGAAACTGTAGGTGGGGTTAGTCTTTCTGGGACATTCCTGCATACAAACAGTCCCCCAGATATCAGCAGCTCCCTTTGGGCACCTCTCCTTCCCTCTGGTTCCCTGCTAGCTGCAGCTCAGCACTAGGAAAGCCCCAGCAGAGGGAGGGCAGAAAAGGTGTGAGGCAGCAGGCTTTTCCATTTCCCCTCTTGGGCTCTGTTTTTCCACCTTACAGTTTGCCCTGATTCAGAACGAAAAGGTGAGAACCTACTGAGGGATATAGCACCAGCCCCTTTCCCTACTGTGACCAGATCACACAACAGCCAAGACTTGACACCAAGATGTCCATGAAACCAAGGCCCAGCCATTCAAGACAGACTGGTTTTACCTCCTGGTCCAGTTTTGCTCCATGAATGTCAGACTGTCCCAAAGGGAAGAGTTTGGAGCGGTTGTTGAGCAAGCTTCCTGGGAGCCGCAGAGGCGCTGGATTTTGTACCGCACACTCGAAGCCTGTCCTCCACTTGCCCTGACCCCTGTCTCCTTAGCCACTGATGATGATGCAGACCTTGTTTTCCTTTTACTCATCAGCACCCAAATCCATGGGGTTGTGATGGGTTAGCAGCCTTTCTCATGATAAGACACCAGTTGGCCATGGGGCTGCAGAGGCAAAATGAATCATGGTTAAAAATATTCATCTCCCCGCCTCCCTTGGTATGTATGATGCTGTCCTTTAAACCATCTAAATATAGAAGAATCTCTCCAATTTGTAAAGCCCTGAAGAGAAAAACTTGAGTTTGAAGCTTTCCTTAATTATGCCAATGTTTAACAGTAATCTTTGTAGTATGGCAATCTCACTTCACTTCCTAGTATATTCGTTGACTTTCCTTTCTACATCTAGAGAAAAATATATTTAAACTTTAATTAAACTTTCTTTAATAATCAGGGCTTAGCAAAAATATATATGCAGTCTAAAAATCTAGAATCACTGCATTTACTGCTTGTAGAGGTTTTGTTTTTTTATTTTTTAAATTTATCTTGTTAACCTTTTATTTATTGAAGTAGAGTTGATTTACAATGTTGTATTAGCTTCAGGTGTACAGGAAATTGATTCAGTTATACATATATATATATATATATGTATAGTTCTTCAGATTTTTTTCCCATATAGGTTATTACAAAGTATATAGTTCCCTGTGCTATACAATAGGTCCCTGTTGGTTATCTATTTTATATATAGTAGTGTGTGTATGTTAATACCAAACTCCTAATTTATCCCTCCCCCACCTTCCCCCTTTGGTAACTGTAAGTTTGTTTTCTATGTCTGTGGGTCTATTTCTGTTTTGTATATTAGTTCATTTGTATCATTTTTTAAATTCTAAATATAAGTGATATCATAAGATTAAAAGATATAAGCAGAGAATAATGTTATTTGAATTAATGTTACTTCCTGCAATTGTCTGAAATTGCTACTCATAGGTTGAAAGGAATCCTTTATTTTAAAGTGTTAGGGACTTCACTGGTAACACAGTGGTTAAGAATCCACCTGCCAATGCAGGGGACACGGGTTTGAACCCTGATCCGGTAAGATCCCACATGCCGCAGTGCAACTAAGCCCATGCGCCACAACTACTGAGCCTGTGCTCTAGAGCTCGCGAGCCACAACTACTGAGCCCGCAAGCCACAACTACTGAAGCCCGTGTGTAGAGCCCGTGCTCCACAACAAAGAGTAACCCCCACTCTCCACAACTAGAGGAAGCCTGCACACACAGCAACGAAGACCCAAAGCAGCCAAAAATAAATAAAGTATTAAAGTTTTGTGGGCTGAGTGGGAAGAACAGACACTTCTCCCTCACTCCTGCTATTTCCTTCCATTTTCAGAGGCTCCATTCCCATTGGCACTGCTGGCCTCTCATCCCTTTACTCATCTGTCCCAGGAGAGGAGCTGGACTTTGGGGAAGATTGCAAAAGTGGCCACAATAATTCCTCCCTCCTCAGGCCCTTTATAATGTGACTTAGCCACTTCTCCCACCAAGAGGCAGGATTAATTTCCCACCCCTTCAATCTGGCCTGCATTTATGATTTCCTTTCATCAACAGAATACAGTGGCTTCTGAACTTCTTTGCCTCCAGTGGCCTTGCAGCTTCTGCACTGGTCCCCATGAATGCTGCTCTTGCGTAACCTGGACTAGGCTTCTCAACAATGAGAGAACACATGACAGAAAGGCCCAACCAACAGCTGAAACCAACCACCAGCTGTATAAGAGAGCTCACCTGCAGATGACTGCAGCTATGTGTGTGACCCAGACAAAACCAGCAGGAAGACCTCCCACTGGGTCCAGTGCAAATTGATGACCCACAGTATTTTTTTATTGAGATATAATTTCCATATAACATTGTGTAAGTTTAAGGTGTACAATGTGTTGATTTGATTCATTTATATATTGCAATATGATTAGCACCATAGCTTAAGCTAACACCTTTATCATGGCACATAATTATCATTTCACTTTTTGTGGTGAGAACACTTAAGGTAGAGTCTCTTAGCAATGAAGTATATTATACAGTACAGCTGACTGTAGTCACTATGCTGTGCATTAGCTCTCCACAACTTATTCATCTGCTAGTTGCAAGTTTGCACCCTTTAACACATCTCCCCTGTTCACCCACCTCCCCCAGTCCCTGGTAACCACCATTCTATTCTGTCTCTACAAATTCTTCTTTTTTAGATTCCATTGTAAGTGATATCATGCAATATTTGTCTTTCTCTGTCTGGCTTATCTCACTTAGCGTAATGCCCTCAAAAGTCCATCCATGTTGTGGTAAATGGCAGGATTTTCTTCTTTCTCACGGCTGAGTAATATTCTGTTGGGATATTTTTATATATATATATATATATATATATATATATATATATATATAAACAGCTTCTATAACCATATATATATATATATGTAAGGGAATATTTTCTATATATATAAAAATATATTTTATATATATATAGAAATTATTTAGCCATTCATCCATTGACACTTAGGTTGTTTCCGTATTTTGGCTATTGTGAATAATGCTACAATAAACATGGAAGTGCACATGTCTTTTCAACATCCTGTTTTCATTTCCTTCGAGTATATATCCAGAACTGAGATTCCTGGATCACACGTTAGTTGTATTTCTAAATTTTTGAGGAACCTCCACACTGTTTTCCATAGCAGCTCAACCAATTTACATTCCCACCAGCAATGCACAAGGGTTCCCTTTCTCCACATCCTTGCAAACACTTGTTATCTCTTGTCTTTTTGATGACAGCCATCCTAACAGGTGTGAGGTGATATCTTATTGTGGTTTTGATTTACATTTCCCTAACGATTAGTGACGTTGAGCATCTTTTCATGTACCTGTTGCCTATTTGGATATCTTCTTTGGAAAAATGTCTATTCAGTTCCTCTGCCCATCTTTAATCAGTTTATTTGTTGTTAGTATTAAGTTCTATGAGTTCTTTATATATTGTCAATATTAACCCCTTATCCAATACGTGGTTTGCAAATATTTTTTCCCATTCCATAGTTTGCCTTTTCATTTTGTTAATTGTTTCTTTCTCTGTGCAAAAGATTTTTAGTTTGACATAGTTCCACTTGTCGATTTTTTTTCTTTTGTTGCTTGAGCTTTTGGTGTCATATCACATCCAAAAAATCATTGCCAAGACCAATGTCAAAGAGTTTCTTCTCTGTTTTCTTCCAGGACTTTTATGGTATGAGGCCTTATGTTTAAGTCTTTAATTCATTTCAAGTTAATTTTTGTGAGTGATACAAGGGTCCAATTTCATTCTTCTGCCCGTGGTTATCCAAGTTTCCCAACACCATTTACTGAAGAAAATATCCTTTCCTTTTTGTCAGGATTGCTTTGACTATTCAGGGTCTATTGTGGTTCCATACAAATTTTAGAATTGTTTTTGCTATTGCTGTGAAAAATGTTACTGGATTTTTGATAGGTATTGCATTGAATCCATAGATGGCTTACAATAGCATGGACACTTTAACAATATTAATTTTATCCATGAACATGAAATAGCTTTCCATTTGTGTCTTCTTCAATTTCTTTCATCAAAGTCTTGTAGTTTTCATTGTACAGATCTTTCACTTCCTTGCTTAAACTTATTCCTAATTATTTTATTGTTTTTGATACTGTTGTGGCTGGGATAGTTTTACTTCTTTTTCAGATATTTCATTGTTAGTGTATGGAAACACAACTGATTTCTTTTTTTTTTTTTCTCGATACGCGGGCCTCTCACTGTCGTGGCCTCTCCCATTGCGGAGCACAGGCTCCGGACGCACAGGCCCAGCGGCCATGGCTCACGGGCCCAGCCTCTCCGCGGCATGTGGGATCTTCCCAGACCGGGGCACGAACCCGTGTCCCCTGCATCGGCAGGCAGACTCTCAACCACTGTGCCACCATGGAAGCCCACAACTGATTTCTGTATGTTGATTTTTTTAATTTTTTATTTTATATTGGAGCACAGTTGATTAACAATGTTGTGTTAGTTTCAGGTGTACAGCAAAGTGATTCAGTTATACATATACATGTATCTATGCGTTTTCAAATTCTTTCTTATTACAGAATATTGAGCATATATGTTGATTTTTATCCTGCAACTTTACTGAATTCATTGATTAGTTCCAGCAGTTTTTTTGGTTGAGTCTTTAGAATTTTCTACATAAGACCATATGATTTGCAAATAATGACTATTTTATTTCTTCCTTCACCAGCTGGATACCTTTTATTTCTATACCTTGCCTAATTACTCTAGCTAGGACTTCCAGTACTATTTTAAATCGGAGCGGTGAGAGTGGGCACCCTGATCTTGTATCTGATCTTAGAGGAAAAGCTTTCAGTCCTTCACCATTGAGTATGATGTTAGCTGTGGGTTGTCAGTATGACCTTCGTTATGTGGAGGTATATTCCTTCTACACCCAATTTGTTGATGGTTTCTCTCATGAAAGGGTATTGTATTTTGTCAAGTGCATTTTCTGCGTCTATTGAGATGATCATATGATTTTTGTCTTTCATGCTATTAATGTGGTGTATAACATTTATTGATCTGCATTATGTTGACCCATTCTTGCATCCCGGGGAGGGATAATTCCCATTTGGTTATGGTGTATGATCCTTTTAATGTGTTGTTGGATTCAGTTTGCTAATATTTTGTTGAGAATTCTTGCATTTATCAGGGATATTGTTCTATAGTTTCCTTTTCTTGCAGTGTCCTTATCTGGCTTTGGTATCAGGGTAATGCTGGCTTCATGAAATAAAGAAAGTTGAAAATGTCCCCTTCTCTTCAATTTTTTGGGAGAATTTGAGAATAATGGGTGTTAATTCTTCTTTAAATATTTGATAGAATTCACCAGTGAAGTCATCTGGCTTTTCTGTGTTCAAAGGTTTTTGATAACTGATTCAATCTCACTCATTATTGGTCTGTTAAGATTTTTTATTTCTTCCAGATTCAGTCTTTTTTTTTCTTTTCCATAATGGTTTATTACAGGATATTAAATATAGCTCCCTTTGTATACAGTAAGACCTTGTTGTTTATCCATTCTAATATATAATAGTTTACCTCTGCTAATCCCAAACTCCCAATCCATTCCTCCCCCACCCACCCCCCTTGACAACCACAGGTCTGTTTTCTGTGTCTGTGAGTCTGTTCCATATTCAGTTTTGGTAGGCTGTATGCTTCTAAGAATTTATCCATTTCTTCTAGCTTATCCAATTTGTTGGTCTATTATTGCTTATGGTAATCTCTTACAATACTATGTATTTCTGTAATATCATTTGTAATGTCTCCTCTTTAGTTTCTGATTTTATTTGAGTCTTTTCTCTTTTTTCCTTTTTTTTTGTTTTTTTGGTTTTTTTTGGCGGTACGCGGGCCTCTCACTGTTGTGGCCTCTCCCATTGAGGAGCGCAGGCTCAGCGGCCATGGCTCATGGGCCCAGCCGCTCCGCGGCATGTGGGATCTTCCCAGACCGGGGCACGAACCCGTGTCCCCTGCATCGGCAGGCGAACTCTCAACCACTGCGCCACCAGGAAGCCCTTTTCTCTTTTTTCTTAGTCTAGCTAAAAGTTTATCTTTTTGAAAAACCAGCTCTTAGTTTCACTGATCTTTTCTATTGTTTTTCTGGTCTATGTTTCATTTATTTCTGCTCTGATCTTTGTTATTTCCTTCCTTCTGCTAACTTTGGTCTTTGTTCTTTTTTCTTTAATTCTTTGAGGTGTAAAGTCAGGTTGCTTATTTGAGATTTTTCTATTTTCTTAATATATGCATTTATTGCTGTTAAACTTGCCTTTCAGAACTGCTTTTGCAGCATCCCAAATGTTTTGGTGTGCTATGTTTCCATTTTCATTTGTTTTGAGATATTTTTTGATTTCCCTTTTATGTTTGTTCTTCTACCCACTCATTGTTCAGGAGTATGTTGTCTAGCTTCCATATGCTTGTAAATTTTCCAACTTTCCTCTTATTGTTGATTTCAACTTATACCATTGTGGTTGGAAAATATACTTGGTATTATTTCAATCTTTTAAAATTTACTAAGATTTGCTTTGTGGCCTATCATATGGTCTATCCTGGAGAATATTCTGTGTGCACTTGAGAAGAATGAGTGTTGTGCCGCTGATGGATGGAATGCTCTATAAATGTCTGTTAGATCCATTTAATGTAGGGTTCAAATCCAATATTTCCTTGTTGATTTTCTGTCTGGATGATCTATCCATTGCTGAAAGTGGGGTAATCAATCCCCTACTATTATTGTATTACCGTCTATTTCTCTTTCCACATCTATTACTATTTGCTGAATATATTTAGGTGCTCTATGTTGGGTGTATATGTATTTACAATTATTATATCTTCTTGAAAATTTGACCCCTTAAAAATATGAAATACTTCGTGAATTTGCATGTCATCTTTGCTCAGGGCCATGCTAACCTTCTCTGTATTGTTTAAATTTTAGTATATGTGATGCTGAAACAACAACAACTCATGGTATTATGAACATTTAAAATTGTTGTTGTTTTAAGTTACTAAGGGTTTTTTTAATTTTTTTTTAAATTGAAGTGTAGCTGATTTACAATATTGTGTTAGTTTCAGTTGTACAGCAAAGTGATTCAGTTATATATATTTTTTTTCATATTATTTTCCATTATAGATTATTATAAGATATTGAATATAGTTCCCTGTGTTATATAGTAAATGCTTGTTGCTTATCCATTTCATGTATAAGAGTTAACAGATAATTACAGACTCCTAATTCATCCCTCCCCCTGCTCCCTTCTCCTTTTGGTAACATAGTTTATTTCCTATGTCTGTGAGTCTGTTTCTGTTTTGTATATAGATTCATCTGTGTTATTTTTTAGATTCCACATATAAGTGATATTACATAATATTTGTTTTTCTCTGACTTGCTTCACTTAGTGTGATATTCTCTAGGTTGCTGCAGATGGCAATATTTCAAATGTTTTTATAGCTGAGTAATATTCCATTTTTATATATATATAATGTTCCATTATATATAATATAATATATATTATATATAATATAATGGAATATTATATATATAATTATATATGCACACATACATACACACACACACACACACACACACACACCCCTTCTTCTTAAACATGTCTGTCATTGGGCACTTGGGTTGTTTCTATGTCTTGGCTATTGTAAATAGTGCTGCTATGAACATTGGAGTGCATGTATCTTTTCAAATTAGAATTTTCAAGTGGTTTTTATCATAGATAATTGATAAATCCTTAATCTGATTGAAGAATCTAGAAAAAGATGTTGAGGGTGCATAGCCCAACTCCTTCCTCTCATTCTCCTTTTGGGAGGAAGCAGCCCACTGAGAATCCATGTTCTCTTTCTGCCATTCAGACCATAAATTGTACAGGGTGGATATGCACTGATGGATACTTTTTCCAAATGCTAGAGGACCAGAAGTTAAAGTCAATACTTGGCTGAAATCAAGGTCAAAACCAAGTATTGCCGTAAGAGAACTAGAAATCAATAATAAATCTGAAAAATAATTTAAAAATATAGAATTATTATAATAATTTTAGTAGTCACACATTAAAAGTTGATTAGTGAAATTAAATGTGTTTTAAATATTTTTTCTAACAATGTATTCCATTCCCTTTCTCTTCACATTCTTTATTATGTCAAAATAGAAAGTAATTTATCCAGACTTTGAACTTTTTCCTCCTCATGAAAGTTTAAGGTGGCAAAATGATAATTTAATTCATCCTCACAAGATGTGAAAAATTCTCAAATAGGACTCTTTATTGAAGACACATAGCATCTTTGTACGGGATTTGGCCTTGACATTTTCTGTTACTCATTTCTATATGAATTAAGTTTTCCTGACTATCAGAAGGATATTTTGTTCTAACAACTCCTGTTGTTTCTGTGTGGTGTTGAGTGTATATATTTTTAATTTTAAAATGATTTTTCTGAGTTTTTCTTCCTCTATTCATCTGCCCCACTTTTATCTGGGCCTTCTCTTTCCTTCATCTCTTTTGTTCCTTTCTGCTCAATTTTGATTCATCTCTGACCATCTTGCCTGGGTGTAGGGCCCTATGGAAGGTGAGGAGGGTGTGCTGCTAAGCCCGTCAGCCCGGCTTCCTGCAGGCCCTTTGCCTCTCCTGCTAAGCCAGGGGCAAACCCCTCTCATTCCTGCTGCTGCTTTCACTGTCCCACCTCCTCCTGAGGATCTGGTAGCCATCTTGGTGTCTCCTATTATCAGGTTGTCAGTCGTCTCCTGGCTTCCCTCTGCTTTCTCCTGAACAGTTGCTGATTATGTGCTGATCTTGTGACTCTTGCTCGTTCGCACTTTGGGGTTCATGGAGTACCTTGTCACCTAGTTTTGTTGTAAATGTTGTACACTGGTTTGTTTTTTGTTTTAATTTCACTGTTTTCTCTATACTGGGATTTGGGAAGATCCAAAAGCTTGCCATTCCCACCGTTGTCATCTTCCCAGAATTTGATAATAAGAATTTTAACACAAGTTCAATCTTCATTACTTGCCCATAATTTGAAAGGGACTATCCAGATAGTTATTCAGATCATTGATAAATCCAAATGACATCCCTTGTTCACAACTCTTGTTTGTGTTACTGTCACTGTTAAGCTGATCATCTATGATGGTCCCCTATGATTATGATATCACCCGACCTCTGATCACCCACAAGTTTCAGGATGTGAGAAATGCTGTGAAAGTAGACGTCTGTATGGCTCTTTCAGCAAAATACCAGGGCCAAGGTCAAACCTGGGCACATCTTGATTACATGAGTGATATATGTGTGATCTGGCTGCCCTGCTGCTGGGTGGGTGAATTGAATTCTGGGCTTCAGTGTTTGGAAGCTCACCTGCATTCAGAAACCATGTCCTCCAGCCCAGCCCTTACTAATTAAACAAAAGTTTTAAGTTTTACCTCCAAACGCCAGCCAACTCCTTTATACTTCAGAACTTGGACAGGGAGAATTTTTCTCTTTATTGTTTAAAAAATAAACTAGGAGGAAAATATTGGAGAGCACCTTAACACATGAAGATTGAGGCATCTGGCAGGGCCAGGGAG
Source organism: Lagenorhynchus albirostris (assembly GCF_949774975.1). Lineage (NCBI taxonomy): Eukaryota > Metazoa > Chordata > Mammalia > Artiodactyla > Delphinidae > Lagenorhynchus > Lagenorhynchus albirostris. Next base: position 129,567,673 of record NC_083098.1, read on the forward strand.
GGCAACTTTGTTATGGTGACTCTTACTAAGTGTTATGGGTTGAATTTTGTCCCCTCAAGTAAGATATGTTAAAGCTCTAACCGTCCAAGTCTCAGAATGTGACCTTATTTGGAAATCGGATTCTTGCAGATGTACTTATTTAAGATGAAGTCATACTGGAATTGGGTGGGGACCTACTCCAATGTAACTGGTGTCCTTATGAGAATATGGCCACAAAGACAGAGGGAGAACACCATGTGATGATTAAGGCAGAGATTGGGTTATGTAGCTGCAACCTCAAAGACTGCCAACAAACCACCAGAAGTTAGGAAGAAGTGGGGAAGGATTGCCTTACAGGTCTCAGAGGGGGTGCAGGCCTGCCGACACCTTGATTTCAGACCTCTAGCCTCCAGAGCTGTGAGACAATACATTTCTGTTGTTTTAAGCCCCCCCCCCCAGGTGGCTAATACACTAAGTAAAGGCTTTGGGAGCTTCTTATCTTTGTGGTTTGCAGCCTGTTTTGAGCAATGGAACTGGGTTTTGCAGTCACAAGACAACAGTGTAAAGAATCTCACTGGCTCTGTGGTGAACACAGAACTCAACACCCAAGAATTTGAAAGCAGCTAATGTCAATTAACATCTCTCTGTAGAAAATCTTTTTCCTTTCATTGAATCTTTGCTTGAGCCACACCAAGAAAAAGCTCCAGTTAGGCAGTTCAATGTTAAATTACAACAGTCTGTTACTTGTGTCAGAGAATACACTAAGTGATGTGATGCAAATGAGATTGAGGAAAATGTTGCAGAGTATAAACTTAAAAAAAAAACTCCTGCCAACCAAGAAAAATTCTCCACAAAAGTAGAGGAGAAAGAAAACAGTTTTGTTATTGAATAAGCATTAATCCAGAATGTGATGTGCATCACAGGCAATCCACTGAGAGACTGCAAAAACAGAAAGAAATCTCACCCTTTTACATAGCCAGGCAGATAACTACCCATTCCATACATGTTCTCAAGGTAAACGGTAATTAGCCCTCAAAAAAGAGGACTTGACAGCACCATTTATTACAGAGTTCATCTTTTATCTTTTTACATCTTTATTAGAGCATAATTGCTTTACATATTGTGTTAGTTTCTGCTGTTTAACAAAGCGAATCCGCTATACATATACATATATCCTCATATCTCCTCCCTCTTGCGTCTCCCTCCCACCCTCCCTATCCCACCCCTCTAGGTGGTCACAAAGCACCAAGCCAATCTCCCTGTGCTATGCGGCTGCTTCCCACTAGCTATCTATTTTACATTCGGTAGTGTACATATATGTCAATGCCACTCGCTCACTTCGTCCTAGCTTACCCTTCCCTCTCCCCGTGTCCTCAAGTCCATTCTCTAAATCTGTGTCTTACAGTTCGTCTTAAACGTATCTGGTAATTGAGGTGACCCTCTGCGTTAGCTAATTGGCTTTATCCAAAGGAAGAACAAAGTTCTTATTATCTTTATGAAAAAAGATCACTTTGTAATTTAGAGCAAGGTGCCCACTCAAGTTAGGCTCCTACTTTCCCACAGAAACTGGGAGATAAGGGTTCTGTTTTTCTTGATGATTACATTTCAAAGAGATGGCTTCCCAGTGTTTGAGGAAGCATTCTGCTTTCAAATGAATTATTGCAATTGCTAAATGCAAATGAAATAACATTAATTCTCCTTTTCACGCTTCTGGTTCCTGCTTGAATTCCTTGGTAAATCAGTTTGCCAGTCCTGGTTCTCAGACTCTTCCAGTAGATTGCCTTGGACACTGATTCTTAGCAATTGAGAAAATACTGAGAAAAGTAATTAACTTACACCGACCTTTCCACACTTTTATTTTGTGAAGTGCTCCATGAAATAAAGAGTTTCATGGTTGTGGCAGAGACTATTCATGGTCCCCTCCTCTTCTTCCATACAAATATAATTTTTAACCAGGTATGTGGCTGCATAGAATAAAGCCTACATTTTTAGTTCTCTTTTTTAGGTAGACGTGGTCATGGAATTAAGTTCTGATCAATAGGATGTAATCTAACGTCACTTTGTAACCTCTAGGGAAGTGTCCTTGAAGGGAAAGGGGCTTCTCTTCTCTTTTTCATTTCCTCCTTCCTGCTAGATGGAATATGGATGTATAAGTTGGAGCTGGAGCAGCCATATGGGACCATGAGGTGGTCTTAACAATGGAAACCTGAGTCATGACACCCTAAAGAGCTGAAGCAGCTCTGGACTATCTATCTCTGGAATTTTACTTAAGAAAGAAATAAACTTTTATCTAGTTTAAGACATTAAGACACTGATATTTTATATTTTTTTCTATCACTCTTAGTTGAACTTAATCTTAACTGATACCATAGTCAAATATATCTGGAAAATTCTGCATGTCTCATCTCCTACACTACTAGGAAATACTGGCATATAGAGGCTTTTCAAAGACCTGAAGCAAAATAATATTTTGAATTTTGTTTAATTCTCTATTCCTCAGTGTTTTCTTTTTTTATTAACACTTTGCATAGAGAGTTGATTTTCAACTTATTATTACACAGTGGAAGTCCCTGATATAAATATAGTAGACCTTAATAACAATACAACGTTGCTAGCTTTGCTGCCACTTGAACAACTAAGATCTCCATATCCCGCAGCTGTATTCTGATGAATATGTAACTCCATACTTTGTTCAGGGTGGTCTTTCAGTTCCACATTATGCCACCTGAACTCTAGGAGCAAAGAGGGATGGGGGGGTCGGCTAATGCTTCCGTAGGCTGAGTTAAGTCATTGCTTAAGTGATTAAGTCATCGATAGACATTTAGGTATGTATTTACTGAATTCTGCTAACTCTGATGTCAAGAGCTTATATTGGGCTTCTATTCATGCATTTCTATAAAAAGTGGTCTCACTGTCTAGGGTCTGTTCTTGGGTCACGAGGAATCACTGGAGGACTTTAGCATGAGCTGCAGCTGTAAGTCAATCTTGTAACATGTCATCTAAGAGATACTCAAATTACGGTGTTGAGACTTAACCTCAGTTCTTCAATATATATATATAGCTTTAAATGTAGCTTTAGCCAGACCAACAATGTATTTTATTTGTGGAATTTTAACATCTGGTGTTACTGAGAAGAGTGTCTTATTGGCTCCACAAGCTCATCAATATAACTGTTAAACTAATGTGAAGGCTCCTCGAGGGCCATGACTGATTTTTCTTTTCAGCCTCTTCAGTGATAAGCATGAGGCACATATAGAGATGCAGTTATTGCTAAGTGGGAATTAGGGAACGTGCCTGGGCTACCTTAACAAGCACAAAGGCAGTTTTGTATAAGCCATATTTCAATACTTTGCTTCAACAGTGCCTCCTTTTCTCTTCATGAAATGGTTTAAGGTATTTTTCTCAACACCGTACAGAATCTATTTTGGTTTCCCAACATTTGAGCCACTCTTGATGCACATATTCAGACATGAGAGGCAGGAGCGTTTTGAATCACGCTGATGTCCAAATCTTCTGTAACCTACTTAGTTTAGTTACACTGACGTTTTTAGAACCATTAAGACCAGAGGTGCATTCAATGTGCTCTACAGTATAAGTTTATTTAGCCCCCAATGTCTAGGATGGCCCTGAGCCCTGACTGTTTGCCTCCCTGCATTTTTCTGTAAGGATAACATTATTTCCTGTCATAGAAAAGTTTGTTTGACTTCTTCAGGGTAGGTGAATTTTGGACATCTCCTCCTTTGAAACTAGTGTTTTATGTTTAAGCTCTGAATCACCAAATGAACAAACAAAATCTCAAAGAACTACAATTTTTCTTTGTTCATTGTAAAAGTGAACAGATTCCCATTAGAAAAATATCCTAATTCTGCCTTGCTGAAGCAGGGGCTGCTTGGGGTGGGTTCTGCAGCAATCATTAGAAATAGCACTGAAGATAAGGCCTTTACTGGGCTTGGAGAACCGTATGAAAACACTCTCTGGTAGCTTCTGGCAATTAAATAGAAGATAATCTTGCCAAAGCTATACCCACATTTGAAGCCCTTATACCATTAGACCAAGGGTATAGTTTTCGATGGGTCATTCCCTGTGAAAATTTGAACTACGTCAGGGTTGAAGGGCTTTCTCCTCTTGCCTCATTTAATTCATGTTTCCCCTTCCTTTTTATAGTCTCAGAGTATTTTGTGATTCTGGAACAGTCATTTTCAAACCTGAGTGTGCATGAAGCTCACCTTCATAGACTGATTCAGTAGGTCAGGTCCGGGCTGGGTTCAAGAAACCACGTTCACAGCAAGACTCAGATCGATCGATCGATCGATCGATCTTTTATTTATTTATTTATTTGTTTGTTTGTTTCTTTGTTTGTTTGTAACTGATGGTGGGGACTTGCATCTGACTGTTGCCTGTCACTGCCTCTATCTCCCTTCTTTTTCCACAGTCATCTGGGAACAGAACAAGCAAGTTCACGCCCTTCCCCTTCGTATCTGGACCTCCCTAAGGAAAAACCCTAGAATCCACTTGGCTGAGTCTGTCCCTTGATATGCTAAATGGGGAACAAAGATGAGGGCTGTGATTAATACATTAATTAATGAGGGAACCAGTAAGATAATACAACCGGTTCAAAAGCATGCTCATATATATCATTAGGAAAGCTGAAATGAACTTGCAAACAGATGGAAAACTGATCATTATCCGCAGGGCAATAATCAATTGTGTTCCACATGAAAATATTAATCTGCATTTCTATGGAAAAGAATCATTTGCATTACTGTAAGTTTTCTAAGACTTACTGAGTTATAAAATAGCTCAACGACTGGTCTCAGACCCTTGTAGAACCAGACAACCTGGAAAGATGTATTAGACAGGGCACTCAGTGATATTTTTCCTATTTAAATGTCTTTCAAATTTTTCCTGACAGTCAAAGACCTAAATTTCCTTACCAGTAAAATGAGAGATCCAGACAAGTGACTTCTGAGACCCTTCAATTCCAACATCCTATTACTCTGATTCCTTGGCCATTATCTATGTGTGTGAGTATAACTCATGGAATTATTTTGTTGGTATGTCAAAACTATTGTAGTCATGTGTATTAGTCAAAACCAGCCATAGTTATTAGTGCATCCTCATTCAATCTCTGTCTAAAAAAAAAAATCAAACAAAAATTCTGCCTCTCTCCCAGTTATTTTTAAGCTCTGTGTGTGTGTGTGTGTGTACTTGTAAATGAAAGCAGAACCTGAACATAGGTATTCTACACATTTGTCCAATGTCAGGACAATATTGTGTCAGGACAATATTGTGTAAATTTTGCAGAAAGTTTGAGAAGCAATGAATCAAGATTTCTCCAATTCTTGTAGACTTTCTTGCAAGGCAAATACAGCAGGTCATTTTAAGAATGCTTTGTGATGGTAGAGGTGTTGACGGTGTCAAAAGTTGGTGGAGCTGTTAGGCGGTGAAGAATAGGAAGATACTGAAGTCTGATTTTTTAAACTCACTTCATTTCTCCTGTGTTAGACTAACCTCTACACTTTAAAGCAATGGAGAAGAGGGACAGAGCCTCTTTAGCTTTGTAACAAATGTTTGTTGAATGAATAATTAAGCTACCTTTCCTTTCTTTAAACATAGAGCCCAAATATCCTAAAAATCTCTCAACCTATTGAGTTTTTAAAAAATTTACTGTATTTGAAGGTGTGAAATCATGAGTAATGATTATGATTATATGCAGCTGATATTTTTTTTGAGGCTAAATATTCTGCTTTGTAGATTTTATCAGGGAAAACCCCATTCAGTTTAGAAATCAGCATCAAAACTTCTTTTTCATTTAAATTTGTTTATTCTCATTTGAATGATCTCATTTGAACTAAAATGATATTCTTGATGGTAAAACATAAAAACAATCACATTTCTTTGTTTCAGTCTTTCTTTCTTTCATCCTAGTCATTTCTGTAGAAACAGAGACCAAAATGACTAGGTAGCATTATGGAGGGTTTCTGGTAAGAATACACCTACACAAATGTGCTGCAGGAAGTAGAAGTCCACACCTGATACCCTTGTAACTTATGACTTGATGAGTCATATAAGAACTTAGGACTACTGCTACTAAATGTTGAAAATGTATGTCCCAAATGTATTTTTCTCCACCAATAACAAAACATGGATTCAAGGGGCAAAAACATCAAAGGCCTAGATTTTATACACACATAACATACACATACATTTATATTTGTCTACATAGATATACAGATGTGCAGAGGTGGTTACAAGTAAGGTGCAGGAAGTGGACATAGAGGATGAGATGATGAGAAAATATAGCTAATATTAATGAACTCCTTTTATGTGTGAGCCAAATGACATTCATTCATTCATTTTCCCATCACAATAACCCTGAGAAGTAGTTTCTAGTAACACCATTTTACAGGTGAAGAAAACGAGACTCAATAATAAGTAGCAGAGCCCAGTTTTGAAACAAGTTCTGCCTGATTCCAAAGCTAATAAGACATTTAGTAAGACTTTTACTGTTGTCTCTGAACTGCTGGACTAAAGCCATTTTAAAATCAGAGAGCTGCCAGCACCTGGAGCCAGCCACATTCTGCCAGAGCTTCAAGGAGCAGAACTGCTCCCACCATCCACCCTATGCACCTCCCATCTTTGCTTCCCCTCCCCCACTAAGAGGACTGAGAGGGAGAGAGGTGTAGTTTTCCCCTCCCCAGAGCTAATGGAAAGGGAAAGGGGGAAAAAAGAGAATTTCTTCTAAAGATTGAGTGCCTACCAGAAGAGGGAACCAACATTTTTATCCCCATAATGTGATTTAGTTCAAGCTTGGCTCCCATGTGATCTGAACAGGGGAAAAGAGATTTGGAGAGAGAAGGCATGGTGACATCCAAGGACCATTCTGCCTGTGATCTGTCAGTCTCCATTAGAGGATGGATCCGGTGTGTGCCGGCCCACCTAACACTTGGCCGGAAGGTGCGAACCGAGGCTATAGTTTGGGGCAATGGAAGCAGTGTGTGTGCATATGCATGTTGGAAAGGAGGATGCTGGCAAAGAGGCCCATGCATTGCAAGTAAATGCCACAACTGGGGGTCGCCTAGAATAGATGGCCAGACCTGGCAAAGGATAGCCAGCGCCTAAGGGAGCTGTACCAGAATAAGCTACCTCCTCACCATGTTGGCAAAGGATGGGAGGCCTCCTCATCCGCTGTGTAGACACTGAACAGAAGTGTAGTCATGGTCAACCAAGAACAGCGTGGCAACTCTGCCCCTCCTCCCCACCAGCCCCCCTTGAAATGCAGCTAGAAGAGGGAGGAGGGGATGGATACAGATGCAACCATGTTCCCTTCAGGCAGATCTAGCCTGAGCTGGAGGCAGGAGAAGATGAACTTTGAATCAAGTTTGAGAACAAGACTAAATCTGAAAATGCCAAAATTAGACTGTTTTAATATCCAAAATAGGTGGAAATTTTTTTTATAAACTGGCTGAGGTGTTGTTAAAGAAACCAATACTAGAGGAAAAGTTTGGGGGGACGGGTCATTTTGCACAACTGCCAGGAGAGTTACAGGAAAGTAGAACACTTTTGTATATATACACTCCCCCCAACAAAAGTTAAGCATAGTCACCAAAAGATTTTTTCTTCTAAGTAATCCTGATAAGGGTAGTGAGCCAGAGGCATATCTATAATACCTCAGGGCCCTTCTTAAGACTGAGGGCCAAGTAACTGAGGCTCCTCAAAACTGGTATGAAAATGTACCTATTTCCCATAGTTAGTTACCCCTTATGTGTTCCTGCCTCTGTTGAACATTTACCTTCCATTAACCTGTCTTGATGAGAAAGTTCCTGGCTGGCTCTATTTGTCACAGCTCTGAGATAGAGAGAGAGGCCCCCAGCTCCTCTGTAGAACCAGTAGATCAAATGCTTTAAAATACTCCTAGATTCAGGGAGTCTTGAATCTCTAAATGTCAGGTTTAGGCATTGTGCCTTTGCAAGACATGCCACTCAAAAGCTTGCCCTGCTCTCCTTTCTGTGATCCCTAACTCCCACATAGAGAGACACCTGAATCTTCAAGGAGCAGTATCTATATCTAATTTAAGTTTGTTGGATCAGTGACCATTGTGGTAACTTGCATCAGTGCCTCTAGTTCGCTGCCCCTTCCTGTGTCCATGCTTTTTGCCACAGACCTTGCAATTCTTCTCTCTAAGGGAACAGAGTATATTTCCCCACCCTTTGACTTCAGGATTACTCATGTGACTTGCCTTGAGCAATAGAATGAAAGGGAAATGACAATGTACCATTATGAGCCCAGGTATTTAGAGGCCTTGAGTATTGCCTCTCACAGACCTGTGAGTCTTGTAGTTTTTGCTTTAAGCCACTGAATTTTGTGGTGGGGTTTATAATGCACTAAAAGCTAACTGATACTGTCATTTTCCTAGTACAGTGAAGAAATGTGGTGGAATTTAGACAGGATCTCCGTACTGAAGGGTGATGAAGACCCACCACTGTCTATGCCCTGTCTCCTCCCACACAACTGTTTGGCTTCATGGACTTGTAGTCTGCTCTGCAGTCACTCTCTCTCTCTCTCTCTCTCTCTCTCTCTCTCTCTCTCTCTCTCTCTCTCTCTCTCTCTCTCTCTCTCTCTCTCTTTCTCCTTCTAAGACATACCTGAACCTACAGTTCCTATGTATCATATTTGCAAAGGCAACAGGAAATCCCACCTTAGTCTTAGGACTGAGATGGGTTCTCCAACACAGAATACCCAAAATCCTTTAACAAGGAAATTTTTTTTTTTAATGCTTGTGCAGCTCAATAAATAAGTGCTTAATTTCTTTCATTTGGCTGGTGATCCTTACTGGAGACAACATCAGTCAGAAAGCTGGGGGACCAGGGGTAGCTGGCATTTAGAAGTCCTAAGACCCAACCCCTTCTGTTCACTATTCCTATTGCAGAATTCTTCCTATATTCCAACTGAGGAAGCCTGGGCACATCTTGAATGCAACTTCCTTTTATGTCTTGAAAGGGAGAACTTTCCATTTCACAATGACATCTTTTGGAAGGATCTCCAGTTCTTTCATGGAGGAGGAGTAGTTATGTTTTGTTAGAAGAGAGACATAAAAGTTGATTTTGGAGAAACTAAAAGAGGTAGTTAAAAGTGTATATGTGTTGCATTTCTTTGAAAATCACATAAAAATGCATTAACTTATTCTCAGTTCAGAACTCAGAGATTTAATTGTTCCCTAACCTTAGCTTCAACTGATACAAGCTTATTCTAATACGCACTCTCAGCAACACTTTTTGAGAGAATGCTGACAGTTTTCAGTAAGATCACTGTTTTACCTAACATTAGCCTTTTCTTCGGTTAAAGTTCTATTTGTTAATTGTGTCTCATATTTTAAAAAATCAAACTATTTAGTATAGACATGTGACCTTTCTTTTTATCACTAGAATTTTCTTCTTAAATTAATTGAAAGACATTTCTCTCCATAGTCTGTGTTGCATAAGTCTGTGTCTCTCCATAGTCTCATGTGCTCTAAAAAAAGATCATGTGAGGAGACCTTCAAGATGGCAGAGGAGTAAGATGTGGAGATCACCTTCCTCCCCACAAATGCATCAGAAATACATCTACATGTGGAACAACTCCTACAGAACAGCTACTGAATGCTGGCAGAAGACCTCAGACTTCCCCAAAAGCAAGAAACTCCCCACCCACCTGGCCGTGTGGCTGACAGGGTCTTGGTGCTCTGGCCAGGTGTCAGGCCTGTGCCTCTGAGGTGGGAGAGCTGAGTTCAGGACATTGCTCCACCAGAGACCTCCTGGCCCCATGTAATATCAAATGGCGAAAGCTCTCCCAGAGATATCCATCTCAACGCTAAGACCCAGCTCCACTCAACGACCAGCAAGCTACAGTGCTGGACACCCTATGCCAAACAACTAGCAAGACAGGAACACAACCCCACCCATTAGAAGAGAGTCTGCCTAAAATCAAAATAAGTTCACAGACACCTCAAAACACACCACCGGATACGGTCCTGCCCACCAGAAAGACAAGATCCAGCCCCATCCACCAGAACAAAGGCACTAGTCCCCTCCACCAGAAGCCTACACAACCCACTGAACCAACCTTAGCCACTGGGGGCAGAAACCAAAAACAAGGGGAACTATGAACCTGCAGCCTGTGAAAAGGAGACCACAAACACAGTAATTTAAGCAAAATGACAAGACAGAGAAACACACAGCAGATGAAAGAGCAACGTAAAAACCCACGAGACCAAACAAATGAGGAAGAAATAGGCAGTCTACCTGAAAAAGAATTCAGAGTAATGATAGTAAAGATGGTCCAAAATCTTGGAAATAGAATGGAGAAAATACAAGAAGTGTTTAACAAAAAACTAGAAGGACTAAAGAGTAAACAATGATGAACAACACAATAAACGAAATTAAAAATTCTCTAGAAGGAATCAATAGCAGAATAGCTATTATTATATTAGTAATAGTTAATTATTATTATCTTCTGCTTATTAACTCGACAGGAGAATGGATAAGTGACCTGGAAGATAAAATAGTGGAAATAACTACTGCAGACCAGAATAAAGAAAAAAGAATGAAAAGAATTGAGGACAGTCTTAGAGACCTCTGGGACAAAATTAAACACACCAACATTCAAATTACAGAAGAAGAGAAAAAGAAAGAGAATGAGAAAATATTTGAAGGGATTATAGTTGAAAACTTCCCTAATATGGGAAAGGAAATAGTCAATCAACTCCAGGAAGCACAGAGAGTCCCATACAGGATAAATCCAAGGAGAAACATGCCAAGACAAATATTAATCAAACTATCAAAAATTAAATACAAAGAAAAAATATTAAAACCAGCAAAGGAAAAACAACAAATAACATACAAGGGAATCCCCATAAGGTTAACAGCTGATCTTTCAGCAGAAACTTTGCAAGCCAGAAGGAAGTGGCAGGACATTATTTAAAGTGATGAAAGGGAAAAACCTACAACGAAGATTACTCTCTTCAGCAAGGATTTCATTCAGATTCGAAAGAGAAATTAAAACCTTTACAGACAAGCAAAAGCTAAGAGAATTCAGCACCACCAAACCAGCTTTACAACAAAGGCTAAAGGAACTTCTCTAGGCAGGAAACACAAGAGAGGGAAAAGACCTACAATAACAAACCCAAAACAATTTAGAAAATGGTAATAGGAACACACATATCAATAATTATCTTAAATGTAAATGGATTAAATGGTCCAACCAAAAGACATAGACTGGCTGAATGGATACAGAAACAAGACCCATATATATGCTGTCTACAATAGACCCACTTCAGACCTAGGGACAAACAGACTGAAAGTGAGGGGATGGAAAAAGATATTCCATGCAAATGGAAATCAAAAGAAAGCTGGAGTAGTAATACTCATATCAGATAAAATAGACTTTAAAATAAAGACTATTACAAGAGACAAAGAAGGACACTACATAATGATCAAGAGATGTATCCAAGAAGAAGATATAACAATTATAAATAATTATGCACCCAACATAGGAACACCTCAATACATAAGGCAAATGCTAACAGCCATAAAAGGGGAAATTGACAGTAAAACAATCATAGTAGGGGACTTTAACACCCCACTTTCACCAATGGACACATCATCCAAAATGAAAATAAATAAGGAAACACAAGCTTTAAATGAAACATTAAACAAGATGGACTCAATTGATATTTATAGGACATTCCACCCCAAAACAACAGAATACACTTTCTTCTCAAGTGCTCATGGAACATTCTCCAGGATAGATCATATCTTGGGTCACAAATCAAGCCTTGGTAAATTTAAGAAAATTGAAATTGTATCAAGTATCTTTTCCGACCACAATGCTAGGAGACTAGATATCAATTACAGGAAAAATCTGTAAAAAAAACAAACACATGAGGGCTAAACAGTACACACTTAATAACAAAGTGATCACTGAAGAAATCAAAGAGGAAATCAAAAAATACCTAGAAACAAATGACAATGAAAGCAAGGCAACCCAAAACCTATGGGATGCAGCAAAAGCAGTTCTAAGAGGGAAGTTTATAGAAATACAATCCTACCAAAAGAAACAAGAAACATCTCAAATAAACAACCTAGCCTTACATCTAAAGCTATTAGAGAAAGAAGAACAAAAAAAACCTCAATGTTAGCAGAAGGAAAGAAATCATAAAGATCAGATCAGAAATAAATGAAAAAGAAGACAACAATAGCAAAGATCAATAAAACTAAAAGCTGGTTCTTTGAGGAGATAAAGAAAATTGATAAACCATTAGCCAGACTCATCAAGAAAAAAAGGGAGAAGACTCAAAGCAATAGAATTAGAAATGTAAAAGGAGAAATAACAACTGACACAGCAGATATACAAAGGATCATGAGAGATTACTACAAGCAACTGTATGCCAATAAAATGGACAACCTGGAAGAAATGGACAAATTCTTAGAAAAGCACAACCTTCCAAGACTGAACCAAGAAGAAATAGAAAATATAAACAGACCAATCACAAGCACTGAAATTGAGACTGTGATTTAAAATCTTCCAACAGGGTCTTCCCTGGTGGCGCAGTGGTTGAGAGTCCGCCTGCCGATGCAGGGGACGTGGGTTCGTGCCCCAGTCCGGGAAGATCCCACATGCCATGGAGTAGCTGGGCCCCTGAGCCATGGCCGCTGAGCCTGCACGTGCGGAGCCTGTGCTCCACAACGGGAGAGGCCACAACAGTAAGAGGCCCGCGTAACGCAAAAAAAAAAATCTTCCAACGAACAAAAGTCCAGGACCAGTTGGCTTCACAGGCAAATTCTACCAAACATTTAGAGAAGAGCTAACACCTATTCTTCTCAAACTCTTCCAAAATATAGCAGAGGGAGGAACACTCCCAAACTCATTCTATGAGGCCACCATCACCCTGATACCAAAACCAGACAAGGATGTCACAAAGAAAGAAAACTACAGGCCAATATCACTGATGAACATAGATGCAAAAATACTCAACAAAATACTAGCACACAGAATCCAACAGCACATTAAAAGGATCATACACCATGATCAAGTGGGGTTTATCCCAGGAATGCAAGGATTCCTCAATATACACAAATCAATCAATGTGATATACCATATTAACAAATTGAAGGAGAAAAACCATATGATCATCTCAATAGATACAGAAAAAGCTTTCGACAAAATTCAACACCCATTTATGATAAAAACCCTCCAGAAAGTAGGCATAGAGGGAACTTACCTCAACATGATAAAGGCCATATATGACAAACCCACAGCCAACATCATCCTCAATAGTGAAACACTGAAATCATTTCCTCTAAGATCAGGAACAAAAAAAGGTTGCCCACTCTCACCACTATTATTCAACATAGTTTTGGAAGTTTTAGCCACAGCAATCAGAGAAGAAAAAGAAATAAAAGCAATCCAAATCAGAAAAGAAGAAGTAAAACTGTCACTGTTTGCAGATGACACGATACTATACATAGAGAATCCTAAAGATGCCACCAGAAAACTACTAGAGCTAATCAATGAATTTGGTAAAGTTGCAGGATACAAAATTAATGCACAGAAATCTCTTGCATTCCTATACACTAATGATGAAAAATCTGAAATAGAAATTAAGGAAACACTCCAATTTACCATTGCAACAAAAAGAATAAAATACCTAGGAATAAGCTTACCTAAGGAGACAAAAGACCTGTATGCAGAAAACTATAAGACACTGATGAAAGAAATTAAAGATGATCCAAACAGATGGAGAGATATACCATGTTCTTGGATTGGAAGAGTTAACATTGTGAAAATGACTGTACTACCCAAATCAATCTACAGAATCAGTGTAATCCCTATCAAACTGCCAACGGCATTTTTCACAGGACTAGAACAAAAATTTTCAAAATTTGTATGGAAACACAAAAGACCCCGACTAGCCAAAGCAATCTTGAGAAAGAAAAATGGAGCTGGAGGAGTCAGGCTCCCGGACTTCAGATTATACTACAAATCTACAGTAATCAATACAGTATGGTACTGGCAGAAAAACAGAAATATAGATCAATGGAACAGGATAGAAAGCCCAGAGATAAACCCACGCACATATAGTCACCTTATTTTTTATAAAGGAGGGAAGAATATACAATGGAGAAAAGACTGCCTTTTCAATAAGTGTTGCTGGGAAAACTGGACAGCTACATGTAAGAGAATGAAATTAGAACACTCCCTAACACCATACACAAAAATAAACTCAAAATGGATTAAGGACCTAAGTATAAGGCCAGACACTATAAAACTCTTAGAGGAAAACATAGGCAGAACACTCTATGACATAAATCACAGCAAGATTCTTGTTGACCCATCTCCTAGAGAAATGGAAATAAAAACAAAAATAAATAAATGGGACCTAATGAAACTTCAAAGCTTTTGCACAGCAAAGAAAATCATAAACAAGACGAAAAGACAACCCTCAGAATGGGAGAAAATATTTGCAAATCAAGTAACTGACTAAGGATTAATCTCCAAAATTTACAAGCAGATTTTGCAGCTCAATATCAAGAAAACAAACAACCCAATCCAAAATGGGCGGAAGACCTAAAAAGACATGTCTCCAAAGAAGATATACAGATTGCCAACAAACACATGAAAGGATGCTCAACATCGCTAATCATTAGAGAAATGCAAATCAAAACTACAATGAGGTATCACCTCACACCAGTCAGAATGGCCATCATCAAAAAATCTAGAAAGAATAAATGCTGGTGAGGGTGTGGAGTAAAGGGAACCCTCTTGCACTGTTGGTGGGAATGTAAATTGATACAGCCACTATGGAGAACAGTATGGAGGTTCCTTAGAAAACTAAAAATAGAACTACCATATGACCCAGCAATCCCACTACTGGGCATATACCCTGAGAAAACCGTAATTCAAAAAGAGTCATGTACCACAATGATCATTGCAGCTCTATTTACAATAGCCAGGACATGGAAGCAACTTAAGTGTCCATCTACAGATGAATGGATAAAGAAGATGTGGCACATATATACAATGGAATATTATTCAGCCATGAAAAGAAATGAAATTGAGTTATTTGTAGTGAGGTGAATGGGCCTAGAGTCTGTCATACAGAGTGAAGTAAGTCAGAAAGAGAAAGACAAATACCGTATGCTAACACATATATATGAATCTAAAAAAAAGGTTCTGAAGAACCTAGGGGCAGGAGAGGAATAAAGACACAGATGTAGAGAATGGACTTGAGGGGAAGGGTAAGCTGGGACAAAGTGAGAGCGTCGCATGGAGTTATCTATACTACCAAATGTAAAATAGCTAGCTAGTGGGAAGCAGCCACATAGCACAGGGAGATCAGCTGTGTGCTTTGTGACCACCTAGTGGGGTGGGATAGGGAGAGTGGGAGGGAGATGCAAGAGGGAGGAGATATGGGGATGTATGTATATGTATAGCTGATTCAGTTTGTTATAAAGCAGAAAATAACACACCATTATAAAGCAATTATACTCCGTAAAGATGTTAAAAAAATAAAAGTATCAGTTATCATTTATTTTCCCCATAAGTTTTATAGCCAGTAAAACATATTATTGATAATCATATATTTTAACTATAAAAGTTTATGATTTTTTAAACTATGAGATTTTCCAGCCGTCCTTTAATGTAGCTCGTGGTTTTTTTTCAATGAGTTTAAATCTATGTGTCATGCCTTATACACAGTCCATATACTTGTTAAGCGCACTGTGAGACCTCAGCTCTAGATAAGAAGTGTCCTGAGCCAAGGGCTTAAATACTAAGTGAGGCCACCTTGTGAATCAACTGAGTGCCTCTCAAAAGCACTTTCAAAACCCTCTCAGGAATGCCATGCTCTTGCACACTCTTGAGTGGCTCAGGATTAACACCTCCACCTCCCCAAGCTGGGCCAGTGGAAGCCATCACCACCAGCCGCATTCAGTTGCACAGGTCCTGACCCTTCTGTGTGGAAGGTAGAGATGGGAGGCTTCGGTGCCGTGGCCGGCTGACCTCTCCTGTGTGGAAGCAGCTCATCTGCTCTGCTGTGGGAAAGCACGAACATTCTGAGAGAAGCAGGGACAAGCAAGGGAAAGAAGGCTCTGACAGAATTTGATCCTGGCTCCATGTGCCCAGAGGGCAGATACCTCCCTGCACCAGCCCCCCACAGTTACAGGAGTGACTCAGTTCTCTTTAAAACACGTCAAAATACGCCTCTGTTTGAATTACAGAAATGAGGATGTGTCTAGAGCCTGGCACTGCTTTTGGCCACTCCATGAGCACTCCAGTGTCATGAATCACCAGCTGTCAGGAAGCCAAAAAGAGTGGGCTCCCAGGGTCAGGCGGCCCCTAGAGAACGGGGGCACCAGCACACATTCTTCTGAGATGTCCGTCCTCCTAAGCTTTGGGGGAAGTGGGGGTGCCATCCTGGCCCAGCACCTCTTAACTTTCACCTGTTTCTTTTCTTTAGAAATCATAGCAAAACTACTATACTGGGAGTTTACAAGTCATAGGAAAATCTCTTTTACTGCTTGTAGAATTTGAGATGTGGTATTATAAGTATAAAGAAACCATCAACTAATATGTATTTCAATGTTAGACTAAGACTTTCTTATTGTTGTTACTATCAACAATATTAATAAACAAAAAGAAAACACTCTGCCCTCTGAGGGTCCAAGGGCAAAGAAACATGCATCCAAGGAAGCAAAATGAAACCAAGAAGCCATAGATCCAGATGGTTTGTTTCATAAGTGTGTGTGTGTGTGTGTGTGTGTGTGTGTATGCATATATAAACATATACAAACATGTATACACGAACCAACAAAAATGTAACATAGGGATTATATACATACAATTCCTTTTTAGTGTGGGCACTTAAGGAGGTGGCTCTTCATGTTCACAGCTTGATTGAGGACAGCTTGGGGAGAAATTATGCCACACTTAACAAGTTTTTATGCTTTTGTTCTATTTACGTAGGAGCTTCCTTCCAGGTCTTGTTTCATAACAAATATTGGCAGAGTTTAGATAGTGTTTCTTAAAAATTATCATAAATTGTGAATAATGAAATACAGTCATCCCTCAGTATCCCTGGGGAAGTGGTCCCAGGAACACCCCCCCAACCCCTGCACCTCGGATACCAAACTCTGCAGATGCTCAAGGCACTTATATAAGATGTCATTAGTAGTATTTGCATATAATGTACGCACATCCTCCTGTATACTTGAAATCATCTCTAGGTTACTTATAATAGCTAATACAATGTAAACGCTATGTAAGTAGTTGCCAGGTGAGGCAAATTCAAGTTTTGCTTTTTGAAACTTTTTGGAATTGTTTTTCCCCAACATTTTCAATACACATTGGACTGTATCCGTGGATTCAGAACCGTGGATATGGAGGGCCGACTGTAAACAAACTTGATAAATGAGCACTAAGAAATGATAAATGGGAGCTAAATTGTAGATCAAAGAGACAACTATGTTGCAATAGTATGTGCGGTTTCATTCTAGCTGGATAACTGCTTTAATTCAATGTCTCTCTTTGACCCTGATAAAGGAGCTGAGGAATGACATGGATTCTAACAGGTTACTCAGTGGCTTTAAAAGAGGTGTCCTCATAGTGATCAGACCACTGTCTCCATCTAATTTCTAACGATAAAAATGATGTTTATTTGCCATATTTTTATATATATATATATATAATAGTTATAAATGTGTAAATAAAACTCTAAGATCCTTTTTATAGAGAACAGCTCCTAGGGAGGAGAAATTAAGACTGTGGCCATCAAAAGCCAAACAGCCTGCTATACAGAAATGTTCAGGTTTTCCTTTGAAGGTGGCAACAACCTTAAACCCAAGTCTTTTTGTGTATTATGTATATTGCCCAACAGTGTGGCATAAACACATTCCCCCTTCTTTCAAAAAGGGAGGCTTTATAGTCATTTCTTGATATTTCATGCCAAAGATAGTGGTAGCTCATCTTTATAATATCGTACCTGAGTATGAGAGAAATGCTCTAAAAATTCACAATCTTTGAAAATAAAAAATAAAGATCTTAAGTCAGGAGAAACTGGAAAACTGTTCAGCTGTTCCATGTTGACCCCTGCTCAGAAAACTTTCTTGTTCCCCAGATAATGCAGGGAATCTGCACTGCACTCCTTGGACAGATATTTATTTGTTTATCTCTTGAAAAGCCTCGTATATGTATGGGATTATTCATAACTGGTCACATGTATTAATTTTTAAATACTTTTCCAGTTCCTTCTGGGTTAGAGAGGCATCACATTACAGTGGAAAGAACAAGAAATGGATAGACTGACAGACATGGAAAGAGGGAGCAAGGGGCAGCAAAGGGGAAATGAATTCATTATGACACAGATGTAAAATTCCCTGGTTAAGAACAATGCAGCATTAAAAATATAAATGTAAAGGTCTGGTTTGGTACTTTTCCATTAATTTTTCAAAGGTTTTGACCTCCTAAAGAAAAATTTCTGACTAAAAGGGGGTTTCCTCACCACTCAGTTTTCTTCTTCGGCTGGGTCCTACAGCGAAACAGCAATCCTATGTTTGGCCCTTCAGACAGTTGCCATGGAAATGAGAGTGGCAAACACTTTCAGCTTTCTGGCTTCACTGTGGGATCCAGTGTAGAACATGATTAAGTTGTCAGAGAACCACCTTAAGTCAAGTTTTACCTGATAACTAAGAGTTTCCAGAAAAATGGTGACACATATGGGAAGGAAAATAGATTGCTTAACTCACTCTGAAAAATCCCTTTTGATTCATAGACTGTCTACATGATTGAAACATAAGAAACCATCCCTTTCTCTAATCAGACACTTCTCAATTCACAGACTCATACCTCAGGGGGCAAATAAAACCTCCCTGTGCTTGCATGAGGAGGAATCACATTAACAAAAGGAAAATAGGGCTCCTGAGTGCTGAAGAAATGAGAAAGCAAGATGCCAAATTAGGGGGAGAGGAGTGACAGAGGAAATGAGAGAGAGGGAATCAAATGCTGTTTAAACCATTTTTAAGGAAAATTCCATATCTTATTTGCCAAAAAAAAAATCACTGTGGATGTCAAAGAACACTAGCTTTTTATAGCTGGAACCAGAGATGACTGGGAGCTTGAGGGGCTGTACTGAAATGGACTTGAAACTTTCTTTGTGCCATTTTTCCCCAGCAAACAAGATCTGGCTGCTCTGGGAAAACTCTCTAGCTATCACTATGAATCCATTGAGAAGTTCTCTTCCACATCACTGACCCCTAATGAAGCTCTATTGGATTGAGTAAGGTCAGTGGTTTTTATATTGGGATTAAAGAGGAGGACAAACCACTCCATGTAGCACAATGGCTACAAATGAAAGAACTGATTGGCAGAAGCCAATACTTAGAGAGCTACTTGGAAGAAGACTTTCCATATATTGGTGGAATTGGAAAAAGTTGCGACTTGAAAATATACACTCTATCTTCCATTTGGGATTTTTTAGTTCTTGTAGTTAAAAATATCCCTTCACTGGGACTTCCCTGGTGGTCCAGTGGGTAAGACTTCACGTTCCCAGTGCAGGGGGCCTGGGTTCAATCCCTGATCAGGGAACTAGATCCCGCACGCATGCCACAACTAAGAAGTTTGCATGCCGCAACTAAGACCTGGTGCAGCCAAAAACTAAATAATAAATAAATAAATATTTTTAAAAATACCCCTTCACCTGTATACTTGCTGGAGAATGTGTAAATTATTACAACCACTTTGGAGATCAATTTGGAAATATCTAGAAAAGTTGAAGATGCAGATTTCACACAACCCAGCAATTTTACTACTAGGTGGCTACAATGGAGTGAATTGTGTCTGCCCAAAATTCATAAGTTGAAGCCTTAACCCCCATGGGACTGTATCTGGAGATAGGGCCCTTAGTAGGTAATTAAGGTTAGATGAGATCATAAGGGTGGGACCCTAAACTGATATGATAAGAAGAGGTGAAAAGAGACCTCTTTCTCCTTCTATCTGCCTTGTGAGAACAGAGTTAGAACGTGACCATCTACAATTCAGGGAGAGAGCTTTCACCAGGATCCAACCAGGCTGACACCCTGATCTTGGACTCCCAGCCTCTGAAACTGTGAGAAAATGAATTTTTGCTGTTTAAACCACCCAGTCTATGGTATTTCATTATGGCAGCCGAAGCTAAGATAGTGGCTATCCTAGAAAAGCTCTTATGCATATGCATGAAAGAAATATAAGGATGTTCATGAGACTATTGTTCCTGATAGTAAAAATAAGGAACCAATCTGACTTCCAGTAGAGAAATAAACTGTTCACATAACAGGATTCTATAGAGAAGTTGAAATGAACAATATTAACATGTACCAATGTAACTAAATCTCAACAATATAATGTCAAGTTAAAAAAAATCAAGCTGTCAAAGGATACTTACGTATGCTGTCATGTAATATTTGAAACACCCAAAACAATAGTTTATAATTTTAGAGGTACATACTTATATAGTTAACAAACATATGCCTGGAAATGATACACACCAATGACTTCTGACAAGGGAGGGAAAAGTGATACCAGAGGCAAGGGGGTGATTTTCGCTGTATCTGTAGTGTTTTATTTTTTAATACGAAATGAAATTTGTGCCAGTTTCAGCAGATTGTTCACATCTTTTAAATCTGGGTGGTAAATGCATGGTAGCTGTTAATTAATTTTCTGTAGGTTTCACATATTTCATAAATAAAAGATGTTTTCCCTTATCATCTGGGTTTTCAGCAGTACAATAGTACATTTTAGACAGTTTTCTTATCTACCTTTTATATATGCTGTAATAGAAAGCCCAGAGAAATTAGCCAACATGGACAAAGTGTCCAATCTAGTTAAATGGTAACTTGAGAATTAGAAAGTAGTTTTCTGTCTTGTTCCATAGTGTACCCTGTATGTCTGTTAATTATGTGCTACAGAGATGAGGACTCCAACTTTGTCATCTAAGCCAGAAATAATCCAAATCATGCCCAACTGTGGAAGAGCATGTTTGAACCCACTGCACCCTTCCTGTCCCCCAAATCATACTCCACCGTTGATGTGTTACCTATTTTACTTACTCACAGGCATCAGCCCTCCTTAGGAGGGTTCAGATTTTCCAGTTATTTTAAAAAAAGATATAAGGAAGTAAGACTACTGAGCTAGAAATTTTCCAAAACAATTGAAAAGTTAGCAGAAGCTTTAAAATGGAGGTTTACTGATTATAATTAATTTTGGCTACAAGATTTTAATTAGGACATTTAAATTCTTTGTAAGATAGATTTTTAGTGCTGTTCAACATAGATTTATAGCATGAGAATGAGTAGTCACTTATACTGAATTTCCAAATTAATCTAAATAATTGAAATTTTAAAAAATAGGTGACATGAAGAATTCTGCAATATAATTCTGAAATAATAAGTAGAAAATATCCAGGGACATTAAGAATAAGATTTGCTGAGACTTCCCTAGTGGAGCAGTGGTTAAGACTCCACGTTCTAAATGCAGGCGGCCTGGGTTCAATCTCTGGTCAGGGAACTAGATCCCACATGCATGCTGCAACTAAGGAGACCATGAGCCACAACTAAGAGTTCACATGCCACAACTAAGGAGCCTGCGTGCTGCAACTAAGGAACCCTCCTGCTGCAAATAAGACCTGGCACAATCAGATAAATAAATAAGTTAATATTAAAATATATATATGTATAGATAAATTTTTAAAAAGAATAAGATTTTGTTTCTGCAACACCTAACATATCCAGACCAAAAAAAAAAAAATTGTTTATCAGATGCTCTATATTATGTTTTACACAGTTGGGGTAAAGAATTTTGGCTACATTAATTAGGTAGTGTCAACCCACTTCAGACACCTGATGGTATTATTTAACCTACATTTCATAAAAAATAAATATGTAAATAAAAAGGACTTGAAGGAAGACAACTTATTTTGAGAAATAATGACTAAATATGCAAGTTATGCATAGTTTCATACTACAAATTTACCAAAAATACACAGTTGGGGGAAATGTGGTATTATTCACACACAGTGGCTAGTACACACACACACACACACACATCCTATGTTTAGCCACCTATAGGTAAGAAAATGGTCTCTACTCTTGCTCAAATCAGATTGCTGTCTTTTTTTTTTCATTGTCTGGATTTTGCTGGTTCTCCAAAGTGTGTCCCATAGTATTCTCATCTGTTTCTTCCATCATCAGAGCCCTCATCTCTATTTCCAAAAAAAACAAAAAACAAAAATAGCTTAGCCTCCTGCTTATCTTATTGTTCAAAATTTATTTTCTTAATTCTATCTTGATAATTAGTATTCCTGAAACGTTCTTTCCTTTCAACGTGCTTGGTAAAACGTAGTTGTGCTCTGTGTCCCCCCGCTGGATGCCTCTGTGATATTCCCCTGCTGGGTTGATGGAAGGGATGTTTTAACTCTAGTCCTTTGGGCAGGAAGAGGGCCCCTATGATTGGGTTAGCAGTGAAAACATGAAGGCCCTGACACTGCTTCCACCAAACCATCCGACACTCCTCAGGGCACAGCAGTTCAAGAGTGTTTAGTCAATGATAGTATGGGGTTGCTACTCACATTTATAGGTTTTTACTTCTTAATTTTTATATGGTTTGATATTCGATTTATCCACAATATGTTCCTAAGAGAAGTAAAAGGTACTTACATATTTCTAATAAAAACGCAGAAGGAAATAATGTAATCAGGGCACCTATATATTTTCCCAATAGCTTATAATTAAAGGACCCCATTCCAGGACATAATTTATTTTGACTATAAATGTTTCTTTGTTTATATATATTTAATTCTTTTGTATGCCACTTTTTTGCAAACAGAGAGTTATACAACTGTGTTATTAACTCTTTTGTTAAGTGTGAAGAAAGTGTTCCATTCTCAACTAAACTGGAGCTAGAAAAAATTGTTTCATTTTTGAAGACTTCACAGCCTGTATGTGACTATCCACTACACAACCCAAGAGATGCGAAGGTATACAGTGGTAGCAGCAACCTTCCTTCCTTTTTAGTGTTCTACTGTGGAATGCTTATTAATATTACTTGGACGCTGAATTTATACTTAAGCAGATTATATTGACTTCTATTTCTAATTCATTTTTATAGTAGCTTCCTAACCAAGTTTTAAATGCAATTGAATTTTCTTCTTTTTATTTAAATTATAAACTTTATGTTCATAAAAATTCAAACCATATATAGGTATGGTGTATAAAAAGCAAACATCTTTACCCTCTCCCAAATCACACTGTCCTCTCCCGGAAGTAACCATTGTTAACAGTTTAGGGAGTCCCATTTTGTCATTTTTACATGAAATAATTGAATTCTTACCTCAGATGGAGAAAAATGTCAAATATCTTCAAAATTGGGTTAGAGGGGAAAAAAGTCTTTTTAAAAAATCTTCAAATAATATATTTTCCCCTGATAATTCCATGGCTTACATTATGAGTAGCATCAGATTTGGTTTTAAGAGAAACTCCTGACTTTTCATTTACATAAATAATTAGTTACCAAGGAAGTGGGTTCAAGAATAATACAGTTTCTGTAAACTTTTCCCCAAATTGTGCTAGATAAATTACATCTTTAACTTTGATCTTTCTTTAAATCTTTCACTAATTTAGGTCAAACTATCAGAATAAGAATAAATCAAACCACACCTTTACTCACCAAACTGAGACAAGACCTCAACGCCCTCTAGTGGAGTGACCTCTCCATGCTCCATCATATGGGACCAACCCTCTGATTCCAGTGGGTAAGATGAATTGATACAAGCTCTTCATATTAGAATTGTACTTCCTTCTTTCATTCATTTAATTAATATTTAAACTTGTATTTTAAATTTTCTGGTTAAAATGAACCATCACCAAGAACACAAGGGAAAATATTGGGGGGGGGGTCATGCCCATATATAAAATATCAATTAATAACTTTTATCACTATAATTATCTCAGATCTTCCAAGTTATCTGCTTGTCTCGACTGCCTACTCTTGGCCATATCATGACTCTCTACCATTAAATCTACAAAGACTTGAATCTATTCCTTTGTTTAAAAAAATATCTTTTTCTTTAAGTTCATTTCTCCAGATGTATCACTTCCCTTAAGTATTTCTTCATTAATTTTTCCAAACAACTGCAAAATAACCACTGAATTCATTTTTCTGCTTTTCTCCGTCTGAGAATATAGATTATCAGCCTCTGCCATTTATAATACCTGTTCCAAGGAACGATGAGAGCAGCAGAGCATAGTAGTTAAGAGCAGAAGGTGGAGCTACAGGCCCTGACTCAAAGTCCAGAGGAGCCATTTACTGTCCATGTGATGCTGGGCTAGTCATTTAAACCCTCAGTGTCTCAGTTTCCTCATCTGTAAAATTCAGAATGATGATAATAGTATCCAAAAAGCATAGGACTTAATAAGAAAATCCATGTAAAAGAGATAGAACAGTACCTAACACATAATAAGCACTCAATGACTATTAGTTAATATTGCTATTTCATCAGAGTCTTATGAATAAATAATAAGGTAGCCTAAATGAAAGATTTGAATCCAGTCCTAAATGCAGCTATTCACTAGTCAGGCTCTCAGCATCCCTTGTTTACATGATTGCAGTAGCCTCCTAACAGACCTTTAGGCCAGCAGTCTCTCCCAATTATAGTCCACTGTCATCGGTCTGGTTATGGAACTGACCTAGGGTTGGCTTGCCTACTGCACAGCAGAGCCAAATTATTGACACTGGGTTGTGGTGAAAGAAAGTACAGTGTTTATTTGCAGGGATCCAAGCAAGGAGTACAGGCAACTCATACTCAAAAGATCCAAACTCCCCAGTGGCTTTCAGGGAAAGGTTTTTAAAGGCAACATTTCAGGTGAGGACTGCAGGGTACATGGCTTTCTTTTTATTGGTTGGTGGTGAGGTAACAGGGTGATGTTTCAGGAATCTTAATCATCAACTTTCTGGTTCCAACCAGTCTGGAGTCTAGTGCTTGTGCTCAGCAAGAAGTCACCATCCTCCATCTGGTGGGGGTGGGGTCCTTAGCTCCTGCAGAACAGCTCAAAGATATGTATAAAATTGTTATGTATATCCCTAATTAGTAACTGTTTAGGTCCGCTCTTTGGAACTCAGCAGTGGCCCAGGAGACTAAAGCCTTTTTCTACAAACAAGAAATGGGCAGAAGGGCTTTTGTACCTGGGAGGGCCCCTTAGGGTCCTGCTCGGTTTCAATCCCCCCTTTCCTCTGATACTCCTCAATCCTGAGGGGAACAGGTATGGGACAAGAAAGGGAATAAAGTTTTGGATAGAAAGGTTAATCGTCAACTCAGCAGGGGAACTCGGTTTTAGGGCGACTCAGTTTCAGATTTATTTTCCTAAAAATAATGTTGACATTTCTGGTTCATGATATGATGAACTAATCTTCCTGCTGAAAACAACTGTAAAAGCTAATATGTGAAACAACTGCGTGAAGGAACTGAAAAGTACCCAGTTCGGGTAGAATTGGAAAGGAAAGACTACAATCCTTGAGAGAAGAGAAGTACTGGAGTGCAGGTCTGCACTCACCATGACTTTCCCCTGAGCATTTTCTAATTTTCTAATTCACAAAATAGGGGAAATAGGCCCCAAGCAGAAAGGTAGGAATCTTAATTGGGCTCTGGGGAAGTAGGTTGGAATCTGGGGCTGCCTAAGTGTCTAGGACTTGAGAGGAAAAATTATAGATAACAGGGATTCAATCAAGGCGGAGTGAAATGAGAAAATTGTCCACATCCCCCAAGTTTACCCCCTCATTGGCTAACTCCTTAGTTACACATGCCCAGGGTGAGACTCCAAAAACCTCAGCAGAAAATAGCATCTGAGAGAACAAAAGAGCTGAGCAAAAGTTTAATTAAATAGCTGTGCAATGTTGCAAAGATTGAAATTTGAGTTCAAGCCCAGGCAAGATGAAGGAAGGCAGGGGGTGTCGATAAATACCCAGGGCTTTCAGTCAAAACATGGAAGTACTGTATCCTGTGAGTAAGGACAAACCTAAAATATAAAAACCTTGATAATAACTAAAACCATCTCTCAAAAGAATTAAAATAATCCTTCTGTATTTTACATACCTACTGGAAGAAAACTTAATCTTCTGTGGAGGAATATGATAGCATTTATAGCCTCTCCAATTTTTCATCCATAATACCTGGCTAAAAAAAAAAAACCAAATAACTAAAAGCCATAATTTAAAATAACAATAAAAATAGACCTAGGGATAATTAAGATATTGAAGCAATCAGACAGGGACTTTAAAATAAAAATAATAAGTGGGTTCAATAAAACAGAGGAAAATATGGAGAATTTCAACAGAGACCTGGAATCTATTAGATATGGTAGAACAGAGACCTTCTAGTAAACTGGAAAACAGGTAAGTAAACTATACTTAGTTTGAAGCAGAAAGAGAAAAAGGGATAGAAAATACAAAAAAGAATGTAAGAGATACATGAAGAATAGTGATACAGTCTAACATGCATGTCATTAGAGTCCTAGAAATGGAGAGGAAATTATAGTTCAGAAAAAACATTTGAAGAAATACTGGCTAAAAATGTTTCAAAGTTGATAAAAGACATTAAACCACAGAATCCAGACACTCTGTGAACCTCATGTAGAATAAAAGTATAAAGAAAACCACACCTGGCTACATCAGAGTTAAGCTGCTAATAACCAAGAAAAACAGAAAAATCTTGAAGCACTCAGAGGGGAAAAAAACCACACATTACCTTCAAAGAAGCAACAATAAAGCTCTAAGCTTACTTTTCAACAAAAATGATGGAAATCAGAACATAATGGAATGGCATTAAAATGCTAAAAGAACAAAAAAACCTTTCTACCTTCTCACGTAGAATTCTGTACACAGTAAAAATATTATTAAAAAAAAAGAAGGCAAAAATTAAAGCCTCTTCAGACAAGCAAAAGCTGAGCTTATCACCAGTAGATCGTTACCACAACAAATACTAAAGAGTTATAAAGGCTGAAGAAAATGATCCTAGATGGAACCACTGGCTTGCATAAAGGAATGAAGAGCACCAGAAATGTTATGTGGGTAATCTAAATGAATACAGACTGGTTTATAAAAGACAAATAATTATAATATCTTGTAGGGATTTGAATATATATAAAAGTAAAATATATGACAATAGCCAATAAAAGAGAGAGAGAAATGGAGTTAAACCTCTTTTGATTATCATTATAAGGTAAAATTCTATTTGGGGGAATTGGTAAAAGTACTAATTAAAGGAAAAGTGTAATAAGTCTAGGATGCAAGTTGTATTCTATTATTACTTAATAAACCACCCCAAAATTTACTGGTTCAGCAAAATCACAGCATTTATTTTGCTTACAAATCTGCAGTTTAGGCAGAGTTCAGTGGGGACATCTTGTCTTCAGTGGGGACATCTTGTCTTTACTCGGAATCAGCTAGGATGGCTCAAAGTCTGGATGCTGGAAGCATCTGAAGGCTCCCTAACTTGCCTGCCTGGTTAGTTGATGCTAGCTATTGGCTGGAACCTCCATGGGGCTATGCCCAGAACACCTACATGTGGTTGTGCCAAGTGGCTGCCTAACATAGCATGGTGGCTGGGTTGGATGCTTAGAAAGAGAGCAAGGCAGAAGCTATATCACCTTTTCTAATCTATCTTCAGAAGTCTTGTGTCACTTCCATTACATTCTATTGGTTAGAAGCAAGTCACTAGGTACAACCCATATTCAAAGGAAGGGAAGTGAAGAATCTTCCTGTTGATGGGAGAAATGTCAAAGAATTTGTAGACATCTTTTTTGTTCTTTTTGTTGCTTTTTGTTTTGTTATACTGGAAGAATCACAATTCTAATCCTTTTTTTTAAATTGAATTATAGTTGATTAACAATGTTGTGTTTATTTCTGCTGTACAGCAAAGTGATACAGTTATACATATATATATATACATTTTTAAATATTCTTTTCTATTACAGTTTATCATAGGATACTGAATATAGTTCTCTATGCTATACAGTAGGACCATTCCATATATAAAAGCTTACATCTGCTAACCCCAACCTCCCAACCCATCCCTCTCCCAACCCCCTCCCCCTTGGCAACCACAAGTCTGTTCTCTACATCTGTGAATCTGTTTCTGTTTCATAGATAGGTTCATTTGTGTCATATTTTATTTTATTTTTTTTTTCTTTTTTGCGGTACGTGGACCTTTCACTGCTGTGGTCTCTCCCACCACAGAGCACAGGCTCTGGACGCGCAGACCCAGCGGCCAAGGCTCACGGGCGCAGCCACTCCACGGCACGTGGGATCCTCCCAGACCGGGGCACGAACCAGTGCCCCCTGCATCGGCAGGCAGACTCTCAACCACTGTGCCACCAGGGAAGCCCCATTTGTGTCATATTTTAGGTTCCACATATAAGTGATATCATATGGTATTTGTCTTTCTTTTTTCTGACTTACTTCACTTAGTATGATAATCTCTAGTTGCATCTATGTTGCTGCAAATGGCATTATTTCATTCTTTTTTACGTCCGAGTAGTATTCCATTGTGTATATGTACCATATCTTCTTTATCTATTCATCTGTCAGTGGATGTTTAGGTTGTTTCCATGTCTTGACTGTTGTGAATAGTGCTGCTATGAACATAGGGGTGCGTGTATTTTTTTGGATTAGAGTTTTGTCTCGATATATGCCCAGAAGTGGGATTGCCTGATCATATAGTAATTCTATTTTTCATCTTCTGAGGAACCTCCATAATGTTTTCAGTGGTGGCTGTACCAACTTACATCCCCACCAACAGTGTAGGAGGGTTCCCTTTTCTCCACACCCTCTCCAGCGTTTGTTACTTGTAGAGTTTTTAATGGTGGCCATTCTGACTGGTGTGAGGTAGCACAATAAAACTAAAATTAATGAAATAGAAAACAAAGACACAATAGGATAAACAAATTCAAAAGTTTGTTCTTTGAATATTCTAATAAAACTGAGAAACCTCTAGCAAGATCGATTCAGGAAAAAAATAGTGTATAAATAAACAATGTTAGTATTGAAAAAAAGGGACATAACTAATATGCAACAGAGATATATTTAGTTGAAAAGATTTTCATATTCATTACAAACATAGTTTCTTTCCAGTATTGGCTCCAACGATTAATAGGAGTACACAGGAGATGAAGGTTCACTAGATCCTCCTGTAACTGAATGCTTGGCATCCCTCTCTAGTCTATCAGTGTGTTGGCTGATAACTTCCCTCACCCCAGGACTCTCTCCACATTACTGATGTAAATGACACAAAATTATGATGCCTAACAATATGACATGAATTTTTTTCAACTTTTTTTTATTGAAGTACAACACTCACACAAATGCACAAGCCAAATAAACAGCTCAACGGATTAAGACAATGTAAACACTTAAGTAATTACTACACAAGCCAAGATATATAAAGTTACCAACACTTCAGAAATCCCCTGCAAGCCCTCTCCTAACAACTACTTCCTCCCTCTTCCCCAAGGTAATCATTATTTTGTCTTTTAGATATGCCTGGGTTTTGAACTTTATAGAAATGGCATTTATGCAGAACATATACTTTTGTTCCTGGCTTCTTTCTGTCGATGCTATGGTTGCAATTCATCCGTGTTGCTGCATGTGAGTGAATTTGTTTTTTCATTAGCATATGCATTCCACTATATAAATATGTAACTATTTATTTATATATTCTACTGTTGATGGACACTTAGAGTATCTTTAGTTTGGGGCTATTATGTATACTGCTGCCATGAACAGTTTTTATGTCTCATGGCCCATATGTGCACACATTTCTGTTGGATATGTTCCTAGGAATACATGCTGATCATAACATATACATATGCTACTCTTTATCGAATAATGCCAACTGTTTTCAAAGCAGTTGAAGTGATTTACACTCCTAGAAGCAGTAGTTGAGAATTCTCATTGTTTCACATTCTTACCAACACTTTGAATTATTGGTTATTTTAGTTTTAGCCATTCTGGTGGATTTATAATTCTCTCATGGCGACATTAATTTGCATTGCCCTTGTATTTGTTTCATGTGGCTATTGAAACAAATTACCAGAGACTTGGTAGCTTAAAATGACAGAAATTTATTCTCTCATAGCTCTGGAGTCCAAAATTCGAAATCAGTTTCACTGGGCCAAGATTAAGGAGCCAGCAGGGATACACTGCCAATAGATGAGAATCCAGTTTTTAAGTCTTCCAGCTTCTGGTGGCTGCCAGCATTCCTTAGCCATATCACTCCAATCTCTGCCTCTATGCTTACATTTCCTTCTCTTCTTCTATGTGTCAAATGTCCTTCCGCCTCTCTTTCATATGGCCACTGTGATTACATTTAGGGCCCACCAGATAATCCAGGAAATCTATCTCATAATCCTTAATCATATCTGCAAAGTCCTTTTTTTTGTCATATAAGATAACATTCACATTTTCTAGGGCCTAGGACAAGGATATCTCCTGGGAGGCCATTACTCAGCCTACTACCTTCCTTATTTTGATTAATTTTCACATGTTTTTGATCACTTGGATATCTTCTTCTATGACATGTCTGCTTAAGTCTTTTGCTCATTGTTTTAAACTGGGCTTTTTCTTATGGATTTTTAAACAGCTATTTATATATTTTACATACAAGTATTTAGTCAGGTATATGTATTTATTTATTTTGAATTTTTGAATTTTATTTTTTTATACAGCAGGTTCTTATTAATTATCCATTTTATACATATTAGTGTATGTATGTCAATCCCAATCTCCCAGTTCATCCCACCACCACCACCACCACCACCACCACTTTCCCCCCTTGGTGTCCATACATTTGTTCTCTGCATCTGTGTCTCAATTTCTGCCCTGCAAACCAGTTCATTTGTACCATTTTTCTAAGTTCCACATATATGCATTAATATACGATATTTGTTTTTCTCTTTCTGGTCAGGTATATTTATTGAAAATATCTTTTTCCACTTAGTAGCTTATGTCTTCATACTCTCTGTTTATGAAGAGAGGTTCTTATTTATAATATAGTCCAATTTATAAGTGTTTTCCTTTAAAGTTAGTGCTTTCTGTATCCTAATTAGGATCTGATTCCAAGATCATGATGATATTTTCCTAGGTTATCTCCTGGAAGCTTTATATTCTTATTCTTCATGTATAGATCAACAATCATTTAGAATTAATTTTAATGTATGGTGTGAGTTTGGGGTCATGTTTTCCTTTATTCCTTATGGATATCCTATTGACTCAGAACCATTTGTTATAATGAAAACGTCCCACTGATCTGCATAGTTACTTTTGTTTTAATGCAAGGGCCATATATGTATGAATCTGTTTCAGGACTTTCTGCTCTATTCCATAGGTCCATTAGTCTCTCCTAGTCAGCACCATACTATTTTAATTACTATGGTCTATAATAAATCCTGATATTCAGGCAAGATAGTCCTCTCACCTTGTTCTTCAATTGTGTACTGGCCCCTTGGATTTCTGTAAATTTTAGAATCAGCTTGTCAAGTTCCACACAGGCTAGGATTTTGGTTGCACTATATCTATGGATCAATAAAGGGAGAACTGACATCTTTATAGTATTGAGTCTTCCAATCCATGATCATAATAATATTCCTCTATTTATTTAGGTCTTCTTTAATTTCTCTCGATATTCTTTTATAGTTTTTGATGTAGAAGGTTTGTATAGCTTCATCAGATTTAGTCATAGGATTTTTATATTTTTAATACTATTATAATTAGTCTCTTAATTTTTTTCATTTTCCAGTTATTTGTACCTGGTATGTAAAAATACAATTGTGTTTATATTTGCATTTGCATAACAGCCTTGCATCAGCAATATATGAGTTCTTTTCACTATTCTGTGTATGCATCATGTCATCTGCAAATAAAAAGAATTTTATTTCTTCCTCTACTAGCTAGCTCATCAGGACAGTATTGAATAGAAGTTAGTGATAAAGGACATTCTGTTGTTATTCCTCATTTCAGAGAGAAAGATTTGAATGTTTTGCAATTAAGGTGATGTTTGTAGGTTTTGAAGATACCTTCACACAGTTAACAGAAATTCTCTCCTATTCCTGGTTTGCCACAAATTTTTATAATGAATGGAGGTTACGTTTGATCAAGTGTCAGATTTTTTTACCTACTGAAATGATTACATCATTTTTGGTTTTTATTCTAAAATGTGATATATTAATTACATTGATCAAATTTCAAATGCTAAACAAATCTTGTTTTTCTGAAACAAAACTAACTTGGTTAAAATGCATATGCTTGTAGCTTCTGGTAACAAAGTTTTGCCGACCTCACAAACCAAGTTTGGAAGAGTTACCTCTTTTTCTATTTTCTGGAAGAATTAAATATCCTCTTCATCAAATGGCAGAAATCACCAACGAGCTATTTGGACCTAGAGTTTTCTTTGAAGTAACATTTTAATTTTCAGGGTCAATTTCTTTAATAATTAAAGAATTGTTTAGATTTTGCTACATATTCGTGTATCCTTGGCTTGCTGCTGATTCCTAGGCCAGATGGTGATCCATCCAATATGTATTTTCATCCATTTTAAGGTGTTTGTCGGTCTGCTTTTGTAGTTGCCAAGATTCTGTCAGCACCAACCTTGAAATCACCCCGCTTTTAGTGCTGCCTGAAGCCCAGTAGTTAGTTACGTTCACTGCCAATACCTGCTTGTTAGCAACTAAAATATCAGTGAGAACTCTAGGACATCTATACCAGCCAATGGCTCTAAGGAAAGGGTCATTTGAGTGACATCTTCAGGTTGCAGGAACTGCAAAATGGAACTTTATAATAAAGTTCTTAGGGGTCCTCTCATTGGTGGGCTGAATTCCTCATGATATCCAAGTGCTATGATATGAATGTGTATGTTTCCCCCCCCCAAAATTCATATGTTGAAATCCGAACCCCCAAAGGTGATGGTATTAGTAGGTGGAGCCTTTGGGAAGTGATCAGGTCATGAGGGTACAGCCCTCATGAATGGGATTAGTGTTCTTATAAAAGAGAGCCCACAGAGCTCCCTAGCCCCTTCCAATGAGGATACAATGAAAAGCCTGCAATCCACAGGAAAGCCCTTACTTGACCATGCTGTCACCCTGATCTCAGACTTCCAGACTTCAGAGCCGTGAGAGGTAAATTTCTATTGTTTATTCTGTGGTATTTTGTTATAGCTGCCCAAACAGACTAAGACACCAAGCTACAAATATTAGGTAGAAAACTTGCTGAATTTCAGGTATGTGGCTGAAAGTGAGTAGTCAGAGAACAGTAGCACCCTAATGAATGGTATTGCTGTTTAACTATATTCTTATGCGATAAGTCTAATTAATCTCCTCTATATTTAGTATGGAGAGTTGTAATTGTTACTTGGTTACTTGTATATCTAGCAACCCAATTGATAAGAAGTGAACACACAAGTTTCAAGATGGGGGACTGTATTAGTTATCCCTTGTTGTGTAACTAATTACTCCCAAGACTTAGTAGCTTAAAATAACCTTTGTTATCTTAGTTTCTGAAGTTCAGGAATCAAGATGTGGCTTAACTGAGACCTCCTCTGCTTCAGGGTCTCTCACTGGTTGTAATCAAGGTGCCAGCAGGGGCTGCAGCCCACCTCAAAGATGAACTAGAAAAGGATCCATTTTCAAGCTCCTTCAAATGGTTGCTGGCAGGATTTGGTTCCTTGTTGACAGACTGAAAGCTTTGGTCCCTCACTTGCTGTTGGCCAGAGGCTGCTCTCAGCTCCTTGCCATGTGGTTCTCTTCATAGGGCAGATCAAAACACAGCAGCTTGCTTCACCAGAGCAAGCAAACAAAAAGGCAAGAGAGTACCAGTAGAGGGAAGTAAACGTCTTTTAAGACCCAATATTGTAAGAGACCTCCCATCATTTTTGCCATATTCTATTAATTAGTAGCCAATCATTGGATCTACTCCACACTCAACAAAGGGATTACACAAAGGCAAGGATACCAGGAAACTGGATCACTGAGAGTCACTTCAGAAGATGCCTACCACATGAACTACCAGCCAACTCAGAGACAATAAGATCCACATCTAATTCATTGTATCCTTCACAGCCCCCCTACCTAGCAGACAATCTAAAAACTTTAATGTTGATTAGTGATTGAAATGATTTTTCTTTTAGTAAGCATTATTCTAATTTCGACCACCTTTATGCCTTTATGAGAGCTTCTTAAGTTGTCCACATACTGTTGGATTTGATCTTGCTCCCGCGAGAGGAAGGAAAATGTAGAAAACTAGGTAAGTTTGAATTTGTTCTGGGATAAAAGTAAGTGAATTCTAAGATCTTTGGCTAAAATGATTCAAGCTTTTTAAGTCTTATCATCTTACGTTATCTGCCTTTATTTGACTGTGAAACCATAAAATAGTCATAATTTTCAATTTTTTCTTTTTTTTACAAAATTTATAAATCTCAAAAAGTATTTTTTAAATAAATTTATTTTATTTATTTATTTTTGGCTGCATTGGGTTTTCGTTGCTGTGCGCGGGCTTTCTCTAGTTGCGGTGAGTGGGGGCTACTCTTCGTTGCGGTGCGCGGGCTTTTCATTGCGGTGGCTTCTCTTGTTGCAGAGCGCAGGCTCTAGGTGTGCAGGCTTCAGTAGTTGTGGCACACAGGCTCAGTAGTTGTGCCGCACGGGCTTAGTTGCTCCGCAGCATGTGGGGTCTTCCCAGACCAGGGCTCGAACCCATGTCCCCTGCATTGGCAGGCGGATTCTTAACCACTGTGCTACCAGGGAAGCCCTCAAAAAGTATTTTTAATAGGGAAACATTTTGAGATGTAAATACCCCAACAAATTTCACTTCATCTTAAGGAGTTAATTTCTGCCACAGCAGTCATAGAAGCCTGAATATGTTCCAAAATAGCTCAAGAGTTCTGGCCTGGTCCTGGATTTTCCTCGTCTAGCAATATTCCCAGGGCCATTTTTAGTTGGCTTCAGTCAAACATAAAGCAAACTCAAACAGATCTAATGCTTATAAAACTCTCCCTTACTCCAGCATTGGATTAAATCCAGATCATCTCACCTAAAAAGTAAAGATGATTATTTTTCAAATGGAAAATTCAATGGCATGATAAATAATCACCTTGTCCCCCACTTTTTGTATAATTTTTTTTTTTTTGGCGGTACGTGGGCCCCTCACTGTCGTGGCCTCTCCCGTTGCGGAGCACAGGCTCCGGACGCGCAGGCTCAGCGGCCATGGCTCACAGGCCCAGCCGCTCCGCGGCATGTGGGATCCTCCCGGACCGGGGCACGAACCCGCGTCCCCTGCATCGGCAGGCGGACTCCCAACCACTGCGCCACCAGGGAAGCCCGTCTCCCACCTTTTAACTCTCAGAATTAGACTACAGTCTCGTAGGACAAATACAGTTATTGTGAGAATAAATACTGATAAAAGACACATCATTGCCCTCTTACTGTTACAATAGTTTGAACATCTATAGAAATAATCTCATGAAGTAAACTTTTTAAAATTTAAAAACTGATCCATAATTAAAATCAAAAGACAAACAACAAACAGGAAAATACATGTAACACATATGACAAGATTAATTTCCTTTGTATAGAAAGAGCTCCTAGAAATCAGTAAATTTTTTAAAATCCACCAGAAAAATAGGCAAAGGACACAAACAGACAATACACAGAAAGGAAAAAAATAGATCCCAAATATGAAAAGATACTCAATGCCTCTCATAATAGAATTTAACATTTAAACCTACAATGAGATATGACTTGCAACTTGTTACATTGGCAGAAATCAAAAAGTTTGGTAATACTTTATCAAAAAATGGGCATTTTCATATACTATTAAGAATGTAACTTGGCAAACATATTTTTAGAAGACAATATCTATCAAAATAAAAAATGTTTAAATTAAAATGCATATAGCTTTTGACCCAACTATCTCACTTGTAAGAATTAATTCTACAGATATACCCACATCTATACAGAGACATATGTATAAGGATATTAAGGAAAAGATTAGAAATAAAGAAAATGTCCACCAATAGAAGACTCTTAAATAAAATATAATCTTTACAATGGGATATTATATAGCCATTAGAATGAGTCATTTTATTTGTATTGCTCTGGAAGTATCACTAAAATATATTAAGTGAAAAAATTAATATATACAATGTATGTAGTATGCTATCATTTGTGGGAAAAAAATCTATTCTTTATTCATGTGCATAGGTATATGCACCCTCTGCAATGATCCATAAGAAACTGGTAAAGATAATTATCTCTGAGGAGACCTGGGGCTGAATGGTAAGAAGACTTATTTAGAACTCTTTAAACTTGTTCATGTGTATTTTTAAGTGTATTACCCACTTAAAAATATAAATCTTTTAACAACCTAAAGGCCGTAATTTTCACATATGAAGCATGTTTAGTAGGTATATCGTTCTTTAGTCTAGAGGAAATGCTACATAATTAGGAATTAAAAATACTGTGAAGCACTTAAGAACATTCATTAGCATATGCCAACCTAGCTTAAATCAAATAAAAACCTCTCTTGTGTTGACAAAACAAAAAACTTTAGTCTTCATTTCAGTTGAGCTAAAAATTAACTAGGTGGGGCAATTAAAGGAACATTTTCTACCAGCCTTTCTTGCTCCAAAGACCATTACCATGTACTTGATTTTAGGAAGAGTTTTGTCCAGCAAGTGGCATCTGTTACCTATTATCAGGAGCAGAAGGCTGAAGCACTTCTGCCCACTGCATCTTGGTATCAGAGTTGCTAAGGAAAACACAGTGCAGTTAAGTACTGGCTGCAACAGTGCTTTACTAGAATAGAGAAAAGACAGAGAAAGATCAGCTTCAGTAGTGAGTGTCAGTTTCCTATAGCCAGCAGGTCCCTCCCAGAAGCCGACACTGGGCAATTGGCCAACACACACCCTTCTTGTACAACAGAAGAACCCCGTCTTCTCCCCAAAGGGGACAGATAGGCACTGGGGTTGGCCAGGTGCCATATGACACATGTACTTAAGCAGAACAAAGTAGTACACATTGAGTCTGAAATAGGGAAAGATAATTACAGACAAGGTGACAAGTCCAGTGTAAGCTGTAAGGATTCCATCTCTTGGTAAGGAAGTGTTCCAGGCCCAAGGCCCATTCTTGTGCGGCCCAGCGGGGGTCAAAAGACTCCCCATAGTTTGGCTTTTTCATAAAAAACAAATAAAATTAAATTACAAGAGGGTCATAGAATTATATGAGTTAGAAAATACACACAATTATCCTGAGAGTTTTTATCCACAGGGAAGCAACATAATGAAGAGTGAGGTTATAAGATTTAGGATCCATATTTTATCATCTATGGGCAAATTAGCAATTTTAAAATTTAAATTCTCTGAACTTTAGTTTTCTCATATGTAGTAAGATGGAGCTAATACTACTGCTTCTAAATAGTAACTGAGATAATATATGTAAAACCCCTAGCACCTGTCCTAGGACATAGGTATTAAATAAATGCTAACTTATAGGGTCAAACGTATGGGGAAATCTGGGTGATATAAGTGCTGCTTTGAATTTCTTTATAAGAAGAAAATTAGCAAATAATGAAGTTGCCAGATAGTTTTATTTAAGGCTTTATGTATCTGAATAATTGGTAAAAAAGCAAATGTTCAGCATTTATAGAGTTGCACAAAAGGAAAGTAACAGGGAAAGTAATGGCTTGCTTGTCAAATTCATTTGATGTGGGGCTGATTTCCTTAAATTAAAAAAAAAAATCTAAGTCTTTGGACCCTGGGGCTCTAAAAATAGCACTTGGAATTAATACTGTTCTCAGATTCATGGTTCAAGGAAGTCACTACATTTCCTTTGTTTCTTGATGCTACAGATTTAACAACATATTGGTAGAAACAGGTAACTTCTCACATGGACTAGATATCAGAAGGCCAGTTTGTGTACATAAACTAAACACTGAAAATGAATACATACAGATATTATGGAACTTAAATACAAACTTGTTAACAACTTGCCAGAAGGAACAAAAAACAGTATTAATAAAGAGTGGTCTTTTGCATCATTCTCAAAAATTCTTCCTCATTTATTTCTCCATCCCCATCATGATCAGCTTCATCAAGCACTTCCTGTAAAATGAAATGTAAATAGGATATGTGAAATCTATTAAAAAGGAATAATGATATAAATGAACATTCAAATACATACTCAAAACCAAATTTTATTTTAAATGTATTAATACAACTAAAGAATATAACTATAAATTATAATAAATTATAATTGTATATAAGTTATATGTGAAATTATAATTATACAAATAAGTAAAATTTACCTGAAGTTCATCATCTGTCAAATTTTCCCCTAGTTCCTTAGCAACCCCCTTGATATTGTTTAGTGATATACTTCCTGTATTATCATCATCAAATAATTTGAAAGCCTTCAATATTTCTTCTTTTTCATCTTTTTCACTCTTAAAAACAGAAACAACTAAATGTCATTAGTCTTTCATTTATTCATTTGATTAGTCTGGATGTATAGGTCTTTGAGGTCTAGAACAGCAACACAGCAGGTAGCTGAGCTCTATTTACTGCTCTGACTTTTAACAATTATTCCAATGCATTCACATCTGCCCTCAAGGTATTGAAACTCAGGGTTTATTTAAGTGGAAGAGCCACAGGGTGATAAAGAGAATCTATCTTGTATTAACCTCACTAACTGAGATCCATTTCAAAAATATAAGCTCCAAGAGAACAGGGAGGTTGTCTCATTCAATGCTCCCTAGGATACTGCCTGACAAAAATAGGCACTCAATAAATTGTTTGCTGATTTCAAGGCTTAAAAATGCTGGCCCCGTTCTCTCTATCCAGCCATATATCCTTATTATTTCCTAACAAAAAACCTCTTCTCCACACTGGACAGTCTTCATTACTACCCTGAAAACATCTTTAATCTTGTTATTCCTATCTACCTAAATCCTACCCATCTTTAAAGACCTAGTTCCAATTCTTCCTCTGATTGCTTCAGCCAAAAATTGTAGAAGGCTACTACTTGTATTTCATTGAAAAACAAAATCACTACTATACCATTTTTACATTCATTATGGCCAAAAAATCTTCAAAACTAATGGTGCCGATTCCTTCTTTGTCAGTTTCAGCTACCATTTTTTAAATTTCTTCTTTCTTTGGTTCAAATCCTAAGGCCCACATTGCAATCTGAAATAGAAAGCAAATAAATTATAATAGGCCACAATCTCATTCCTAGCTCTTAAACTACCTATTAATTACTAGGTTCTCTCTTTTTCACTATGGACTAGGCTTAAACCTAGAAAGTCAGGTCAGCAGGTTTAGGTTCCAATCCTACCGTGCCATAGGATGTCACTGTGACACGATGGGCTTTGGCCTACTCATTCATAAAACAAGAATAAAATGCTTAACGAGATACTGTTTTGTTAATGCAGGCCAGGCATGTACACTGCAGGGGTAGGTGTCTGCACTGAAGAGATTTTATATCAAGCTTTCAGAAGGTTACTGTTAAAGAAAGATTTAAGGATTGCAACAAAGCAATGATAGTTTTTCAAATGTTTTGGAATTATAAGTAATTTCAGAACCTTCAATCCTTTCACATCTCTGGTTCCAGACCCAACAACATCGAATAAATCAAAGCCCTCTTTAATTTCTTGCTTTTGGGTTTCATTCAATTTCTGCTGCTCTTTTCTTCCATCGGCCTGAACTTGTGCGGCAGTTGGATGCCTGTAATAAATACACATGTGGGTAAAAGATAAACTGTGTAACTGGAAAAAGTACCAGAAGCAGAAGAGTTAATGATGAACTAATTAAATATAATAAACATATTCAAGTATCCTAGTCCCTATCATATAATGAACTTCAAGAATTTCCCCCTTTCCCTTTGCTAACATTTGTGATTTTAGTTATTCATATCTTGCTGGAAAGCCTGGTTCTTTTTTACATCTTAGGTTTTTCCATCAAATTAGTGACTTTTGATACGGAAAAGAGGCAAAGAAGACATGCTAGAATAGTAGATGTTATGTCAGAAAACAGTTGGCCTTACTTGGTATATCTTTTTTTAATTTAATTTTATTTGTGGTTGCACTGGATCTTTGTTGCTGCGCGCGGGCTTTCTCTAGTCGTAGTGAGCGGGGGCTACTCTTGGTTGCGGTGCGTGGGCTTCTCATTGCAGTGGCTTCTCTTGCTGTGGAGCACGGGCTCTAGGCACGGGGGCTTCAGTAGTTGTGGCACGTGGGCTCAGTAGTTGTGGCTCGCGGGCTCTAGAGCGCAGGCTCAGTAGTTGTGGCACACGGGCTTAGATGCTCCGCGGCATGTGGGGTCTTCCCCGAGCAGGGCTCGAACGTGTGTCCCCTGCATTGGCAGGCAGATTCTTAACCACTGCGCCACCAGGGAAGTTCCTTACTTGGTATATCTGAACAGCAGTGTTTAAGGCATATTTACTCTCATCTCTGCCTGTATGTCTCATAATAAAATTTATTTTGTGAGACATGGTTGATTGGAACATCATTTCCTTTCCCACCTTCTCACCTACTTTTCTATGTTGCAGAGACTGAGAAATGAAAAAATACATTTTCCAGGTGAAAAATTACTCCAGGGACCTGGAGAATGTTGGACCAATTATCCGTATCTGGGGAAGATGGAGGTCATCTTCCTGCACTTGCCATTTTCTGCTGGCAAGCAAGGTCCCAGAGTTACTCCTGGGATTCTTCTGCAGCCTCATTTCAGTATCTTGTCTCCAGCTCTGGGTTAAGAAGCAGTGGTGGCAGAGACTCCACGACCCGTGTATCTAGACGCCAGCTTCACATATCTTAAGACTGGTTGTGGCAGCATCAGATTCTTGATCCCTGGACTGCAGATACACTCATCTTCAACAGTTCCAGTGGCAGAGTTCGTAGCTCCCCCGGCCAGTTTTTTCAGAGTTCTGGATGTCTTTCCTAGAGGCCCAGGCCCTCCAACGGTTTTAAAGCATCTTATTCTCTGTATTCAACTCATTTCTGGCTAGAGAGCGGTTTCTGTCTCCAACACCGTTGGTAGTAGCGGTTACTGGGGTTGAGGAGGGGAAAAAATGAACTGGAGAACCGTTCTTCTGTCTCTAGAGTTATGGACAGTGCGCTTCTATTCGGCGACGAAGGGAGGGGTTACTAATGACAGTCGAGGATCATGAAAGGAGGCGAATAATACATTTCGTAAACTAAATTCCTTCCTTGTGCCGGGGAGAAACTTCAGCCCCAGCCCAGCCCCAGTAAGTGGTTGCAGCTTCGCACTCACCATGTCCCCGACCGGCGCCCTCAACCGGGACCTCCGGGCTTCACCCGCCCGCCGCACAGCCCGACTGTAGTCTTCACAGCCTGCTAGCCGTTGCTAAGGCCGCTCTCGCCGACCTCTCTGCGGCCCCGCCCACACAGGCTTGCCCCCACTGATTGACAGTCATGCCACCCAATGGTCACAAAAGAAGGTCCTTGAGGCCATCCCCCACTCTCTATTCTCTACCAATAGCGTAACGCTATGCCTTTCCCAGGCTACCATTAAGCAGAACTTTCCGTAGGGTTTCTTAGCAACCAGGACTAGCCGTTAGCCCAGCTGGGCCCGCGGCGCACTTGCGCAAAATGCGAACCGGAAAGGAAGGTTCTTCCCCCGGGCGTTTTGGCGTCACAGTGTCAGGCAGAACTTCGGGGAACTGGAGCCTCCGTAGGGATGGAGAAAAGAGCGAGGTTCGTAGCGAGGTGCTTCTACCAACTGCTAAGTCTTTGACGGAGATGTGGGGGGATATTGTTTGCTTTTCTAAACTCTTGGGGCCGGGAGAAGGGATGAGACTCTAGAGCCTGGTGGGTCTGCTGAATTGGTCCAGCTTCGGTTTACCGGCCGGATTACCAGAGGCGGAGGGGACTGTTCTTACCTTGCGCCGCTAGGCATCCTTCAGCCTCCACAGTGCCTGGGGCTTGGCCTTTAGCGACTTCCCTCCTCCTTGGTTCACAGCGATTCTGGCCTGGTAGGCAGAATTTCTTTTTTTCTTTTTTTTGCGGTACGCGGGCCTCTCACTGTTGTGGCCTCTCCCGTTGCGGAGCACAGGCTCCCGACGCGCAGGCTCAGCGGCCATGGCTCACGGGCCCAGCCGCCCCGCGGCATGTGGTATCTTCCCGGACCGGGGCACGAACCCGTGTCCCCTGCGTCGGCAGGCGGATTCTCAACCACTGCGCCACCAGCGAAGCCCTAGGCAGCATTTCTTTACAGGAGGGGTGTGGTGTGGGCACGGGGGCAGTGCGGGTCTTAGGATGTACATGAAGACTCCCTGCATAGGAAAGAGTTTTTACCAGTGTTGTAGCGTTTATTTGCGGGGTTGGACTTTGGACCCACCCATAATCACCATCAGACTTTTCCACGCCCCCGACATTCTCACCCACAGCCGTTCAGTTGGTTGAACCCCAAGATTTGGCCGGTTTTCCAAATATATCCAGCATAGATCCGCATTGAGTCCGACATAGGTAGCCTGAAAATCCACTTGACTCAGTAACTGTCGAGATTCAGATGCCATATAAGTGCTGTAAATCAAAGCAAATTCTTGGCCAAAGGGCCAGACTTGCTGGTTCCGCCCAGTTCTGAATCTGGTCAGGGACCAGCTAAAGGATGAAGGGGAAGGACTGAGGTGGTAGGAATGAAGAGGTGATAGTCTCTTAAAACTTCTAACGCTTAATCGCTTACACATCAGGGCTCTTTTTTATGCCTCCTGCAGTGTCTTCTCTAGAGTAAGTACTTTTTCCTAAAAATCATACAGGATTCTCCAACAGTGGATTCAGGAAGAATATTAAGTTTTGCCTAGGTTTTTCCCTTTATCCCACTTATCTCCTTGAAGGTAAGGAAAGAAAAATGTGCAAAGTACATTCTGGAAGTAGTCTCCCAAGTCACTTTTCCTACTTCAGTTAGTTGAAACATGGCACATTTTCCAAAACCATCATCCTTTCTTGCTCACATTATATACCAGACAGACACCCAAGCATTGTAATAATTGATCTAAAAAAAAAAAAACCCAAAAACAAAACCTCATTAGGATTTTGGAAAATAGGTAAAGTTATTCTAATATTTGAAGTGATTTTTCTGTGTAAAGTTACCCCAGTGGAAATTTAAACGATGCAAATTCAAGATAGTTCGTGAATTAGGTAAAATATTCAGTCACTTAATTATAGTATATTGATTTTTCAGGCCATTAATCTCACTGAGAAAGTTGCTCTTGATTAGTTTCCAGGACATATACTTCTTCTTTACTACTAATATTAAAGGGATTTCTGAGACCAGAAATGAATAATGACCAAATTTGTAGAAACAATTCTAATTTTTAGGCTCTCCTGGATCAAGTTTGATCTTATGGCAACTAAAAGGCTGCGTAGTGTGTTCACCTGCTTTTACATCATTCTGTGATTTAGGCTTTTATATTTGGGACATTAACTTCTAGTGAAAATGATTTTTCAATTATAGGCTCAGATTGCAGTTTCTAGGTCTTAGGTAGGAAGTACTCAGTCTTGAAAAATAGCTGTTACTAATCTAATTTTACTATAGAACATTAATAATATTAATCTGGAAAAATGTTAAGCCTACTATCACTCTTAAATCTACTAAATTTATTTAATGCTTTCTACATGTCATGTACTATGCCATGTATTGGGTGAGTTTGAAAGGAACTGAGTGTAGAGTATAAAGATGAATGAAAGGAAGGAACCCACAGAGTAGTGGGGGAGATAGGCACAGACATAAAAACAGTATTTTTAATTCAGGGTGCTAAGTGCTTTAGTAGATGTGTGTAGACAGTACTTTGGCAGCCCAGGAAGGAGGTGCACTTCTCCTTGAGGCATTGGAGGAGGCTGTATCAAAAATGTGGCATTTGCCTTGGGTCATGAAAGATATATAGCATTTGCCAAGGTGAAGAAAGTGTAGGATACTCAAATCAGAGTATAGTATGTGCGGAAATGAAAGTAAATGTATGTTGTAGTGTGACTAGATCATTGGGTTT
Source organism: Lagenorhynchus albirostris (assembly GCF_949774975.1). Taxonomy (NCBI): domain Eukaryota; kingdom Metazoa; phylum Chordata; class Mammalia; order Artiodactyla; family Delphinidae; genus Lagenorhynchus; species Lagenorhynchus albirostris. The sequence continues at coordinate 129,611,748 of NC_083098.1, forward strand.
ATAAGGAAAGGTGGAAGATGAGCCTTATAAATTAGATTGAAGTCAGATTATGAGACACCTTTACCGAGGTAAAGACTTTATTTTCTAAGATGAATAGTTGTTTTAGGCAGTGGAGTGATCCGATTAGGTTTGTGCTTTTCAAAGATAATTCTGACAACCATGTGAAGGAGGAACCGTTTTGGAAGCAATTAAAGGGCCTCAACCACGGCAGTGCCAAATAGCAATCATGTCGACTCCAGAGGTGGTAGAACCTTAAATTTATGGTGGAGGAATACTGACAATGGCATCTGTTTAGTCTTATTTCAGTTCTGTACTTAAATGTACGATAATAAATGTGGTGAAAACCACATTGTCAAATATTTTTTGAGTACTTGCATTGTGTCAGACAGTGTTATCAGTATATGGGATACGTCAGTGACTAAAACTGCCCTTCTGGGAATTATATTCCAACAGAGGGACATAGTCAATAAATAGTAAATAAATAAGTAGTGTATGTACTATTTTATAAGGTGATAATGTTGTGGGAAAAGAGAAATTAGAGCGAATAAAAGGAATCCAGAATGTAAAGGGAAAAGAGGAGTTTGCAGTGTTAAATAGGATGCTCAGGATAGGCCTCGTTGAAAGGGGGAGATTTGCATAATTATATAAAGCTGTTAGGGCTTCCCTGGTGGCACAGTGGTTGAGAGTCCGCCTGCCGATGCAGGGGACACGGGTTCGTGCCCTGGTCCGGGAAGATACCACATGCCGCGGAGCGGCTGGGCCCGTGAGCCATGGCCGCTGAGCCTGCGTGTCCGGAGCCTGTGCTCCACAAGGGGAGAGGCCACAACAGTGAGAGGCCCGCGTACCGCAAAAAAAAAAAAAAAAAAAGAGTAGCTCCCAATCTCCGCAACTAGAGAAAGCCCACGCACAGCAACAAAGACCCAACACAGCCATAAATAAATTAATTAATTAATTAAAAATAACAAAGGTAGAAGCAATCCAAATGTCCATAAACAAAATGATAGCTACCTACATACATACATAAAAAGGAATGAAATACACATACTACAATGTGGGTGAACCTCAAAAACATGCTAACTGAGGGGGTTGGGATGAATCGGGAGATTGGGATTGACATATATACACTATTGATACTATGTATAAAATAGACAACTAATGAGAACCTACTGTACAGCACAGGGAACTCTACTCAGTGCTCTGTGGTGACCTAAATGGGAAGGCAATCCAAAAAAGGGGATTTATGTACACATATAGCTGATTCACTTTGCTGTACAGCAGAAACTAACACAACATTGTAAAGCAGCTATACTCCAATAAAAATTTTTTAAAAAACATTATGCTAAGTGAAAGAAACCAGACACAAAGGGTCCCATATTACATGAGTCTATGAAATATCCAGAATAGGTAAATCCGCAGAGACAAGAAAGCAGCTTGGTGGTTGCCAGGGGCTGGGGGGGAGACATACAGGGAGGGACTGCTTAATGGCTACAGAGTTTTCTTTCGGGGTGATGGAAGTATTTTGGAACTAGATAAAGGTAGTGGTTGTACAACACTGTGAATGTTCGAAGTGCCACTGAATTGTATACTCTAAAATGGTTATGTTATATGACCTTTATGACCTTTACCTCAATTTTTAAAAAAGCCTAAAACCATAAAGCTTTTAGAAGAAATATGGAATGTCCTTTGTACTCAGGGGTAGATGAAACTTTTAAAAATAGAACCCAATAACCATTAAAAAAAAGACAAAAGGACTAACAAAATAGATTGCCAGGCAGTATTAAGGGCCACTTGCAGTGTGGAGTCATGAACTTAAAATGACACCAGTCAGTGCGGTTGTGTGTGTTTTTCTGTTTATTTTCAGCTGCCCCAGGGTAAACATGGAGTAGACAGAGTTGGATTTCATCAAGATTAGTGGCTTTGCAAGGTAAGATGAACCAAAAGAGAGACAAGGACTTTGAGAGTCTATGTATAAGAGAGTGATTATAATCCGTAAATGGGAACTTAAACTGGGTAAGTAGAGAATTGATAATATGGGGTGGAGGACAGCAAAAATATGGTAAGATAAGAGAGCTGTAAGACAGGATGGGTCTCAGCATTGTTGGAGTCTAGAGTATAATTTGATGCTGTTCAGGGATATACCTGAGTATATCAAGAGTTTTATTTTTATTTTACAGAACTGAAAGTTTCACAAAAGAGGTTTTGAAGCTGAGTTCAAACAATTTGTTATATGTTTTCTTAGGCTGTACTGGCTTTTCTCCTTAGTCCTTGAAAGCCTCTAGGAAGCTACTCTTGAGCAACAGGTGCTGTGGCTTCCTGCTGATCCTAAGGTGTATCTGGAACTGTGGAGCTCTTCAGAATCAAGGATGACTCTAGGCATTATAGGAACAAATTTACCAGTGCTGTGGCCAGCATTAGAAGAAAAGCAAAAACTCCGAGAGTTGTTTGCTTTTTGATATTTTGGATTTAAAAGGTTGTGGTAAAAAATATGCTTGCGGGACTTCCCTGGTGTCCAGTGGCTAAGACTCTGCGCTCCCAATGCAGGGGGCCCGGGTTCAATCCCTGGTCAGGGAACTAGATCCCGCCTGCTGCAACGAAGATCCCACGTGCCGCAACTAAGACCTAACGCAGCCAAATAAATATATATATATTTTAAAAATATTAAAATATGTATATATATGTACTTGAAGAATTATAAAGTCTTAGAGTTGGAAAAGAAGTGTATGTTATCTACAGTTTTAGCTGTAGTGCTTTAAGAGCCCGTACCTCACAAGACAGGTTATTTTATTACAGACAGCTTTTCAATTAGAGAGTACTTTGTTAAAAAGTTCTTTCTATTGGGCTGAAGTTTTTCTCTTGTAACTTCTTCCTATTAGCTTTAGATATGAATTCTGAAATACTACCTGGGAAAAGTCTAATTGCTCTCGAACTTCCTTTTTTTAATTTTAATTTATTTATTTACTTATTTATTTATTTTTGGCTGCGTTGCATCTTCATTGCTGCATGCGGGCTTTCTCTAATTGCAGCGAGCGGGGGCTACTCTTCGTTGCAGTGCACGGGCTTCGCATTGCGGTGGCATCTCTTGTTGTGGAGCACGGACTGTAGGCGCATGGGCTTCAGTATTTGTGGTGCACAGGCTTAGTTGCTCCGTGGCATGTGGGATCTTCCTGGACCAGGGCTCGAACCCGTGTCCCCTGCATTGGCAGGCGGATTCTTAACCACTGTGCCACCAGGGAAGCCCTCGAACTTCCTTTTAAACAGTACTTTTCCTCCCTTTATATTCTAATCAATAGCTAAATCCATCCTTTACCTCCATCCCTCTTCCACATTTCTCATCTAGATAACCATGGCCTCTCTGCCTTCTGTCTGGCACTCATCCAATCAGTTCTCTACACTGTTATCAGAGTGGTGATATATCCAAAACACTAAATAATAATAATTTTAATATTACTTAATTTTATTTTTAATATTATTCAGTTTTATATTATAAATTTATTATTGTTATTGCAAGTACTCATAAAGCACTATGTGCCAGGCACTGTTCTAAGCACTGTACTCATTTACTCCTGGTAATAACCCTATGAAGTAGGTTCTGTTATTATCCTCATTTTTCAGACGTGAAAACAGGGTAAAGAAGTTAAGAAACTTGCTGAAGGCTACACAGTTAGTAAGCAGTAGAGACAAGTTCAAACCCAGACTTCTAGATTCAGAGTACATGCTTTCAGATACTACATCAAGCTGTTTCTTCACCTCCCCCCCTTAAAGCACTTCCATGTTTCCCATTATAAGTAGGGTCAGGTTTGACGTGGCGCATACTGCCCTTCATGATCCAGCCCCTTTCCTCTTCTAACGCTTCATGTCCTACTATTCCCCACTACTTGCTTTATATCCCGTGAAACTAAATTACTTGTATTACCCAAGTACACTGTGTTTTTGTCACATATATGTGCATTTACTACTACCTCCTTCAACTTGCTAATTATTTTTTCAAATTTTAATGCTGTATCATTGCACTGACCATATTTAATGGAAACTACATATATCAGAAACTCCTCGAAGGCAGGGACTGTATCTTACTTTTCTTTTATTACCATGAATTGCACTGAATAAAGTTCCAAGTTTTAATTTTATTTGCAGATGATGATTCATGGTGATGGCTTGCAGGGTCATAAACAAAAGAAGGCATGTGGGACTTCAACAGCTTTCATCGTTTGCAGAAACAGGAAGAACTTTCCTAGGCCCAGTAAAATCATCCAAATTTATTATAGATGAAGAGTGTCATGAAAGTGTGTTAATCAGTTCAACAGTAAGGCTTCTTGAAAGTTTGGATTTAACCAGTGCAGTGGGACAACTTCTCAGAGAAGCAGTTCAAGCACAAAATAACACATACAGAACTGGAACCAGTACTCTTTTGTTTCTTGTTGGTGCATGGAGCAGTGCTGCTGAAGAATGTCTTCATTTGGGTGTCCCCATTTCATTAATAGTGTCTGTAATGTCAGAAGGCTTGAATTCATGCATTGAAGAGGTAGTTTCCCTTCAAGTACCTATCCACAATGTATTTGACCGTACGGTTAACACAAAGACATTTTCTGGACCTGAAACATTTAGTGTCGGCGTATACCCTTTTCTCCAAATCCCTTCAGGTACTGGTTTGATACAGAAAGAGCGTGATCTCAAAGATGTTGCCTCTCAGTCACTGGCCGTTTACAGTCTTTCTGGGAGACCTGTTAAATCACCTCAACTCTTTAGGTCTCAGGATAAGGTTGAAGCAGATGAAAACACATCACAAACTCCTCAAACTCTGAAAAACAGTCTGCTTGCAGACACCCGCTGCAGAAAGTCAGTACTAACCCACAGTAGACATTTTAGTAGGACAGGTAATAATCAATGGATAAGCAAACCAGACGGAGTTCTAGAACAACTTAGTGCAGCTCCTCCCAAGACTTACAGATGTGATGATTTGGTGGAGTTGGAGGTGGGTTTGAGTCACGGAGGTCACAGCAGCATGAAGTTAGTAGACGAAGCAGTACGGCTACAATATCAGAACGCAGGTATGCAACAAGGCAGCTGTACAGTGCCATTTCTTTTTGACATTTCAAGAATCTTCACTTGCTGCTTACCGGGCTTCCCTGAAACTTTTTCTTGTGTCTGTCCAGGATATATCACTGTTGTATCAATATCTAGTACTGCTCTGATCAAGGAATTGCAGAATGAGCCTATTCGCGTTGTTCTTGTTGAAGGTGATCTCACAGAGAATTATCGCCACCTGGGGTTTAATAAGTCTGCAAGTATTAAAACAGTATCAGAAAGCTTGAAGGTTCAACAAGATGGCTCAGAAGAACTGTGGACAGATCATGTGTTACAGGTATTAATCAAGTTCAATGTGAACCTTGTCCTGGCACAAGGAAATGTGTCTGAACGCTTAATTGAAAAATGCACAGACAGCAAGAGGTTGGTAATTGGATCAGTGAATGGCAATGTAATGCAGGCTTTTGCAGAGGCTTCAGGAGCAGTGCAGGTGACCTACATTACACAAGTGAACGAAAACTGCGTGGGCAGTGGGGTCTGTGTGACCATCTGGAGAAGCATTCCCTTTGATGCTGCAGATGAGATCAACAGGATGGCAATCATGTTAAAAACAGAAGGAATTAATTTGGTTACAGTAGTGCTGACTAGTCCAGTCACTGCCCAGGTGCAAACCAAAGAAGATACCTTCTGGACGTGTGCCTATCGTCTGTATCATGCTCTAAAAGAGCAAAAGGTATTCCTTGGGGGTGGCGCAGTTGAATTTTTGTGTCTTAGCCATCTTCAGATTCTTGCGGAGCAGTCTGTGAATAAAGGAAACCAAGGCTGTTCAGGATGGCTTCATAATACTTCCTCTTGGCTGGCCTCATCTGTGACACAGTACAGACCGACTGTGCTTAAACTCCTGGCAAATGGATGGCGCAGATACCTTTCAACTCTCCTGTATAACACTGCCAGTTACTCATCAGAATTTGAAGCCGGCACATTCATTCAACATCATCTACAAAATGCTACAGACTCTGGCTCTCCTTCCTCTTACGTCTTGAATGAATATAGTAAACTAAATAGTGGGATTTTAAATTCAGACATTTCAGATAAACTGGAACAGATTACAAGAGTTTATGACGTTGTTACACCAAAGACTGAGGCATGGCGCCGAGCCTTGGATTTAGTACTGTTAGTTCTTCAGACAGACAGTGAAATTATCACTGGACTTGAACAAACACAGATAAATTTGCAGGAATCAGAGGGCTTTTTATTTTTGTAGTGTTATTGGCTAAGTCTTTGGAAAATAATCTTTGGTAATATGTCGTGCTAATAATAAATTTTCTAGTAGCCAAGTTACAGTTTCTAAAATGCCAGCTTTTACCAAGAGAAAATAATTGATGTGTGTCAATAACTGTACAGAGTCGGAGATTTCACCCTACTTACAATTTTGTTCTCTGTTTCTATATTTTTATTCTGTAGCTGGACATGTCTCTTTTTTTAACATTTTATTGGAGTATAATTGCTTTACATTGTTGTGTTAGTTTCTGCTGTATAAGAAAGTGAATCAGTTATACGTATACATATATCCCCATATCCCCTCCCACTTGCATCTCCCTCCCACCCTCTTTATCCCACCCCTTTAAGTGTTCACAAAGCACCGAGCTGGTCTCCCTGTCCTATGCGGCTGTTTCCCACTAGCTATCTATTTTACATTTGGTAGTGTATATGTCAATGCTCTCTCACTTTGTCCCAGCTTACCCTTCCCCCTCCCCATGTCCTCAAGTCCATTCTCTACCTTTGTGTCTTTATTCCTGTCCTGCCCCTAGGTTCATTACAACCTTTTTTTTTCCCTAGATTCCATATATATGTGATAGCATACTGTATTTGTTTTTCTGACTTACTTCACTCTGTATGACAGACTCTAGGTCCATGCACCTCACTACAAATAACTCAATTTTGTTTCTTTTTATGGCTGAGTAATATTCCATTGTATATATGTGCCACATCTTCTTTATCCATTCATCCGTCGATGGACACTTAGGTTGCTTCCATGTCCTGGCTACAGGAAATAGAGCTGCAGTGAACATTGTGGTTCATGACTCTTTTGGAATTATGGTTTTCTCAGGGTATATGCCCAGTAGTGGGATTGCCGTTCACCCTACTTATAATTTAACAGGTTAGCCTGTTGCTGTTTCATGGGATGCTACAGAATACACAAGATGCTTGGATCAGAGGCAAAGGGCTTTTATTATTCACAGGAAAAGCAGTAGCCAGAGCTTCAGGTTGCTTTGCATCAGTTCCCCAGTTCTCTACGTCCCACGAAAGCAACACGGAGGGCCACTGATGGCAGCCTGCACACGCAGTGTGTTGTGTTACGGAAGAGGAACACTTGGGGTAGCCACTGCTTTTACAGTAAGCAGAAACAATCCCGTTCTTTGTCCAAGGGCAGTTGTTACCTCATGCCTCAAGGCTGCTCAGTGTAAACACAAGCCTGAGACGTGGACTGGGTAAAGATAGGCCTGGCGTCCTGAGAAAGTCTGCAGTGTCACTCAGAGCCATGGTGGGTAGCCTCCTCCAGAAATTCACTCTTCAACCTGATAGGTTCTTGGCCAGACTTGAATTTTCATGTGAGTATGCCACTCTGATGGCTACTCTGATTAATCTGGCAAACAGGTTGCTTAGTCAGTACCAAATCTATTCAGTTGGTCTCACATACCAACTAAATCAAGGCTACTAAAACAGACCCCGAGCAGCAGGGTGAAGCCAGGTTGCAGTACTGACCTCACTTATGTTCCCAAGGGCCTTGAATGTAGTCAAATGTAAGTTCCAAGGGAGGGCCAGTAGGCCTTCTTATTAGCCAGAATGTAGCCTAAGACCAATTTGTTATCCATTATGAACCACGCAAGGGAGCTTTGACTGTCTTACCTGTCTTTGGTGTCATTGCCGAAAATAACAGGAGGCAATAGATGGGCCAAAAGGCAACTCCCATCGCTAGCGGAGATACCTTTGTGGCCCATTTTCCCCACATACAAGCACATAACCGCAATAGGCCCAGGTCACTGTATATCAGGATTTCTTGTTAAACCTGAATTGAATCACCAGTATATAAATTTGATTAAGTCACATAGGTAGCGTTACCGAGTAGTTTCAGCCTCAGTTGCCATGCATGGCAAAATCCAAGGCCACTCAGGCATTAAGAGAAGCATATGATCAGTCAGATTGAAACAAGGTTGTCCTGGTTCCTGTGTTTGTAAGTGTTCTTAACTGAGGGCTGCCATTGACGGCATCATGTCCTGCCTCCTGTACCAAATAAGAGGCTTAACAAGGAGTTGAGCCTTCTTTGTGGTGGTGGCTTGTGGTGGTCAAGGAGATAAAGCATTTGCTTGTTTGACTCCCGGAGGGATGAGTGCTGTGAATCTCTCCAAATGGTATCAAGGAACTTTCCTTGGCAACCAGTGTTCTGAATTTTGTTCAGGTTTATCGGTCACTCCTACTGGTAGAGGTAGATAACGCCACAGTCAGGGCCGTTGAGACAGGCTTCTAACCTGTCAACCACAGAACGTCTATATATCACCTGTATAGTGAACATCTGAGGCATCAGAGCACAGAGGCACACACACTCAGTCCCACCCTGTGGATGGGTTAGGATGGGTCAGGGCATGGTGGTGGCTGGCCGGAAGCTTGTCTCATTTCTCTACTTGTAGCAATACCCCGCGTGAGAGAATCTCCTCTGGCACTTCATGAGCATTTAAGTTCAAGCACATAACACCTCGATGCCAATTATGTATTTTCATCATAATAGTACATTGAATTGGGCCATTGGGACCCACCCACAGGGTCACTTTTTTCCTTTACTGCAAGATTTGCTCCAATCCTGTCAGTTACCTTTAGTCACTTTTTCCCCCTATGGAAACATGGACCAAGAAGTTTAACACTTTCACATTAGGGGCTTTAACAGTTGCCAAGAGTTGGTGTTATCTCCCTGACGGGTAGCTCAGGAAGGAGCAGAGAGTGAGGGCGGCAGGCAGGGAGGTTTTGTTTTGGGGGTTGTTTTTTTGACTCTGCATTTCAGTGTTGGTGCCAGCTTCTCCCCGTGCCCTTCCTAGTATCTGGAGAGCACCCAGGCTCCAGGGATCTTTCTCTCTGTCCTTTGCTGACCACTGCATCTCCCCAGTGCCCTGCAGTCCTGGGTACCTTGGGCCACCCTGTGCCCAGTAGCCACGTCCCTCAGGGACTGGGCAGCATGGTCCCTTGGGCACCTGTATCTAACAGAGCTATAAAAGTTTGAGTCACTTTCTTTCCCAGAGTTCCCCCGTTACACTTGGCTTTTTCCGTACAACAAATGACTTCAGGGTGGAGGGCGCCGGAGGTATTAAGTGTAGAGGGAGAGAACGGCTCCATGCCAGGAAGCAACACTTTGTGTTTACTTTTGGTTTTGATCAGCTGCCCAACTTGTGCTCAACAAGCTTGTATTTTTGGTCTACTCCAAGTTGTATTTCTTCAGCCACTGGTGGTCCAGTGGTTAAGACTCCATGCTCCCAAGCGCAAGGGGTGCGGGTTTGACCCCTGGTCGAGGAACTAAGATCCCACACAAAAAAGTTGTATTTCTTCCTTGCTGACAGCATTTCTTTCAGCTCTGGGGACCCCTTGACTTGGCTGCAGCCGGTTTCTTCTCAGGTTGTGCCATGGGGCACGCTGCCTTGTTGTCATGTTCACATTCTTCCTTCTCCCACCCAACGTGAGTGGGCAACAACCAAGACACCATTTGGTTGTATGACTCTCTCTCATACTTAGTCTCCAAACGTTCATTAACAGGTAGACAGTAGGCAGCCCATAATCCCCTCCCCCTTACCCACTACTTGAGTGAAAGCATTCACTATGGAACCCATGGAATCATATCTCTTAACCCCACCCACTGGGGCTCATCTTTTCCAGAGAACCATGGTTCTCTCAAGTTAAAACTGGCAAGAACTATGCAGGGTCTGGGATTTTGCTCTGTTTACAAGCTAACAAGTTGGCCTATTAAAATTTCATGCAACACTGGCAGAAGACTCGAGACTCCTGGGTCAGAGACAAAGGACCTTATAAAAGTAACCAGAGCTTCATGTTAATTTATGTTGGTCCCCTGCGCTCTCAAGTCCCTCAGGGGTGACATAAGGAGCCCATGATGAATGTCTGCACACATGGTAGTTTGTGTTACAGTAGAGGAGCACTGAGCTCAGGTGATTCACAACTTTTTTTATTTTTTAATTTTATTTTTGCTGTGTTGTGTCTTCTTTTCTGTGCGAGGGCTTTCTCTAGTTGTGGCAAGCGGAGGCCACTCTTCATCGTGGTGCACGTGCCTTTCACTGTCGCAGCCTCTCCTTGCGGTGCACGGGCTCCAGACGCGCAGGCTCAGTAATTGTGGCTCACGCGGCTAGTTGCTCCACGGCATGTGGGATCCTGCCAGACCAGGGCTCGAAGCCGTGTCCCCTGCATTGGCAGGCAGATTCTCAACCACTGCGCCACCAGGGAAGCCCCCCGATTCACAACTTTTACAGTTAGCACAAGTAAGCCTATTCTTAGTCTGGAGAAAGATATTACATCATCATTCAAGGTTGCTCACTGCAAACACAGACTTGAGAAATGGCCTGGAAAAAGAGAACTCAGTACCCAGCAAGGACATGCAGGGATGCTCCGAGCCCACGGCAGACTGCCTGTCCCAACAAAGTCTCTTTTGCTACTTAGCCATAAATTGAACATTATAAGGCCTGAATTTATGTGTGTAGTTTTTGGAAATGAATATTAGAAGAGCTCTGAGAAAATAATCGTATTAATTAAGTTGCTGATTACCTATCATGTTCCAGGCACCATTCTAAATTCTTTATGTATTGCATTAGTTTGCTAGGGTCACCTCAACAAAGTACCACATACTAGGTGGCTAAAACAACAGAAATTTATTTTTTCACAATTCTGGAGGCTAGAAGTCTGAGATCAAGGTGTGGGCAGGGCTGGTTTCTTCTGTGGCCTCTCTCCTTGACTTGTAGATGGCTGTCTTTTCCCCGTGTCTTCATAACATCTTCCCTCTGTACCTATCTTTGTCCAAATTTCCTCATCTTGTAAGGACACCAGTCATATTGGGTTAAGGCCTACACTAGTGACCACATTTTAACTTAAGTACCTCTTTCAGGACCGTATCTCCAAATACAGTCACATTTTGAGGTACTGGGGTTTAGGACCTCAGGGTATGAATAGACGGAGGAACACAATTCAGCCCATAACTCATATGTAGTCTCAATCTTTGCAACATCTATTTTCTGCATTTTATGGTTGAGGAAATCAGCTTAAAGAGGTTAAGACACTTGTCCAAGTAATAGGTAGTAGAGTTGGAATTTGAACTAAGGTTTTATCTGGCTCCAAAGTCTATATTTCTGGGCTTCCCTGGTGGCGCAGTGGTTGAGAGTCCATCTGCCGATGCAGGGGACATGGGTTCATGCCTCGGTCCGGGAAGATCCCACATGCCGCGGAGCGGCTGGGCCCGTGAGCCATGGCCGCTGAGCCTGCGCGTCCGGAGCCTGTGCTCCGCAACGGGAGAGGCCACAGCAGTGAGAGGCCCGTGTACCGCTAAAAAAAAAAAAAAAGTATATATTTCTAAGCATTAATTGTGATATGAAGCTTTTTTTTTCTCTGTAAGGTAACAACAAAACAAAAGAGAATGCCTGGTTTATTTACAGAGCTACTTTAAATGTATCAGAGAATGTAATTTGATTATGTTCATGCTTGGGTAAAAGAATATCATTTTTGGTTTGGTGCTTGTCTTATAATGTGAGAACTTTGCACAGATAATCATTCCAATTATACATACCATCTTTGTTCACAGTTAGAATAATAACAATGTTGAGTATTGAACTGTTTTTAAAAATAAAGGATATTATTTTACTTGAGTAGATAGCGATACTTTTATTCTCCCTCTGTATACTATTAACACGTAGTTTTTGTTAAAATAGTACGAAGATTATGAGTGCCACTAATATTCACATAGATGTTCAGCTCATTTAATATAGATTTTTTTAATGAAGTTCGTATTTGCATATATTCATACTATTAAGTACTGAGTAGATCTTGTAATAAATACTTTCCTTTGAAACTAGAAGTCTCACTCTAATATAGATTTTGTAAGTTTGTTTTGTTCCCAGATTTAAAAAAAGCTTTGTACTCTCATGTGGTTTATCAGCTGTTTTTCTAATTCTTATAAGAAATACCTTTAAATTTTAATTACTCAAGGGATTTTTCTGTCCTTGCAAACTGAGGACAGTCCCTTGAAAAAACTTGATTCATCTAAGTAAGTGGGGTTTTCAAGAAACCCTATCTGTAAGCAGGTATAGACATTTCTTAAAAGACCAGTGCAGTGTTGATATCTTTGTGAGACCAACCTGCCTCTTGAATATTACAGACTACAAAGAGGTTTCCAGTTAACTTACCTCTACATTATAGCCCATTTTCCCAAAGGTAAATAACGCCTCCTGGACCAGGGGTTAATTAGTTCTTCAAAAAATAATCTTTAAAAAAATTCCAGCAATGGAATTGTAGGAAACGTATTCCAGATTATAGGCAAGTGTGCCTGCCCACCCAGAGGCTGGACAGATGCAAGATCAGCAGAAAGGAATTGGGAAGCAGCAAGAGTGAAGGGGTTACTGACCGGTCACTGTGAGCTACAGTCCCCAAAATTGCTAACAAGTACTTCCAAAAGGAAAGGAAATATGAATGGAAAAAAAAGTGTAAGCAGGTTTGAGAACTAACCCACGGGCATCACATTCTGGGTGAGTGCAAAACAACAACAAACAAAATAACCCCAACTCTATGTGTCTATGTTGTTGCCTGAAATAAACAGACTACCAGATATTTCTCCTGCAAAGATGGGCTTATTCAGGATCAGCAGAGAATTGCAGTTCAGTGTCTGCAACCATGGAGAGCCACATGCAAGTCCCCACGTGGCAAGGGCAGGAGAACACTTTCATAGGGAGGAAAAGGAAGTTGGAAGGGTTACAGCAAAACAGAGTCCATGGCTTTTCATTGGCTGAGTCCTTGCCAGCAAAGAAGATGAGTCTGTCTTCTTCCTGTTGGGCTCTGCTATTGTCCCAGGGCATGAGAGCTCCCGTTCTGGTCTCCCAGCTCTATTTAATTGAGGTTTCTGTATTACTATTATTATTTTTTTACATAGCAGATGTAGGAGAATTGACTAGTGCTGTGGTGATCTAAGCTCTGAAGAATATCAGAAATACTCAGCGCATGCTGTAACCAAGCAAAGGGCTCGTGTGCCCTCAGTACAGAAAGCCAGACTCTGGCAGCCAGAATTATCAGCGAAGTAAGGATTTATTGCAGGGCACCAAGCAAGGCAGTGGGAGGCAAGCCCCAGATCCACTCCAACTTAGTCTTTGAGTTAGGAGTTTTAAGAGGGGAAGAACAAAGAGGTTGGGATTAATTATCATCTTGTGACATTTCTTAATTATAGTTTTGGGAGTCAGGATGTCTCTGGTTTACAATTCTCTGGCCAAGTGGTCCATGGCTTGGGGGGTCTGTTAACTCATCTTACCCTGTAGAAACAACCTGAGTTTGTACGTTAATGATGGCATCTGTAATAGCGATTTTGGTACATTAATGATGTTAACAACAGCAATTTTAGTACATTAATGATGTTATCAACAGCAGCAGTCTTAGTCATCTGACTCTGGTTGATTAGTTCAGTTAGCACAGGATTGAGATCAGAGGGGACAAGGATGGGAATAAAGTTTTGGATAGAGAGATTAATCATAAACTCAGTAAGGGAACTCGGTTTTAGGGGGACTCGGTTTCAATACTTCCTTCCAGGAGAACTGAGTCACACTCTGAGGGGAAAAAAATGTTGGAGGCAAGTAGAATAAAGCAGGGCAGGAACACTTGGAATAAGGGAGAGAGAAGAGCTACATTGGGAATGGTGAAACAATGTCACTTTGTATTAGGATGGGTGGCCGGGAAACTTGGAGGAATAAGAGCTCTGAAGATAAATGTAACCTTGAAGGCAAGGTCCATAGACCTCTTGGAAACACAGAGCTGGAGGTAGAAAATCTTTCCAACCAGACTTAACTTTGACACACAGAGAAGAACTACAGAGAAAGGCTATATTTTCAGTCCTTCACTTAGAAGAGAGACGATGAGCCATGAAACTGAGTAACTGGCCCCAGCCCATCCCCATCTCTTCCACAAGAATCTCCTCCTGAGATGGGATTCACAAAAATCCATGTCATTTGAACATGGGGGAAAAAGAAATGCCATTTAACCTCAAATGACCTCAGTACAAGGCAAAAGATTAAAATGGATTAAATAACATTTGAACAGACAATGAGAGCTCACCAGAAAAAAAAAATGTAGCTACAAAGCAGATGAAAAGTAATATTTCTGAGTTCAAAGAAATCATTTAGTTTGAAGTTTTTGAAAAAACAGCACTAAGTAGGAATGACGATCTCAGAAATTAGATGGCTTACAACAGGTTATGAAATGGCAACTGATACAACTCAGAAAGGAATTGGACTAAATTACAGTTGACTCTGGAGCAACATGGGTGTTAGGGGCACTGATCGCCAACCGTCACAGTCAGAAATCCGAGTATAAGTCTGCAATCAGCCCTCTGTATCCAAGGTTCCACATCTGAGGATTCAGCCACTATAAATATATAGTGTAGTATATATTTATCGAAAAAAAAAAATTTGTGTGTAAGTGGACTTGCACAGTTCAAACCCATGTTGTTCAAGGGCCAACTGTACAAGTAATACAGGAGCCAATAGACTCCACAGAAAGCACAGTACAGGATATAAATTTCATTCCTAGGAGCCCGGTAGAGCAATCTCCTCTTTCACAAATTCTAAATTTCCATATCAGAGATCTGCATTGTACCATTTTTCTTTTAAGATGATGATTTAAATGGCCAAACTTTACAAAGGATGACTTTTCTATGTAAAGCAGGGACCAGTCTAACATTAGAGCCACCCTCTGGAAACTTTCAAAGCCTTTAATCACTCATTTAAGTTTAGGGGCAGTTCTTAGCTCCCTAGTTCATACCATTGGTCTACTCTGAAAGTCTCTATTTAGTGAGGGGAGAGCAATGGTGGATCAAAGGAGTCCAGGGCCTCTCAGGGTGGCCGTGCCTTGCAGTCACCCAACGGCAGGGTTTCCATGATCATAGGTTCACAGGCCCACAAACTGTCAGGCTAACAGGAGGTAATCATCATCAGTGTAATCAACTTACTAACCAAACTCACAGACAATTGTGGAAACTGAGATGCTAATTTCATATTTATATTTATAACGTTACTACTAGAAAAAACAGAATACTCATATGAACTGAGCCAAGAATTTTTTTCTCCTGTGTGTGAAAGTCTCTGGGAAGCTAGGAAGATCGCTTGTTGAGGCTAGAATCCAAGCCAAGAGTCTCCTCTGATACAGCACTAGCCAGATACCCTCTCTTCAGGAACAATGGTGGGAACCCACCACTAACCAGGAAGGTGAGCTCTTTGCTCACTTCTGTTGTCAAACCCTTTATTCAGATGTTAAGATAAAATAATTAGACACTGCATTTTTTTACTCAATTATATTTTGGACTTGCCCTCTGGAAGCATCACTCTGTGGCCCCTTTAGGGTTTTCTTGGTTTGTTTTTTTATGTTTTTAATTATTTTTTATTGAAGTATAGGTGATTTAAAACGTGTTAGTTTCAGGTGTATGGAAAAGTGATTCAGAGTCTTTTATAGGTTATTACAAAATATTGAGTATAGTTCCCTGTGCTATATAGTAGGTCCTTGTTCATCTATTTTATATATAGTAGTGTGTATATGTTACAAATTCATAATTTATCCCCCCCCCTTCCCCCTTTGGTAACCACAAGTTTGTTTTCTATGTCTGTGAGTCTGTTTCTGTTTTGTAAATAAGTTCATTTGTATCATTTGTTTAGATTCCACATATAAGTGTTATCATATGATATTTGTCTTTACTGTCTGACTTCACTTAGTATGATAATCTCTACATCCATCCATGTTGCTGCAAATGGCATTATTTCATTCTTTTTTATGGCTGAGTAGTATTCCATTGTGTGTGTGTGTGTGTGTGTGTGTGTGTGTGTGTGTGTGTGTGTATATCTCTCACATCTTCTTTATCCATTCTTCTGTTGATGGACATTAGGTTGCTTCCATGTCTTGTCTATTGTAAACAGTGCTGCAGTGAACATTGGGGTGCATGTATCTTTTCAAATTATGCTTTTCTCCAGATATATGACAAGGAGTGGGATTGCAGGATCATATGGTAGCTCTATTTTTAGTTTTTTAAGGAGCCACCATACTGTTCTCCCTAGTGGCTGTATCAATTTACATTCCCACCAACAGTGCAAGAGGGTTCCCTTTTCTCCACACCCTCTCCAGCGTTTATTATTTGTATACTTTTTGATGATGGCCATTCTGACTGGTGTGAGGTGATACCTCATTGTAGTTTTGGTTTGCATTGCTCTAATAATTAGTGATGTTGAGCATTTTTTTTCATGTGCCTTTTGGCCTTCTGTATGTCTTCTTTGGAGAAATGTCTGTTTAGATCTTTTTTGATTGGGTTGTTTTACTGTTTGTTTGTTTGTTGATATTGAGCTGTATGAACTGTTTGCATACTTTGGAGATTAATCCCTTGTCAGTTGCATCGTTTCTAAATATTTTCTCCCATTCTGTAGGCTGTCTTTTCATCTTGTTCATGGTTCCCTTTGTTGTGCAAAAGCTTTTAAGTTTAATTAGATTCCATTTGTTTATCTTTGTTTTTATTTCCATTACTCTAGGAGGTGGATCCAAAAAGATATTGCTGCATTTTATGTTAAAGAGTGTCCTGCCTATGTTTTCCTGTAGGAGTTTTATAGTGTCTGGTCTTATATTTAGGTCTTTAATCCATTTTGAGTTTATTTTTGTGTATGGTGTTAGAGAATGTTCTAATTTCATTCTTTTACACATAGCTGTCTAGTTTTCACAACACCACTTATTGAAGAGACTGTCTTTTCTCTATTTTATACTCTTGCCTCCTTTGTCATAGATTAATTGACCATAGGTGCATGGGTTTATTTCTGGGCTTTTTATCCTGTTCCATTGATCTATATTTCTATTTTTGTGCCAGTACCATACTGTTTTGATTACTGTAGCTTTGTAGTATAGTCTGAGGTCAGGGAGCCTGATTCCTTCAGCTCCATTTTTCTTTCTCAAGATTGCGTTGGCTATTCGGGGTCTTTTGTGCTTCCATACAAATTTAAAAAATTTTTGTTCTAGTTCTGTAAAAAATGCCATTGGTAATTTGATAGGGATTGCACCGAATCTGTAGATTGCTTTGGGTAGTATAGTCATTTTGACAATATTGATTCTTCCAATCAAGAACATGGTATATCTTTCCATCTGTTTGTGTCATCTTTGATTTCTTTCATCAGTGTCTTATAGTTTGCAGAGTCCAGGTTTTTTGTCTCCTTAGGCAGGTTTGTTGCTAGGTATTTTATTCTTTTTGATATGATTGTAAAGCACTGTTTCCTTAATTTTCCTTTCTGATCTTTCATTCTTAGTGTATAGGAATGCAACAGATTTCTGTGTATTAATTTTGTATCCTGCAACTTTACCAAATTCACCGATGAGTTCTAGTAGTTTTCTGGTAGCATCTTTAGTATTCTCTGTGTATAGTATCATGTCATCTGCAAACAGTGAGGATTATACTTCTTCTCCAATTTGAATCCCTTTTAAATCCTTTTCTTCTCTGATTGCCAAGGCTAGGACTTCCAAAACTATACTGAAAAAAAGTCTTGTCTTGTTATTGATCTTAGAGGAAATGCCTTCAGCTTTTCACCATTGGGTATGATGTTAGCTGTGGGTTTGTCATATATGGCCTTTATTATGTTGAGGTAGTTTCCCTCTGTGTCCACTTTCTGGAGAGTTTTTATCATAAATGAATGTTGAATTCTATCAAGAGCTTTTTCTGCATCAACTGAAATGATCCTCTGGTTTTTCTTCTTCAATTTGTTAATATGGTGTATCACACTGATTGATTTGCGTGTATTGAAGAATCCTTGCATCCCTGGGATAAATCCCACTTGATCATGGTGTATGATCCTTTTAATGTGTTGTTGGATTCTGTTTGCTAGTATTTTGTTGAGGATTTTTGCATCTATGTTCACCAGTGTTACTGGCCTGTAATTTTCTTTTTTTGTGGTATCTTTGTCTGGTTTTGGTATCAGGGTCATTGTGGCTTCATAGAATGAGTCTGGGAGTGTTCCTTCCTCTGCAATTTTTTGGAATAGTTTAAGAAGGATAGGTTTTAACTCTAAATGGTTGGAAGAATTTGCCTGTGAAGCCATCTGATCCTGGGCTTTTGTTTGTTGGGAGTTTTTTAATCTCAGTTTCAATTTCAGTACTTGTAATTGGTCTGTTCATATTTTCTCTTTCTTCTGGGTTCAGTCTTGGGAGATTGTATCTTTCTAAGAATTTTTCCATTTCTTCTAGGTTGTCCATTTTATTGGCATATTGTTGCCTGTAGTAGTCTCTTCTGGTCCTTTGTATTTCTGTGGTGTCAGTTGTAACTTCTCCTTTTTATTTTCTTCTTTTTTTTTTTTTGCGGTATGCGGGCCTCTCACTGTTGTGGCCTCTCCCGTTGTGGAGCACAGGCTCCGGACGCGCAGGCTCAGTGGCCATGGCTCACAGGCCCAGCCGCTCCACGGCATGTGGGATCTTCCCGGACCAGGACATGAACCCGTGTCCCCTGCATCAGCAGGCGGACTCTCAACCACTGCGCCACCAGGGTAGCCCGTAACTTCTCCTTTTTCATTTCTGATTGATTGATTTGAACCCTCTCCTATTTTTCTTGATGAGTCTGGCTAAAGGTTTATCAATTTTGTTTATCTTTTCAAAGAACCAGCTTTTAGTTCCATTGATCTTTTCTATTGTTTTCTTCATGTCTATTTCATTTATTTCTCCTCTGATCTTTATGATTTCTTTCCTTCTACTACCTTTGGCTTTTGTTTTTTCTTCTTTTTCTAGTTGCTTTAGGTGTAATGTTAGGTTGTTTATTTGAGATTTTTCTTGTTTCCTGAGGTAAGCTTGTATCACTGTAAACTTCCCTCTTAGAACTGCTCTTGCTGCATGTCAAGCTTTTGCATCATTGTGTTTTCATTTTCATTGTCTCTGTTTTTTGATTTCCTCTTTGATTTCTTAAGTGATCCATTGGTTGTTTAGCAGCATATTGTTTAGCCTCCACATGTTTGTGTTTTTTGCACTTTTTTTCTTGTAGTTGATTTCTAATCTCATAACGTTTTGGTCGGAAGATATGCTTGATATGATTTTAGTTTTTTTTAATTTACCAAGGCTTCCTTTGTGTCCCAGCATGTGCTCTATCCTGGAGAATGTTCCATGTGTACTTGAAGAGAACGTGTATTCTGCTGCTTTCAATATAAATAAATATAAACATCAATTAAGCCCATCTGGTCTTATGTGTCATTTAAGGCCTGTTTTTCCTTATTGATTTTCTCTGGATGATCTGTCCATTGATGTAAGTGGGGTATTAAAGTCCCCCACTATTATTGTGTTACTGTCAATTTCTCCTTTTATATCTGTTAACATTTGCCTTATATATTGAGGTGCTTCTTTGTTGGGTGCATATATATTTACAATTGTTATATATTCTTGGATTAATCCCTTGATCATTATTTAGTGTCCTTCTTTGTTGCTGGTAACAGTCCTTATTTTAAAGTCTATTTTGTCTGATTTGAATATTGCTACTCCAGCTTTCTTTTAATTTCCATTTGCATGGAATAACTTTTTCCATCCCCTCACTTTCAGTCTGTATGTCTTTAGATCTGAAGTGGATCTCTTGTAAACAGCCTATATATGAGTCTTTTTTTGTATCCATTCAGCCAGTCTGTGTCTTTTGGTTGGAGCATTTAATCCATTTACATTTAAGGTAATTATTGATATGTATGTTCCTATTGCCATTTTGTTAATTGTTTTGGATTTGCTTTTGTATGTCTTTTTTCTTCCTATTCTCTTTTGTTCTCTTCTCTTGTGATTTGATAACTATTTTTAGTGTTATGTTGAGATTTTTTTTTCTTTTTTGTGTGTATATCTATTATAGATTTTTGGTTTGTGGTTACCATTAGGTTTTGATATAGCAGTTTATATAAATACATGATTGTTTTAAGTTTCTGATCTCTTAATTTCAAATGCATTTCAAGTATCCTGCATTTGTACTCTCTTCCTCTCATGATCACTGTCTTTGATATCATATTTGTGTGTAGATGATTTCCTACATTTACTGTATGTTTGCCTTGACCAGTGAGCTTTCTCATTTCATAATTTTCTATTTCTAGTTTTGTCCTTTTCTGCCTAGAGAAGTTCTTTGAGCATTTGCTGTAAAGCTGCTTTGGTGTGCAGAATTCTTTTGGCTTTTGCTTGCCTGTAAAGCTTTTGATTTCTCTTTCAAATCTGAATGAGAGCCTTGCTGGGTAGAGTATTATTGATTGTAGGTTTTTTCCTTTCATCACTTTAAATATATCATGCCACTGCCTTCTGGCCTGCAGAGTTTCTGCTGAAAAATCAACTGATAACCTTATGGAGATTTCCTTGTATATTATTTGTTGCTTTTACCTTGTCGCTTTTAATATTTTTTCTTTGTCTTTAATTTTTGTTGATTTGATTACTATGTGTCTCAGTGTATTCCTCCTTGGATTAATCCTGCCTGGGACTCTCTGTGCTTCCAGCATTTGGGTAACTGTTTCCTTTCCCTTGTTAGGGAGGTTTTCAGCTATTATCTCTTCAAATATATTCTCAGGCCTTGGCTCTCTCTCTCCTTCTGGGACCCCTATAATGCAAATGTTGGTGCACTTAATGTTGTCCCAGAGGTCTCTTAGACTGTCTTCATTTCTTTTCATTCTTTTTTCTTTATTCTGTTCCTCGGCAGTGATTGTCACCACTCTGTCTTCCAGCTCACTTATCCATTCTTCAGCCTCATTTATTCTGCTATTGATTCCTTCTGGTGTATTTTTCATTTCAGTTATTGTATTCTTCAACTCTGTTTGGTTGTTCTTTATATTTTCTAATTCTTTGTTAAAATTTCATGTAACATCTTGCACTCTGCCTCCATTCTTTTTCCGAGACCTTGGATCAACTCTATGATTATTACTCTGAAGTCTTTCTCTGGTAGATTGCCTATCTCCACTTCCCTTAGTTGTTCTTCTGGGGTTTTATCTCATTCCTTTGTCTAGAACATATTCCTATGCCATCTCACTTTGAGTCTGGGTTTGCAGACTCAGTTCCACAGGCTGCTGGATTATAGTTTTCTTGTTCTGGTGTCAGCCCCCTGGTGGGTGATGCTGGTCTAGAGGCTTGTACAGGCTTCCTAGTGGGAGGGTCTGGTGCCTGCCCCCTGGTGGGTGGAGCTGGTTCTTGTCCCTCTCGTGGACAGGGCCATGTCAAGAGGTGTGTCTAGAGGTGGCTGTGGGCTCAGGAGGTCTTGAGGCAGCCTGTCTGCTGATGGGTGGTGCTGTGTTCCCACCCTGTTGGTTGTTTGGCCTGAGGCGTCCCAGGACTGGAGCCTGCAGGCTGTTGGGTGGAGCCAGGTCTTGGTGCCGATGACCCAAGCAAGATGTCTGCCTCCTCGAGAGTTCATGTAGATGAACACTCCCCGGAATCTCCACTACCAGTGTTCATGTCCCCAGGGAGAGCCATGGCCACACCCTGCCTCCACAGGACACCCTCCAAGACTAGCAGGTAGGTCTGGCCTAGGCTTCTATGAAGTCACTGCCTTTGCTCTAGGTCCCTGTACATACAAAACATTGTGTGCATCCTCCAAAAATGGAGTTTCTGCTTGCCCAAGTCCTGTGGATCTCCTGCAGTCCAGCCCTGCTGGCCTTCAAAGCCACATGCTTTGGGGACTCCTCCCCCTGATGCCAGACCCCCGGGCTGGGAAGCCTGACACGGGGCTCAGAACTCTCACTCCTGTGGGAGAACTTCTGCAGTATAATTATTCTCCAGTCTGTAGATTGCCCTGCCCACCCAGGGGTTATGGTCTTTGTTTATATTATGAGTGAGCCCCTCCTACTGTCTTGTTATGGTTTCTTCTTTATATCCTTGGAGGTAGAATATCTTTTTTGGCAGATTCCAGTCTTTTTTATTTCTGGTTGTTCAGCAGTTAGTTGTATTTTTGGTGTGCTCATGGGAGGAGGTGAGCCCGGGTTCCTACTCTGCCATCTTTTCCATCTCTGACTCTACGGCCCCTTTAAATGACAACTTATTGCTTTGATTTGAGGAACATCTTCCCTAGAGTGACATCTTCTAATAACCACAGTCACCCACTTCAAGGTACTTGTTTAAACCCTGGAGTATCACCTTATCTCCAGGTTCTGGGAGCAACAGAATATAGTCTCCCATAGACCAACTAAAGGTTCTCCCTTCCATGATAAAAGAATGATGACAGGAAGGTATCTGTCAGCTTCTAAGTTGTGCTTCCCATGAGATCAAATATGCATTGGACTGAAAACTAGGAGACCTTTGCTCAAATTCTGACTTTCTCCCATGTGTGACCTTGGGCAAGTCATTTAACCTATTTTAATCTGTTTCCTTATCTGTAAAATGTATTCTTAAAGTGGCTTTGAGGCTTAAGTTAAATATGCATTATGATAACCTAACTCAATAAATATTAACTCTGTGTATATACCCAGGAAAGTAAGTCAGGCATTTGCAATGTTGTTATAAAACAATTTTATGAGATTTTTGTTCCTTTCCTAGGTTTACAATTTAGTGATTCTTCTCTGTGCCCCTCCCTTCCTTGCCCTCTTTCTGGTAATTAGAAATAATGCCCCATGAACGAAAAGGGTCAGTGTGCCTACTTTGGAGATAAGAGCAATAGGAAAGGAGTATACTAGGTAAGCTGCATTCTACTTCTCAAGGTGGCTGGAGGAGATAAGAACCCGGGCAGTTAAGAACATAATAAATAATAATAATAGTAGGTTTGGTGTACTGCTTTACCCTGTTAAAGAGTTACTAGACTCCTGTGGGCCACTGGTATCCTGGGTAGCAGGGCTACTCTCTCCCACATGGGTTTGCTGGCCTAAAGCAACAAAGCCAGGCCCAACCCAGGGAGACTCAAGAGTTAGCAACAGATGATGGTGCACCACACCACTCTTCAGTCAGCCTCCCTTGAAGTATGTATGTGTCATCTGTTACAAACCATGCTGTCAAGTTCTCACTGTGGTTGCTGCCTTCTTTACTTTAGTATTCTGTTTACATAAAGCAGTAGTTCTCAACCTTGGCTTCTTATAAGAATGGACTGGGGAGCTTTTAAGAACTACTAATGGCCTGACCACATCCACAGTGATATTTAACTAATCTGAGGTCAGGGTGCCAGGCATTGGTATTTTTTGTTTGTTTGTTTTGTTTTTTAGAAGGTGAGATTTATTTGAACTAGACAGGTAATTTGAGGTAAAATACAAATACGAATATAGACATAATCTGAACTAATTTTTAAAAGAAATACATTGTGGTGATCATTTTGTAATGTATAAAAATATCAAATCACTATGTTATACACCTGAAAACAACATAATATTGTAAGTCAATAATACTTTAATTTAAAAAAAAGAAGTACATGAATCCCTGCTATGCCAGCTACTAGAATGCCAATCTAGTAAAACCCTGTTTCTTGGGGTTCAAAGGGAAAAGTAGAAACTCAGACTTTCCTAGCATCTTTCTTGACTATATTCCTCCTCCCCAGTCCAGGTTAGGCACCCCTCCTATGTTTTCTCAGCAACCTGTTCATAGAAATACCATGTACCACACCCTATTACAGTAACCTATGTATCTATCTCTCTCCCCCAGTAGGCTGACTATAGGCTCCTTGAGGGTGGGCACCTTGTTGGATCATTTTATGTCTCCAGGTTCAGGGGAATCAGGCACTGGTGTTTTTAAGGGCTCCCCGTGTGATTGGAATGTACAGCCAGGATTGAGAACACTGACATAAAGGGATGATTTCCCCCTTGTTCAGTGGTTTTCAATCTCTGGCTGCACTTTAGAATCACCTGGGGAGCTTTCAGACAAATTAAATCAGAAGCTCTAGAGTTGGGGCCTAGATATCTGGATTTTTAAGGCTTCCCATATAATTATTATGTGCAGTCAGGATTGATCAGCACTACTATAACTCAAATAGAATATGAAGAGGTATTTTTAATACAAAGTAATTGCTAATCTTCCCTGAGAAAACTGTGAACCCACGCATTCCGGGGGAATACACGGTTGCAACTTTGCAAAAATATGAAAGTCATGCACTTAGGTCCAGGCTGGGGAGGATAATGTAGGAAAAAGGCACAGTGACAAAGAAGGATAGGGAAAGATGACAGATCTTCATGCATTATTTTATATGAAACAGCTGGAATTCTAAAATATCAGATATAATCAACTTTAACTCAGCAATCATCTAAAGAAGGATTGCTCCTGGCAAAGTGTCAATCATAGATCACAGCTACCAATAGAGAGCACTTCTTCATGCCAAGTGTGATGGCGGACACTTTACAGGCACTGGCTTACTTAATCTTCACAGCAGTTCTGTGAGACAGGCTCTACTATTATCTTCATTTCACAGATAAAGTGAGGCACAGAGGCCGTGTCTTGCCTTAAATACACAGCTATTTAGAAGTACAGTCTGGCAGTGGAACTAGAGAGACCCTAATGGCAGCCAGTGGTCTCTGAAGAGGGGCAGATGCAGAGATGAGAAGGTCCATTGGGGTGCAAGAGGAATATAGTAGAATTTCTACTTCCTTTTTCTTTTGTTTTCTGTAATTTTAATTTTTTTATGTTATGTAATTTACATATCATATTAGTTTAGTAGGATATATATATATTATTTATAAATAAGCAAATGTGCACATATTGGGTCAAATGATGAGAAAAGTTTGAAGACCATTTCTCTAGGAGCTAATGGGTATGCAAATAGCATGTGGCAGAATATGAGTCTGTTTTGAAAGAGTAGAAAGTAACCTAGGAGCAAATTTCCGCTAAAGGGAAAATCAGATGGATTTTGGTTAGCTCTGTCTTCTTCTATAGGTAAAAACATTGAGACTTAAAAAATATATATTTTAGTGACATACTCTCAAATACTTTGAACTACTTTTCAATGAGCCATTCTAAAAAATCTAGTTTCTTTGTTACTTTTAAATGAGTTTTCATCTGTGACCACTTAGCAATGTGTTTTTGTGGAGTTTTTTAGACAGCATAGGTCTTTATTTAGACTAGAGAATTTATTATCTGTTTTAGATTGACCCCTGGGGGAACAAAATCCACCTTGTGCAAAGCAGCAGGCATGCGAATTTGCCCGTGCTGCGTGTGACCTCAGGTCCAAGCGCCTCGATCATGTCGTGCAGGCTCTCCTACTTTGCATCTGACTTTATCCTTCGCCAATTTGTTTGCATGTTCTGGCGCCTCCATTCTTCCTAAATACTTTTATTTCTCTCCTCATAGCCAGGCCCCATTCTTTTTATCTTTAACTATGGATTGTCTTTTCCTCTTCCCCTATTCACACTTCCATCCTGGGATTTATTTTAACACATTAATTATTCTTTCCATTATTCTTCAAGAACAGTTTTAGAGGAAACTCTTGATCTCTTTTCCCCCCACACACGAAGGTAACCATTATTAATATTTGGGGTTTGTTTTTCCCAGGCCCCTTCTGTATGTATGGATGTAGATGTGTTTTTTTATAATCTCTAAGTGGGATCATATGGAACACACTGCCATGTAATCTACTTCTGTCAAGTAATATGTTAAGAAATAGCCCTAATATCATTAGAGGTCAGTAAAATAGTTTCAGTGGCATCATATTATTACAGCACAATAGCCTACTATAATTTATTTACCCCATATCCAATCAGATATTTAGTTCAGTTACAGCTTGGCTGCTATAATAAACAAGAGGATAAAAATGTATTTATAGATGAATCTTTCCTCTTAATGATTATATCATGTGAATAATTCTTAGAGATGGATATTGGATCAACAGGTAGGTAGACATTTTAGCTTTTCTAATATATTTTTGCCAAATTGTTCTTCCAAAAGGCTCTGTAAATGGAAGAGTCATTTCCACAGCCATTGTTAACACTGGATATTATTACCAAAATTTTGTTTCACTAATTTGAGCGAAAATGCAGTCTCATTTTGATTAACCTTTCTATGATTATTAGTGTGAAAGAAAGAACAGTGATTTTTCTTTCTTTCTTTATTTTTTTTGTGGTACGAGCCGCGCAGGCTCAGCGGCCATGGCTTACAGGCCTAGCCGCTCCGCGGCATGTGGGATCTTCCCAGACCAGGGCACGAACCCGTGTCCCCTGCATCGGCAGGCGGACTCTCAATCACTGCGCCACCAGGGAAGCCCTTATATTTTTTTAATGTTTGTAAAATGTCTATGTTTTCTTTTGATTTTCTTCCTTTGGTGTTAGGTTTAGAAAGGTCTTTCCAACCCCAAGTTTACATTATAATCACCTATATAGACTTCTAGTAATTTTAAGGTCTTATTCATCTTTTACGTTTAAATATTTAACCCATCTGGAATTTATTTTAGTAGATGATATGGCTCTAAAAGAAATTTTTCTAAATAGTTATCTAGTTGTCCCAATATCATTATAGGGTTTTCATTGTCCATTCAGATATTTCTTAGCAGTGAGGTGGAGATACCAATAGAAAGAGAAATACCATGTTCTCAGTTGCTATGAAACATTTTCATTCTGGGCTAATTATGGATTCATGCTGTTCAGTGTTCCATCATTCTTTTCTGCTACCATATACTACTGAAAAAAGAATGTAATAAAAACTTGTCACAACAACAGTGATGAGAATGAAGGCAGAATCCCCTTTATAAAAGTCTTCCTGTGCTATATTGAGAGCTACTGTCTCAAAGAAGTATTCTAAAACACTTTTGCTTCATAAGGGGCATCAGAGCTTTACTCTGAAAACCCTGAAACATTTCTTCTTTCTTTTGACCTGTAGGTGGCAAACTTTCATTCTTATGCTCTTTTAAATTTTTGACCTGCTTATTTAAAGTCCACAGAAAGAAAGATGAGATTATTTTTGTGTGGGTTAGCATAAATACAATGGTAAAGGAGATTTAAAGTAAAAGGACCAGTAAAAGTAACAGCCAGTTCCTTTTTAATTATTATATGTTTTGACATGGTCAGCACAGACCTGGGTCAGAGTCCCAGCTCTGCTGTTAACTAGCTGGGACTAGGGAAGGTGATTCAAGTTCTGTTAGCCTCTATCTCACCTTTAAATCACAGGGTTGAATGAGGTCATCCCTATTATACTTTCCAGCTCTAAATTTTATGATCCTTGTAACACATTTAAATCCCTGACAGATTTTTAGTGACAGTGAAACTCGTTTGAAAGGGAGCAAAAATGTCCAAAATTCCTTCTTTAAAGATTATAATGAGGGCTTCCCTGGTGGCGCAGTGGTTAGGAATCCACCTGCCAATTCAAGGGACACAGGTTCGAGCCCTGGTCCAGGAAGATCCCACATGCTGTGGAGCAACTAGGCCTGTGCGCCACAACTACTGAGCCTGTGCTCTAGAGCCTGCGAGCCACAACTACTGAGCCCGCATGCCACAACTACTGAAGCCTGTGCACCTAGAGCCCATGCTCCACAACAAGAGAAGCCACGACAATGAGAAGCCCGCACACTGCAGTAAAGAGTGGCCCCCGCTCGCCACAACTGGAGAAAGCCTGAGCGCAGCAACGAAGCCCCAATGCAGCCAAAAATGAATAAATAAAATAAATAATTTTTTTAAAAAAGATTATAATGATAAGGACAGACTTTAAAATTGATTACAAAAATCTTTAGTACATGATGTGTATAACATTGGAGCTTCAAAAATTGGCCAACTATAGTTTCAAACCATTATAATAACT
The DNA here is from genome assembly GCF_949774975.1 of Lagenorhynchus albirostris. NCBI lineage: Eukaryota > Metazoa > Chordata > Mammalia > Artiodactyla > Delphinidae > Lagenorhynchus > Lagenorhynchus albirostris. The sequence goes on from NC_083098.1 coordinate 129,639,708, forward strand.
TATTGCAAACAGGGAGTAATACAATAGAGTGAGATAACTTTTTTCAATGATATGAAAAAGAATTAACTTAGATCTGTTGTCACTGCAGCCAAATTAGTAGTAATGGGTTCACAAGTAGAATATAAAATATAAATCTGCAAGAAACCAGAATATAAGATATAAAACCCAAAGAAGCCAAAATAGTATATGTGTCACTTTTGTGGATGGGAGATAAGTTAGTGGATTTTAAAAAGCAGAAGAAGGTATTAACACAGCATACATTTTTCTGCACTACAAGAATAAAAACATTTTCAAATGCCAGGAAGAACTAAGTGTGACACACCATTAAAAGCTTACTATTTTAAATGTATGAATGTATAATCTGGGCAGCAGTTGGGGTCTCCCTAACTTAAATCTAGTCACTCTGATATCAAAAGGCCTTCTGAGAATTTTATTGTGCTCCCCAGACACACCACACGCACATGCACACACACATACACATACAGTCCTTTTGCTTCTGTTTTTCCTTTCTTAACACCCTTTACTTCTCTAATCTTAGTGTCTACAGCTAATCTACCCATTCATATTAAGCACTTTATGGGCTTTTAAAAGTACTTTATTAAAGATCTGAGTAAGTTACAGAGAGGGCAGGATTCAGAATGTGGAGTGCTGACCTTTCACTATTTCCTCATTACTCCCTCCTTTCTTGCTTTTCCTCTCTCACTCTCCCCTCTTCCTTAATCAATTAAATCATCCCTAGTTTCAGGAAGAGTTCTTCTTACATTCACCCTTGACTATAAACGCCCGTTGTCCCAAAAGGACAGTTCTCCCTAAGAGGCATATTGGTAAATAAAATTTTTACCATCTAATTTCACCTATAGGGTTGGCATTTAAATTCCACTTTAAAAAGGAGAAACAATTTACACAAGGAGACATGGAAAATGCACAGCTTGCTCCTATAATGCAGTGTTTGCTTTAATGCAGCATTGCATACTAGAGTAGAAAATATATAAAAGGTAAAACTCAGTGTTGGTGAGCATGTGGGAAAGCATGCATTTATATACATTGCTGGAGAAAATGCAAATTGGTTCAACTTTATTTATTTTATTATTTTTTAAATTTAATTTATTTTATTATTATTTTTAAATTTATTTTATTTATTTATTTTTGGCTGCGTTGGGTCTTTGTTGCTGCGCGTGGGCTTTCTCTAGTTGAGGTGAGCAGGGGCTATTCCTCATTGCAGTGTGTGGGCTTCTCACTGCAATGGCTTCTCTTGTTGCAGAGTGCGGGCTCTAGGAGCGCAGGCTCCAGTAGTTGTGGCTCGTGGGCTCTAGAGCACAGGCTCAGCAGCTGTGGCACACGGGCTTAGTTGCTCCACAGCATGTGGGATCTTCCTGGACCAGGGCTCGAACCCGTGTTCACTGCGTTGGCAGGCGGATTCTTAACCACTGCGCCACCAGGGAAGCCCTGGTTCAATTTTAAATTGTTCTTGTACACAAGTGTTAATAGTAGTATTATAGAAAGTGGAGACAAACCAAATATTCCACAATGGGGAATATTTAGATGAATATATCAATATGATGGAATGAGTACTGTACTGCTTTTTAAAATGTCAAGTATGCATTTTACTTCAACACATAAACAAATATATAAATAATGACAAATTAAAAATCAGAACTCAAGATAATATTAACTTTATGGCTATGTGAAAACAGTAACAATGACTGGAACCCAGAAGAATGTAAATAATTTCAATTCTCATTAATTTGTAAAGTTACGTTCCAATTTTTAGAAATGACAATAATTCTAACTACTAGTCAGAATTTTATTCTATCTTGTACTGTATCTCTATATACACTAAGACCAATTATGCAAGTCTATTAGAGTTGATTCTAATAGTTTGAACCACCTCCCAAAGATTTTTTTTCCTTTTAATATTGCTGTAAGTCAAATTTTTCTAGTGCATTAATTGAATATAGGAATAAATCAGGGGGCTTTCCTGGTGGCGTAGTGGTTGAGAGTCCGCCTGCCAACGCAAGGGACACGGGTTCGTGCCCCGGTCCGGGAAGATCCCACATGCCGTGGAGCGGCTTGGCCCCGTGAGCCATGGCCGCTGGGCCTGCGCGTCCGGAGCCTGTGCTCCGCAACGGGAGAGGCCACAACAGTGAGAGGCCCATGTATCGCAAAAAAAAAAAAAAAAAGGAATAAATCAGGGATGTTTAAAAGTTTGTTAGTGTGTGACATTCAAAAAACTGTCTGACCAGCACTGCTTAGGACTGTCAAGGTTATGACAAAGCAAGGAAAGTGTGAGAAATAGGCACAGAGGGGTGTAAGGAGACATGATAACTGAAAGTAATGTGCTGTCCTGGCTGGGATCCTGGGACAGAAAGTGGACATTAGGTAAAAATTCAGGAAATCAAAATAAAGTAAGGACTTTAATGAATAATTATGTATCAGTACTGACTCATTAATTGTAATAAATGTACCATACTAAAATAAGATCTTAATAATAAGGGAAACTAGATGCGGGGTATATGGGAATTCTCTGGGCTATTTTCACAATTTTTCTATACATCTAAACTATACTAAACTTAAATTTTAAAGTGTATTAGTACATTCAGACAACTTTAACACCATCTCATGTATTGAACTAATGCATTAAATAACAGAACCTATTTTACTGTTAGTGTCCAGCTGCTAAGATGAACGATTATGAGGTCATGTCTATAATCAGGTGGTAGAACGAGAGAACACCTCTTGTTATAATGGAAGATACCCTTCAGTAAAGAGAGTGATACTTTATTAAGAGCTGAGAATCTGGAAAGTACTACATAAAGCTCTGCCCTTGCACCTGGTTATATAAGCTGTCTCCATCAGGAGCAGGTGATAAGAGCACATTACAAGGGCTATTACTAGGGCACGAAGCAAACTCTAGCTTCTAACAAAACGTTCTTACTTCTCCGTATGTGAAGTTGTTAGTATCATACTACAATATGAAATGAAGTCTGTTTCAGACTATTTGGAGATTTCTTTTTCTTTTCTGAATTTTCTTTTTCCTTTTCCATTTTGTTTGCTATTTTTCTCGGCAATTGCATTTTTTAAATTTCCCAATGTGTTTATCTGGTGATGTGAAGAAGATTCTTTGTACACTTTCCACTACGAACAAAAAGCAGTTGGGAATTGCACAGTCTGTTGACAGCACTGAGACTTGTTTGACGTCTAAAAAAAGTAGACCTGTTTTCCTGTGTTAACCTCAGAGCAGGAGGTGGAAAAGGCTACTTCCCAATAGGTTTCCACTTTGGGCTACTATCAAAACAAAAGAAATGAGGCAGATGTAATACATTTTTCTCCTCATCATTCTAAATTATATGTTAAAATAGTTTCTTTTTGGTGTATTAAAAATATTTTAAACTAGCATTTGTGTTTTCTTGTTTAAAGGCAGTAGGAACCTCTGTTGATGAAGTCATTTATTTTCTTAGTAATAATTATTGGTTTCTTGCAGCATTTCTGAAACTGTCTTATAAGGAGCACATGAACCTCTTGTCAAAATGCAGATTCCCAGACCCACCCGCTGAAGATTCTAATTCAGTATGCCCCAGGGCCCAAGAGAATCAGTCTTGTTAACTAGAGCCTACTCCTGGTGAGGTTAAGTCTTCTGATTAGTTGTTTGTAGTAGTTCCTAACCCTGGCTACACAACAGAATCATCTAGAAAACTTTTCAAGCTGCTAATGCTCCTTCTACACCATCGAACTGTCATTTATTTATTTGGGATGGCCCTACACATCAGTGATTTTTAACTCTCCCTGGTGGATACTAGTGTGCAACCAGGGTTGAAACCACTAGTCTTGTGTATGGAACCAAAATTAATTAGAAAAACCTGTGCTTTACTCCTTAGGCTCTATTCAAAAAAAATTGGCTGCTAAACACAGCATATGGATCTCACAAGCATAACAGTGAACAAAAGGTTGCTAGTAGGCACAGGGTGTTTGGCAGGGGGCCGGAGGGGAGGGGTGGTGGTAGAAGTGTTCTGGAACTAGAGAGTGGTGACAGATACACAACATAGAGAATATAGTAAAAAAAAAAAAAAAAAACAGACTGATGGACACTTTAAAGTGGGGGATTTTACGTTGTGTGAAGTATATCTCAATTTTAAATGCTACTAAGAAAGAGAGAACACATGGTTTAACCATTGTAAATTTCCAAAACAGGCATGTGTAAACCAGAGCATTAGAAGTCAGGTCAGTGGTTATCTTTGGGGAGGCAGGAGGGGTGGCGATTGGCAAGGAGAACAAGGAGGGGTCTTGGGTGCTGGCAGGGTTCTTATTTCATGACCTGGGTGGTGGTTACAGGGGAGAATTCACTTCGTGATCTTTCATTTTTGAGCTCTATATTTATGATTTGTGCTTTGGGAAAACTGAGTCGTCAGGAAAAGGTTAAAAGTTATTCAGGCTCCTCCACTTGAGAATACAGGAAAGATTGACTAAGATGCTATCTTAACCTATGAGAAAAAGCAAGTCTGATGAAACATAAAGACAGTGCTTGACAGTAGGGTTCATTTAATATTGGATTGTTTACCAAAGGCGCTATAGAATCTCTGAAAAACAGCCTTGCTGTAAAATCTGTTCTATTGGGGGATGGTATCTTATGGTAATTGGCCAAATAATATTTTGAGATTTAATCCAGTTCTTTGAGACTACCTTTAGTTTATAGTTACTTTTTATTCTGGGAAATTTGAATTCCTATAACAGGATACTTACCAAAGAGAATTAGCTAATTCAAGTATTTTTAGTTACAGGAAACCTTATTGCAATCTGTTTTACCAATTATCAAACTGAATTTCCCTAAGCTCAATTAAATTTTTTCTTTTATATTGTTGCCAGTAATTTTTTCTTAATTGCTACTTATACGCTGACGATCCTAGATTCTCCTTCCTTTCTTTTTTGCTTATTGCTTTTCCAGGCTCTATGAATTTGAACGTTTCCCACTTTCTTTCTTCATATGCTCCAGAGTTTCATACCTCTTTTTATATTTCTTTAGCACTATTCGTATTTCTAAGACCTTTGGTTTCTAGAAATGACTACAGTATTGTGAGGTTCTGGAAAATGTCCTCTTCCTTTTGCAATAATGTTTGTAGGCTAAAACAATATGGTTCAACAGTGACTCCTCTGGTTCCAGGATTACATGTTTTAGAATTGACTCAATTTAGCATTGCCACTGATTTCATAAGCTCCGTTTTGCAAGCAATCTACTTCCTTTGATATCTTTTCATGAATTTCCAGAAGTCCTTCTTTCCATTAGCCACTTGTAGATTATGCCTTTATATTCTTACATCTAAGGTTTTACTTATTTTATAAAGAAAACAAACATCATTTTAAATTTGCTTTGTTCTTAATTGTTCTAATTTCTCTGAGTACATCACCATCCTGATCATAATATTAGCCAGATTCAGAGATAATGAGTATTTTTTTCTAATTTTTAGTTTTTCCAATTGTTTCTTCACTGATTGACAAATCTTATGTCAACTCTTTATTAAGGATGTTGTTTTTTTCCCATAAGAAAAATACAGTTACAGAAAGAAAAGTACATCTTGGTTCTTAGCTACTAAGCAAATGTATGTAAAACACATATTTTTAAAAAATATGTATATTATATATATGCATATTCCCCTTTATTGAGGACCAAGTCCGTGTGGTGATATTTTCTAGCTACAAGGGATTTTATAGATTCTCTCATCTAACCTCCTCATTTTACAGATAAAGAACCTGAGGCCCAGAGAAAAATCCATATAGTTAGTTGCTAATAAAGCCATTTTTATCTTCCACAATTCTTTACTGTTTCATTTTACTTAATTTACATCTTCTTTTCAAAGCAATATTTTAACATGTGGGCACATCGAGCCATTCTGGCTTCTTCTCTTGTTTAATGTCTTTAAAACTTTTTGGTAAATCATTTAGCTCTTTTTCAGTACCAGTTGTTCAAGCTAACTATTTCAGCACCATCTATTACATTATCATGTATATTAGCACAACTTTAAGAACTTCCTCAGAGCAACATATTTTTCTTTGTTGTTGTTGGTTTTTCAAGTATTTTTCCCCTCCACCCTTACTAAATTTTCCAAATGTAACTGCTCCAAGAAAAGATCCATCCCTTCACACACTCATACTCTATTTCCTTTTTTAGATACCCATTGGATAATAATAACAGCTGACAGGTATTGAACTCTGTTGTTCATTGAACAATGTTGATTGTCCCATTTTACTGACGAGATAACTAAGGCACAGAGATGTTCTTCATGGCAGAGTAGGATGAGACTTAGGCTTCCTTATTCCAGATCTAGTATTTAACTTTTTATGTATTCCTTTAATAAATTATACTTTTATGTATTTCATAATGTTCATTATGTACTTATATGTAGAACTTGTGTATAATTTATAAATTTATAAAGGTAAAGAATTATCCTCATCTAAAGAAAGACCTGGCCTTTTCCCTCAGCTCCCAGGAGATGATCTCTGAGCCCTTGGAATGTCCTGTCTGATAAGAGTGTCTCTATTTACCTGGCGACCTCAGGCTACACTGGATAGTTTAACTATCTGACTTACAGTAGGGACTTTCAGCCATACAGTAGCATTGGCTTGACCTTCAAGGGCTCTGGACGCTAAAGGCATGACCAAGCCCCAGTAACAGCTCTGGACACCAAGACTCAGGTGACCTTCCCTAGTTGGCAATACTCCATGTGTAATGTCATATATTGTTTCCAAAAGTTAGCACTATTTATGACCCTACGGGGAGAGGACAATTGGAAGCTCTATCCGTGGACGCCTCCTGGATTCGGCCCTGTATGCATCTTCCCTTTGCTGATTTTAATCTGTATCCTTTCACTGTAATAAATCGTAACTGTGAGTATAACAGCTTTCACTGAGAGCCGTAAGTCCTTCTAGGGAATTAGCAAACCTGAGAGTGGTCTTGGGGACTGCCTGAACTTGCAGTTGTTGTCAGAAGTGAGTGTGGTCCTGGGGACCCCCCAAACATATGATCAGAAAAGTTTGGAGCCCATTAGTCTAGGCCATATTAGCAAATGATTATCTATTTTCTTCTTAAAGGTCTATGGAGATGTAAATTTCTTCAGTGATCTATATTATATTATGATGACGGTATACATGTAAAGTCACTTACAGCAATAACCAGTGAAGGTCAAATTTCACCTGCTCTAAAAATGTGAGTCTGTTTCCTTTTTTTTTTTTTTTCAATTTCCTTGGGTTATTTTGTTATCTTCCTGGTTCCTTTGACTGCATTAAAAATTGTTGATGGAGACGGGCTCGGAGACGCTTCTGGAAGCATCGCGATGGCTGCGCAAGGACAGCCCCAAGTGCAGTTCAAGCTCGTATTGGTTGGTGACGGCGGTACTGGGAAAACTACATTTGTGAAACGCCATCTGACTGGTGAATTTGAGAAGAAGTATGTAGCCACCTTGGGCGTTGAGGTCCATCCCCTTGTGTTCCATACCAACAGAGGACCCATTAAGTTCAACGTATGGGATACAGCTGGCCAGGAGAAATTTGGTGGACTGAGAGATGGCTATTACATCCAAGCCCAGTGTGCTATCATAATGTTTGATGTAACATCGAGGGTTACTTACAAGAACGTGCCCAACTGGCATAGAGATCTGGTACGCGTGTGTGAGAACATCCCCATCGTGCTGTGTGGCAACAAAGTGGATATTAAGGACAGAAAGGTTAAGGCAAAGTCGATTGTCTTCCACCGAAAGAAGAATCTTCAGTACTATGACATCTCCGCCAAAAGTAACTACAATTTTGAAAAGCCCTTCCTCTGGCTTGCTAGAAAACTGATCGGAGACCCTAACTTGGAGTTCGTCGCCATGCCTGCTCTCGCCCCGCCAGAGGTGGTCATGGACCCAGCGTTGGCAGCGCAGTACGAGCACGATCTAGAGGTTGCTCAGACAACTGCCCTCCCGGATGAAGATGATGACCTGTGAGAAAAGTGAAGCTGGAGCCCAGCGTCAGAAGTCTAGTTTTATAGGCAACTGTCCTGTGATGTCAGTGGTGCAGCGTGTTTGCCACTTTATTATATAGCTAAGCAGAACATGTGCTTAATGTTTGGTATGCTGAAGGAGATGAATGGGCTTTGGAGTGAATGTGGCAGTTAAAAAAAAAAAAAAACTTCATTTTTTTGGACCTGCATATTTAGGTGTTTTGGAACACAGTTCTTTCCTCCTTAAGTTTCAAATATAAGACTGCTACAGTCACATCACAATATTCAGTGGTGGAATCTTGTTTGTTACTGTCATTCCCATTCCTTTTCGTTTAGAATCAGAATAAAGTTGTATTTCAAATATCTAAAAAAAAAAAAAAAAAAATTGTTGATGGTTCCATCCCTCTTAAAAAACTTTCTCCTGGATGATGCCATAGAGTCAAAGGCCCCAGTGGGCTGAGACCACAGTTTATTTATATTTTTAGTCCCAGCACTTAACACAATGCCTGAGTTTCCTTTGTTAGGAGAAAAAACAAAATCATGTCTCTAGTGTACAGACAGTTTAGAGAAAAAGGCTGATTTCTAGTCCCTGTTTTTTTTTTTTTTTTTGCGGTACGCGGGCCTCTAACTGCTGTGGCCTCTCCCATTGCGGAGCTCAGGCTCCGGACGCGCAGGCTCAGCGGCCATGGCTCACAGGCCCAGCCCTTCCGCGGCATGTGGGATCTTCCCAGACCGGGGCACGAACCCGTGTCCCCTGCATCGGCAGGCGAACTCTCAATCACTGCGCCACCAGGGAAGCCCAAGTCCCTGGTTTTTTATTTGCTTTGTCAACAGTGGGCAAGTCACTTACCTTCTCTGAACTGTTTCATCCTCTGTTGAACAAAGAATGTGGTACTCTTTTCAAATAAAATCTCACACAGAAGCTGGGTTGAAGCCCAAACAGGTTGAGGAAGCTATGGGAAGGCACCTGGGGCTCTCCTGCTCAGAACCCTCCCTCACCCTCCCTGTTGTGGCTCCCAAAGCCTTGCAGGCTCTTTAGAGCAGCACCAGAAACTCACTGGGATAGACAGTGTCCACGGTTCTCTTTGTGTGATTCAGAGTTTTGCTTTGTATTTTTAAAATGATGTTTACATTGTAAAACATTCAACCTGAACTCTTAAAGAGATGGAACAAAGAACAAAGTAAATTGGAAGCCAAATTTGTCGTTTTCCTTCTTTTCCAACTTAAGTCCAGTAACACTAAACAGATGGTGAGTAGTTAACAAGGCCAGAAGTCTTCAATGACGTGGGTGCTTCGTCTTGTCAGGAGGCTGCCATTCTTGGTCTGCTGGGAGAAAAAGAAATCATTAAATGAGTGGCAGTTATGGAAAGCTGAGTACTGAACTCTCTAAATGCTTTGGAAAGTATCTTCCAGTTGGTTTGTCTTAAAGGTCATTAGCAAAACCTGAACTTGGATTGAGAGTGAACATTTTGTGTTGTAACTAATAAAAATTTACATGGCATCTAATTTCATTTAAAACTTAAAACTTTATGAGCTGAGTATTAATATATTATTGTCATTAATTTGTGCTGATAAGTTTAATATATTTATTTTTATTGTGATTAGTAATATAGTTGAACTTATGTTCAGCACCTTCTCTGTGTTTATTTACCATGAATTTTCTTTACTTCTTATTTTCTTTTTTTTCCTTTTTAAATTGAATTATAGTTGATATACAATATTATATAAGTTTTAGTTGTACAACACAGTGATTCACAATTTCTAAAGGTTGTATTTCATTTATACTTATAAAATATTGGCTATATTCCCTATGTTGTACTATATATCCTAGCTTATTGATTTGTAGCTTATTTATTTTATACATAGTAGTTTGTATCTCTTAATCCCCTACCCCGTGTTGTCCCTCCCCCCTTCCCTCTTCCCCCTGATAACCACTTGTTTTTTATCTATATCTGTGAATCTCTTTTTTGTTATATTCACTAGTTTGTTTTATTTTTTAGATTCCACATATAAGTGATATCGTACCATATTTGTCTTTCTCTGTCTAACTTATTTCACTAAGCATGCTACCCTCCAAGTCCATCCACGTTGTTGCAAATGGCATAATTTCTTTTTTATGGCTGAGTAGTATTCCATTGTATACATATGCCACATCTTCTTTATCCATCATCTGTTGATGGATACTTAGGTTGCTTCCATATCTTGACAATTGTAAATAATACTGCTATGAACATTGGGGTGCATTCTTTTTTCAAATTAGTGTTTTCAGGGTTTTTTGGATATATACCCAGGAGTAGAATTGCTGGGTCGTATGATAGTTCTATTTTTAATTTTTTGAGAAACGTCCATACTGTTTTGCATAATGGCTACACCAATTTATAGTCTCACAAGCAGTGTAAGTGTTCCCTTTTCTCCGCATCCTCACCAACATTTGTTATTTGTGTTCTTTTTGACGATGGCCATTCTAACAGGTGTGAGGTAATATCTCATTGTGGTTTTGATTTGCATTTCTCTGATGATTAATGATGTTGAGCATCTTTTCATGTGTCTGTTGGCCATCTGTATGTCTTATTTGGAAAAATGTCTATTCAGGTCTTCTACCCATTTTTTAATCTTGTTGTTTGGTTTTTTGATGTTGAGTTGCATGAGCTGTTTACGTATTTGGATATTAACTCTTTATTGGTCATATCATTTGCATATGTTTTCTCCAGTTCAGTAGGTGTCTTTTCACTTTGTTGATGATTTCCTTTGCTGTGCAAAAGCTTTTAAGTTTAGTTAGGTCCCATTTGTTTATTTTTGCTTTTATTTCTTTTGCTTTAGGAGACAGATCTAAAAAATGTTGCTATGATTTATGTCAAAGAGCATTCTGCCTATGTTTTCTTCTAGGAGTTTTATGGTTTCCAGCTTTACATTTAGGTCTTTACTCCATTTTGAGTTTATTTTTGAATATGGTGTTAGAGAATGTTCTAATTTCATTCTTTTACATGTAGCTGTTCAGTTTTCCCAGCACCACTTATTGAAGAGACTGTCTTTTCTCCATTGTTTAGTCTTGCCTCCTTTGTCATAGATTAATTGGCCATAATTTTGTAGATTTTTTTCCGGGCTCTCTGTTCTGTTCCATTGATCTGTGTGTCTGTTTTCATGCCAGTACCACAAAATTACTGTAGTTCTGTAGTATAGTCTGAAGCCAAGGAGAATGATCCCTCCAGTTCTGTTCTTCTTTCTCAAGACTTTTTGACTATTTAGGGGGGTTTGTGTTTCCATACAGATTTCAAAATTATTTCTTTTAGTTCTGTGAAAATTGCTCTTGGTATTTTGATAGGGATTGCATTGAATCCCCAGATTTCCTTGGGTAGTATGGTCATTTTAGTGACATTAATACTTGTTTTCTTCTTTACAGTCTGTTATTAATCTACTAGATGAGAAGAAGGTTAACATATTATTTCTATTCTTTTGAGTGGTTACTCTTCAATTTTAACATGTATATTTAATTTAATAAAATTTAATCAATATATAACCCTTCTACCAAACAGAGATCCTTAGTATGCAACTGGCTTTCCTCCATGCCTATCCCTGATAGATGTTGGAGTTTTCTGGGCCCCATTTTATGGCCGAAAGGCCATTTCTGAGCCTTTTGGGCCCCTAAGTTTATGAAGGAACCTCTGTCTAGCACCTAGCATGCATGGGGCCATACACACCTTAACCTGTTTCCTCCTATTATTAGAAATCCCAGCCCGTTAGTTGTATATCTTGTTCTAATGCCCCTGTGAGTGTTTTTAGCTCTCTCTCACTCTCTACATCTTAGCTTCTTGTTTCCTCTTTATTTTATCATTTGGAGAGCTCTCCTTCTTACATTCAAGCCTGTTTTAAAACTTTGTGGAATGAGTAGATCTCCATTATTGGCCCAATCTACCATAATAACTGGAAGTCTCAGAGACACTTTATCATCTTCTTTCTAATGTGGAAACAAGCATAAAGAAGTTATGACTAGCCTATGCCAGTATTAAAAAAGAATAAGCAGACTTTCCTTCAGACCTTATAACTCCAAGTCCAGTAATATTTCCATAATATTGGAGTTCTCTCTTTTCCTCTTCTTCCTTACTTATCCCTTGAAGTCATTCCTAGATTCCTATTGACTCATAGCACACCAGTCTATTTTTACCCTTCCAAAGAAAGTCCTGTGCATTCATTATGGTCCCAGAAACTTTAGCCCAATCTCTGCCAGTATAATTTTTTTTTTTTGCTGTACGCGGGCCTCTCACCGCTGCGGCCTCCCCCGCTGCGGAGCACAGGCTCCGGACGCGCAAGCCCAGTGGCCACAGCCCACGGGCCCAGCCGCTCTGTTGCACGTGGGACCCTCCCGGACCGGGGCACGAACCCACGCCCCCCGCATCGGCAGGCAGACCCCCAACCACTGCGCCACCAGGGAAGCCCCAGTATAATTTTTTAGAGCCACTTACACGCATTTTTTTCCAAGCTTGTATCAGGAAAAAACTAGAGCTCTAAGGCCTTAGATGAATCATGAAAACTAAGGTTTACTTTAGTCCTCTGGCTTTTACCTCTTGTAGACTGATACAAAACCATGTGAATCTTGTCCCCTTTATTTATAAGTCCACACCTTTTTTCACCCTCACAAATAAGAACGAGTTTCTGGACTCCTGTGAACCCTGCATGAGAGAGTTTGCATCCATAGCCATCAATGTAGTTGGCTTTTGAAAAATTACACCTGTATGCCATTTTTAAAGGCATATTCTTTCTCTGAAGAATTATTCTCATCTTCACTATTACAAATATTTCCACTACCTAAGCTCACACTATTCCAGCTTGTATCTTAATGTCCACTATTCATTCAAGAAACAGTTTTTGACTGTTATTCTGTGCTAAGCGCTAGAATCACAAAGATGAGGGAACAATTTTGCAGTGAAATCAGTGCTGGTATAGCCATGGGCAGATTATGCTATGGATATGTAAAGAAGGAACATTTACTCCCTTGGAAATGGAAAGGGTAGGGAGAGAAAGAGGCTACAGCATGTGCAAAGGCATCAAAGTCAGGGTACCTTTGGGAACCTGCAAGTCTGTCTGGGGCTGGAGATCTAAAAGAGGAAGGAGGACTCGCAGGGAGGAGCCCAGAGAGGCTGGCTGGCAAGAGCTGGGCTGTCTGCCCCAGATATAGGTGTTTTTGTTTCATTTTGGAATCACTGGGCAGCCTTGGAATAATTTTAAGCAGAGAAGTGGATTAAAGTAGGGAAAGCTGGACCCAAGGTGACACATGGGATAATCACAGTACCTGGCTCATGGTTAGCACTCAGTGAATGTCAGTTAAATTGTTATGTTTTTATTCATGGATGAGTACCCCATCCTCCATATTGGCCTGCACAAATTTAAAAATCTTTAACTGTGGAAGAATGAATGATATCTGCATAAGGTAGAAACTAGTTTGGCTAGACCACTTTCACTGTTGACATTAATAAAAATGGGCTCATTTAGTTTGCTATTTACTTGGAGCAGAAGTAGCACTCTGTGTGCCCAGAGTGGGCAGAATCCTTGCTTAGGTTTTGAACACAGGATGTTTGTTTTCACAAACTTTTTGGTTACTCAGAGCTTCTGTTATTCTGTTTATAATTCAGGTCTTTTGCTTTTCTTCTTATTCCTTCTAATGTCCAGTGTTTTACCTTTTAGGGACTCTATTCACATTCAGATAGTGGGGAGAATGAAAGAAGAAAATAAGTTAATTTTTATAAACATTTTTGGAGCAGGAATTTTCACAATAAGTTTCCCTAAATTCTATGTGCTTCCTTAAAGACTTTAATATCATAGGTGTATTTATGCAGTTCTGAGAATCAGGTTCTTTTGTAGAGACAATATCTGTTTCACCCAAATTTTGTTTGTATGGAAAAATATTTACATGGTAGTGAATTTAAATTCCCAGTATTACTGATTTATTTTTCTGACTTTTTTCCTTTGTGAACAGTTAACAATGACCAGGAAAAAAAGAGAACTCATGAATTTTATCTTAAATATTTCAACAACTTGGAACCATTTATGTCAAAGTATTTGCACCTTCACTGACATGAGCTAAAGTTTCAAATATTTACTATACTTTTACATCTGAGTCAACCCAGGCTATCTTTCCAGAGCACAGGTTTTTTATTTTTATTTTTTGGTGGTACAGATAAACTTGTAAAGGTTGGTTAGGGACGTGGATGACAAATAATTGAAGTGTTGATTCCGTGTGTTTGTTACTGAAGATGAGATTTCAGTTCATTACTGAAGATGAGATTATGGTATATATATATATATATATATTTTAAGTTTATAAAGTTATAGTAATAAAAACAATCTGATACTGGCATTAGATTATCAAATGCATAAGGTATCAAACAGATTAATGGTGCAGAAAAATAGCTTAACAATAGATCCTATTATATTACAAAAATCTAACAGGATGATGCATTAAAACTCAACAGAAATTAGATATTCAAATTACAAAAAATGAACCTTGATCTGTATCTCACACCTCATACAGAAATTAACTTAAAATCGATCATAGACCTAAAAGTAAGACATAAAACTATAAAACCTTTAGAAGAAAACATAGAAATCTTTGTGTCCTTGGGTTATGCAAAGAATTCTTAGATATGATACCAAAAGTGATACCATTTTTAAAAAACTGATAAATTGGATTTTCAAACTTAAAAGCTTTTGTTCTGAAAGCTTTGTTAAGAGGATGAAAAGACAAGTCACAGACTTGGAAACATACTTGTAAATCACATGCTTGCACCAAGAATACTCAAAATGCAACATAATTAATTAATTGTGATAATTACACAACTGTTTGACTATAGTAAAAAAAACCCAGAGTTACACAGTTTAAGAGGTGAGTTGCATAGTATGTAAATTATATCTCATTAAGCCTTTTATTAAGAAGTGGAGGAAGAATTTGACCACCGAGGGGTCAAACTTTTTTTTTAGGATGATGAAGCTTGATCCTGGTGGTGATCACGTAATTCTATGCATTTGTCACATTGCACACTAGAAGCGTGAATTGTACTGCATGTAAATTTGATAATAAATTTTTAAAACTTAAAAAAATTCAATGGAGAATTTAAGGTTTAAGAAATAAATGGTGCTGGGAAAATTCATTAGCTAGTTAGGAAAAAAATGTTAAGAAGCTAACCTTGCACTATCTACTGAAACAAATTCTGGAAGGATTGAAGAATTAATTTTTTTGTCACAGAAAGTAAAAGGAGATATTTATCAAGACTTTGGAGTGGGGAGAACTTTTTAAATTAGAAAAGATGAAGGAAGTGCTGAATGAAAAGATTTATGGATTTGGTTATATAAAAATGTAGAAATCTGCATATCAGAAAGCCCCCAAAGTAAACAAATTGGGAAAACATATATTCAACAAATATGACAGAATAGTGTCTTTACTATGTAAAGAACTCGTACAGATCAGTGAAGAAATCACTTAAACCTAAATTGGTAAAACATGTAATTCCCATTTAATTTTGCAGTTACTATTTTTTATTTTCTCTATTATAGTTATCATATTATGTTCTGTACATTTTAAAGAAGATTGAAGGAGGAAGAATGTACTCCACTTAATCATATTTCAGAAAATGTGTCAAATCTATCCCACCTCAACTACAGAAATACAGTTTGGGATTTTTTTTTTTTTAATTCTTTATGACTGGTTCTTTTGATTTCATTACTAACCTGTGTCAAGCACACGGCAGTGAAGGCCACGTCCAAGGCCTGCCATATTTGGCCAGTAAAGACAAAATGAGCCCTTTTTAGCTTTAGATGATTTATTACTTACATAGACAACGAAAAGAAGAGTAGCCAAAGGTGCCAGTTTCCCACGGTTCTTGTTCTACAGACCAAAAAGGTGTCACTGAAACAAAAGAGCCAGATGACCGCAAAGCAGTTGCAGCATACTCTTGCCAAGCAGGGACTTCTAGATGCAACTCAACAGTTTTACAGCATGCACTTCGTCTAACGGGGGCAAGGCAGAAAGCCTCACACCTTCTCAGAACCCGGGAGGTGATGAGAACCCGTCTCCTGTCAGTCTCCCTGACAGATAGGGAAGCGAGTGAGAAGTGTCCTGGTATTGCAAGCCTTCATGCTCTCATGTTTCAGGAAGATCCTAAGGAGGATCTGCCAGACTTACGACAGGCTGCAGTCTAAACCTGGCCTCTTTGGATATGTGCAAGGTCACCAGTGTGCCATGGCGGAGCCGTTCCTCTACAACTTGCTGCTTACTGCCCCAATCTGCAGTCACTCATCTCTTCCAATCTGCAATGAGACTTGCTTCATTTTCCCCCTTTGCTGTCTATGGAGTAAAGCATGTGATCCATCTTCACAGAGTTTACTGCCTGTTCTCCTTAGTTCACTACCTTTTTCCAAATTATCTAATATTTTCCACTATGCTACCAGGAATAAGAAGAAAAAGTATGAATTGTCTATTTCTGTGTAATAAATCACTCCAAAACTTAGTGGCTTAAGCCAACAGCCATTTACTTTCTCATGATTCTGTGCATTGGCTTGTTGCTACCTTGCTGGCTTTGCCTGGGCAAACAGCTGGAGGTCAGCTGGGCTGGAAGGTCCAAGATGGCCTCTGGCACATATCTTGCAGTTGGTGCTGGCTCTCAGTAGGGGCACTTGGTTCTCCAGTAGCCTCTCATCCTCAGTAAGCTAGACTGGCTGCCTCTGTGTCAGTCTCAGGGCAGGATTCCCAGCAGACCAAGGCAGAAGCTTAAGGTCTACTTTGGAAGTCACACAGCTACACTTCTACCACATTCTTTTGGTCAAAGCAGGAGATGAGACGAGCATAGATTCAAGGGGTGGGGAATAGAATCCTCTTCTTGATAGGATGAGCTGCAAAATGAGAGTGCCCAGGTTTTTCAATCTACAACAGTGCAAAACATCTAGACCGAGTGCCTTCAAGTGAAGAGGTTCATTAAAACCCAAGCAAAATGTGACTTTACTTTTCATTCAGGTAAGTAAGAATGTCAGTTGACTAAACATCTTCACTTCTGGTCACTGTAACACTAACAAGTCAAGAGGATAGAAAATTAAGGAAACTACTAAAAACTGTCATAGGCCCAGAAACTGTTTGCAAGAGGAAGTAGAGGTACTAAGTCTGATTTCTGTAGGCAAACTGACCTGACAAGTGTAGTTTCCAAACCTCAGAGAGTCATGCCAATTTGATTCTGAGCCTCTTTAGTTAATAATAGAATGGAAAACGCCCAGCCAAAGGTTTTATTACTTAAAGGGAATTTACAAATTAACTCTTTTAAGTAACCATTGGTTGGCCAACATTTGCTGGCAAGAGTTTGCATTTTTACATTCTCCCTTGCATAACTGATGAAAGTAAAATGAGATAATCAATGTAATGTGCCTAGTGTAATAACTTGCTTACCTTTGCCTCTAAAAAAAAATGATTGCTACTATCATTTTATTCAAGGCTTTACCAAGAACTTGCATTGTTTAATGATAGATGGACCTTCTATTATTATTTCTTAATATATTTTTATGGTCAAATTGGATGCTTGATAAACTTGCCTTAAAAATTTTCCAAGCTAAAATTATCATTGCCATATTCTATGGGGTAAATATTTAGAACCTCTGTTTTCTATTTGTACATATGTTGGAAACTTACCTAACACTATTGCAACAGTCAGCTATTGCTGTGTAATCACAAAAAAATACCCGTGGCATTTAACAAAAGCATTGCTTTTGCTCATGGATCTGTGAAGTAGCTGGGGCAGTTCTGCCTCTGCCTGCAGCCCCTGGCTCTGCCTCATGCTACAAGTCTACCCATAGGCTGGAATAGTTCTTCTCAATGCATGTTTATTCTGAGCCCCAGACTAAAAGGGCAGCTGCTACCTAAAGTAAAGTTCATCTCATGGTGATAGTATACGTACAAGAGGACAAGCAAAAATATGCAGGATCTCTTAAGGTCTAGGTTCAGAATTGGCATCCTGTCACTTTTGCCCAAGCCAGTGGAATAGCTAACTTCACCTTTAGTAGGAGGAACTACTGAGTCACAGGGCAAGCTCCAAGTTACAATATGGGATGAAGAGTCGAAGCCAATAATAGAATCTAGCACAGTAATGACTATAGAATCTTGACATATTGGCAGATACTCCCTAATCTTACTTCCATAAAGAGGCATGTATCCAGGTTAGGCTTCTCATACTTTCTCAATAGGGTAAAAGTCCCTTCATTGGCTGACTGTTGAAGCTTATGATTCTTTTCTCAAATAATAACATGGGATGTCTGCCTGTTAGTTACCTAACAGAGTATACCTGTGAATTCTGTGCTGCCTCATAACTATAAAATCCCAGTTTGGAAAATCATATTTGCAGAGGATTTCTTAATGGATTATCCATCCCTCAAAATAGGCTAAATTTCATACCTTGAACAAGACAGGTTACAAAAAAGCTTCTCTGTACAGCATAGCATGTTGGCCTCTTGTAAAATTGCTTTTTCTTAACTAAGCTTGGATATTAATCTCTCTGCCTACATTGCAGAAAGTTATAAAGAAATAGTTTATAGACCTAATTATTAGTTAAGGTTGACATTGGTGTGATCTACACATTCCATTTTTCGAATAACCATAGAAGAATTTTCTCTTGGCTCACAGAAACAAGAATTTTCCATACGCCTCCTGACAAATTGGCTTATTTTTATCTTGTGGTCACTGTGATGTAGCTGATCATCTTTCCATTTTTATATTGGCCAGTAGGAAGCTCTGATGCAGATTTACAAGCCATCTCTGCTGGAGCACAGAGCCTTATGCATAGTATAGCCATTGTGTGTCATGCTTTAATACATATTAAATCCTTAGAAGTGCTTGGCACATAGAAAGTGCTAAATGTGTCTGCCATTTTTAACATTATTTTATTATTATTATGGATAATAATGGGATAAGTTGGGTAGAATGGGATCCTAATAGCTGATCTCCTATATCATTTTGGAATTAAAAGTGCTGAATTCGTCTGTTGCTTTTCAAGACTTTTGTAATCAAATTACCTAATAGGTAAGCAGGCCAAATATCAGATGGGGAAATTTTCTTCTCTCTCTGCTTAACTAATATTTTACTGATTAAGTTTAAGTTTGTACTGTTTGGACCAAAATAAATTTCCACTTCTTGCCGAGAACACTTATAATGAAATAAGCAAAAACTTCAGCAAAGACCAAAATAAATATTATTAAACAGTGGCCAAGAGACTGAACCACTCTCTAATCATTTGTGGGATGAGGATTGGTGAGGGTAAGAAGTCCAATAAGGAACTCTCTTCTTCACAACAGCTAGTTGTTGGCCTAAGCTGGGCCACCAAAATTTTACTTTGCTCCCTTGTTCTGTGGACTGGGTGGAAGTAACGGGCCAAATCAGTTAGGATTGATCATCTCACTAGCAAAGACACTATTCCCCCAGGATCTCCTGCGGGGAGAACAGACCAGAGTACAGCTTTTGGTCAAAGAAAAGAAGCTGAATTTTTAAAAATTTAAAGAAAAGAATAGAATGTAATATACAAAAAATATATGAAAAAATCTATACTAGAAGAAGACGTCCAAGATAAAATTCTCAGGTAATAAACTGGAAAGATTTTACACCCTAAAATAAATTATAGAGTATATCTACAGTGAGTAATCTGCAAATATTTTATATCCCAATGAAGAGGGTATAGGGAAAAAGCAGTTAAATTAAATTAGATATTAAAATGTAGGCTAATTTAGTTATCTATATTAAATTGTAGATAAATTAGGTTAAATGTAGATAGTTGGTTTTTTAAAGACAAAAATAATACCATGCAAGTTTCGTGGGAAGCAATTTGACAATATCTATAAAAATAACAAATGCCAGTAGGAGGACTTTATTCTGTGTGACATATGTGTGTGTAAAATATGTGTAGAATCATATGTGTATAAAATGATGTATATATGAGATTATTTATTGCAACATTGTTTGTGCTAGTAAACTATTGGCAATGACACGAATTCCCATTTGTTGGAGACCAGCCTAATAAATTATGACAATTCATACACTGCAATATGCAGCCATTAACCAAAATGAGGCAGATATTTGTATAATAATAATCCAAGCTCCCCAAGATGTACTGTAAGGAAGGTATGGAAAAAGGGCTATAGAATTACTGTTCATGTAATAATACTTATTTACATTTACTTGTTTTCATATACACATCTCTGGAGGGATCCACAAGAAAATGACAAAAGTGCTAGCTCCTAGGCAGGAACTGGGTATCAAGTGCAAGGGAGTTTTTCACTGTATACGTTTGAGTTCCTTTTGAAGTTGATGTCATATGCATTTAAATTCATTAAAAATGATATTAAAGAAATAATGAATTCATCTGAAACAAGAAGTAGCAAAATTGATCAGGCGCAGTCAATCTGTGATATGGAGGACAAGCTTGAGAAAATCATGCAGAATGCTGAGAAAAATGTCAGAGAAGCGGTCCAAAGAGGTATGGAAGACACATCACAGAGGTTCAACCTATAAATAATCAGTATCACTAAAGTATGTGTATTATGACCCTAATTTTGTAAAGATAAAGCTATATATACAGATAAATTACCTTATATTTGTATGTGTAAATATCTACTTATATGTAATTGTATCATCATCAACAAAAAAACAGCACTTACCATGTACCAGGCACTGTTCCAAGTGCTCTATAAATACTACTGTTAATCTTCCCAACAACTCTGGGAGGTAGGTAGTTACCCCACCATACAGATGGGATTCCAAGGCACTGAGAGTTCAGCTTCTTGCCCCACAGTCACACAGTAAGTGACAGAGCTAAGATCTGCACCCAAGCAGTTTGATTCCCAAACCTGCCTTCTCAACTGCCAGGTCACAGTGCCTCCCTGTTGTGTAAAGAAAAATGTTTCAGAGGTTAAGCAACAGTCAATTAATATCTGGAGAATGAAACTGTTGGGAATTTTTTTTCTATATTAACATGTTTATATCATTTAAATTTTTATAATAAAGTACTACTTTTGAAAAGTAGTACTTTAGAAAAAAAGTAGCTATAGTAGCTATATATTTAGAAAAAAAGTAGCTATAAATTGAAGAGGGAGTATAAACCACTAAGCAACATGAGACTACTCTCCCTAACTCACTCTTATTACCAGAAGTTTTGTAAGAAACCATGTTTTTGGAAGAAATCTACAGAACTCATGACACACTTCCTACAAGTCCAGTTTTTAGGGTTCTCCCTGATGCTCATTGATCTGTTAGCCATGGAAGTTCTCTGATAGCAGGTAAATAATGTCTACTTTGCTCTGTGTGGCACTCTCTTAAAACAGAGTATGCCAGGATTCCTTGTCCCTCCAACTTACGCTTATCCACCTAAATCACTGAGTTCTGGTTCCTACATAGATGTATATCGTTGGACCTTGCTGCTGCTCCTCTAATCACCGTGTCAGCTTCAAAACTCTAGCTTGGATAGTATGGTCCTCTCTGTAAGGATTACTGTTTTATGTCTTTCTCGTTTCAGTTAAACAATACTGGAGAGAGGAACCAAGATGGCAGAGTAGAAGGATGTGCTCTCACTCCCTCTTGCAAGAACACCAGAATCACAACTACCTGCTGGACAGTCATCGACAGGAAGACACTGGAATTCACCAAAAAAGATACCCCACATCCGAAGACAAAGGAGAAGCCACAATGAGACGGTAGGAGGGGCGCAATCACAGCAAAATCAAATCCCATAACTGCTGGGTGGATGACGCACAAACTGGAGAACACTTATACCACAGAAGTCCAACCACTGGAGTGAACGTTCTGAGCCCTACGTCAGGCTTCCCAACCTGGGGTTCCGGCAACGGGAGGAGGAATTCCTAGAGAATCAGACTTTGAAGCCTAGTGGGAATTGATTGCAAGACTTCAACAGGACTGGGGGAAACAGAGGCTCCACTCTTGGAGGGCACACACAAAGTAGTGTGCGCATCGGGACCCAGGGGAAGGAGGAGTGACCCCAGGGGAGACTGAACCAGACCTACCTGCTACCGTTGGAGGGTCTCCTGCAGAGGCGGGGTGTGGCTGTGGCTCACCGTGGGGACAAGGACACTGGCAGCAGAAGTTCTGGGAAGTACTCCTTGGTGTGAACCCTCCCAGAGACTGTCATTAGCTCCACCAAAGAGCCCAGGTAGGCTCCAGTGTTTGGTTGCCTCAGGCCAAACAACCAACAGCCCCACCTATCAACAGTCAAGTGGATTAAAGTTTTACTGAGCTCTGCCCACCAGAGCAACACTCAGCTCTACCCACCACCACTCCCTCCCATCAGGAAACTTACACAAGCCTCATAGATAGACTCATCCACCAGAGGGCAGACAGCAGAAGCAAGAAGAACTACAATCCTGCAGCCTGTGGAATAAAAACCACATTCACAGAAAGATAGACAAGATGAAAAGGCAGAGGGCTATGTACCAGATGAAGGAACAAGATAAAACCCCACAAAAACAAATAAATGAAGTGGAGATAGGCAAGCTTCCAGAAAAAGAATTCAGAATAATGATAGTGAAGATGATCGAGGAACTCGGAAAAAGAATGGAGGCAAAGATAGAGAAGATGCAAGAAATGTTTAACAAACACCTAGAAGAATTAAAGAACAAATAAACAGAGATGAACAATACAATAACTGAAATGAAAACTACACTAGAAGGAATCAATATCAGAATAACTGAGGCAGAAGGACGGATAAGTGACCTGGAAGACAGAATGGTGGAATTCACTGCTGTGGAACAGAATAAAGAAAAAAGAATGAAAAGAAATGAAGACAGCCTAAGAGACCTCTGGGACAATATTAAACGCACGAACATTTGCATTATAGGGGTCCCAGAAGGAGGAGAGAGAGAGAGGAGCCGAGAAAATATTTGAAGAGATTATAGTTGAAAACTTCCCTAACATGGGAAAAGAAATAGCCACCCAAGACCAGGAAGCGCAGTGAGTCGCATACAGGATAAACCCAAGGAGAAACACGCCGAAACACATAGTAATCAAATAGGCAAAAATTAAAGACAAAGAAAAATTATTAAAAGCAGCAAGGGAAAAATGACAAATAACATACAAGGGAACTCCCATAAGGTTAACAGCTGATTTCTCAGCAGAAACTCTACAAGCCAGAAGGGGGTGGCATTATATGCTTAAAGTGATGAAACGGAAAAACCTACAACCAAGATTACTCTACCTGGCAAGGATCTCATTCAGTTTCGATGGAGAAATCAAAAGCTTTACAGAGAAGCAAAAGCTAAGAGAATTCAGCACCACCAAACCAGCTTTACAGCAAATGCTAAAGGAACTTCTCTAAGTGGGAAACACAAGAGAAGAAAAGGACCTACAAAAACAAACCCAAAACAATTAAGAAAATGGTCATAGGAACTTACATATCGATAATTACCTTAAACGTGAATGGATTAAATGCTCCAACCAAAAGACACAGGCTTGCTGAATGGATATAAAAACAAGACCCATCTATATGCTGTCCACAAGAGACCCACTTCAGACCTAGGGACACATACAGACTGAAAGTGAGGGGATGGAAAAAGATATTCCATGCAAGTGGAAATCAAAAGAAAGCTGGAGTAGATAAAATAGATCAGATAAAATAGACTTTAAAATGAAGAGTGTTACAAGAGACAAGGAAGGTACTACATAGTGATCAAGGGATCAATCCAAGAAGAAGATATAACAATTATAAATATATATGAACCAAACCTAGGAGCACCTCAATACATAAGGCAACTGTTGACAGCTATAAAAGAGGAAATCGATGGTAACACAAAAATAGTGGGCGATTTTAACACCTAACTTACACCAATGGACAGATCATCCAAAATGAAAATAAATAAGGAAACAGAAGCTTTAAATGACACAATAGACCAGATAGATTTAATTCATATTTATAGGACATTCCATCCAAAAACAGCAGATTACACTTTCTTCTCAAGTGTGCATGGAACATTCTCCAGGATAGATCACATCTTGGGTCACAAATCAAGCCTCAGTAAATTTAAGAAAATTGAAATCATATCAAGCATCTTTTCTGACCACAACACTATGAGATTAGAAACGAATTACAGGGAAAAAAACGTAAAAAACACAAACACATGGAGGCTAAACAATACGTTACTAAATAACCAAGAGATCACTGAAGAAATCAAAGAGGAAATCAAAAAAAACCTAGAGACAAATGACAATGGAAACACAATGATCCAAAACCTATGAGACACAGCAAAAGCAGTTCTAAGAGGGAAGTTTATAGCAATACAAGCCTACCTCAAGAAACAAGAAAAATCTCAAATAAACAATCTAACCTTACACCTAAAGGAACTAGAGAAAGAAGAACAAACAGAAACTAGAGTTAGTAGAACGAAAGAAATCATAAAGATCAGAGCAGAAATAAATGAAATAGAACAAAGAAAACAATAGCGAAGATCAATAAAACTAAAAGCTGGTTCTTTGAGAAGATAAACAAAATTGATAAACCATTAGCCAGACTCACCAAGAAAAAGAGGGTGAGGACTCAAATCAATAAAATTAGAAATGAAAAAGGAGAAGTTACAGCAGACACCGCATAGATAAAAAGCATCCTAAGAGACTACTACAAGCAACACTATGCCAATAAAATGGACAACCTGGAAAAAATGGACAAATTCTTAGAAAGGTATAACCTTCCAAGACTGAACCAGGAGGAAATACAAAATATGAACAGACCAATCACAAGTAATGAAATTGAAACTGTGATTAGAAATCTTCCAACAAACAAAAGTCCAGGTCCAGATGGCTTCACAAGCAAATTCTATCAAACATTTAGAGAACAGCTAACACCTATCTTTCTCAAACTCTCCCAAAAAATTGCAGAGGAAGGAGCACTCCCAAACTCATTCTATGAGCCCACCATCACCCTGATACCAAAACCAGAGAAAGATACTACAAAAAAAGAAAATTACAGACCAATATCACTGATGAATATAGATGCAAAAATCCTCAACAAAATACTGGCAAACAGAATCCAACAACACATTAAAAGGATCATACACCATGATCAAGTGGAATTTATCCCAGGGATGCAATGATTCTTCAATATACGCAAATCAATCAATGTGATATGCCATATTAACAAATTGAAGAATGAAAACCATATGTTCATCTCAATAGATGCAGAAAAAGCTTTTGACAAAATTCAACACCCGTTTATGATAAAAGCTCTCCAGAAAGTGGGCATAGAAGGAACGTACCTCAACATAATAAAGGCCACATACAACAAACCCACAGCAAACATCATTCTCAATGGTGAAAAACTGAAAGCATTTCCTCTAAGATCAAGAACGAGACAAGGATGTCCACTCTCGCCACTATTATTCAAGATAGTTCTGGAAGTCCTAGCCACAGCAATCAGAGAAGAAAAAGAAATAAGAGGAATACAAATTGGAAAAGAAGTAAAATGTTACTGTTTGCAGATGACATGATACTATACATAGAGAATCCTAAAAATGCCACCAGAGGGGCTTCCCTGGTGGCACAGTGGTTGGGAGTCCACCTGCCAACGCAGGGGACCAGGGATCGTGCCCCGTTCCAGAAGGATCCCGCGTGCCGCGGAGCGGCTGGGCCCGTGGACTGTGGCCGCTGAGCCTGCGCGTCTGGAGCCTGTACTCTGCAACGGGAGAGGCCACAGCAGTGAGAGGCCCACGTAACGCAAAAAAAAAAAAAAAAAAAATGCCACCAGAAAACTACTAGAGCTAATCAATGAATTTGGTAAAGTTGCAGGATACAAAATTAATGCACAGAAATCTCTTGCATTCCTATACACTAATGATGAAAAATCTGAAAGAGAAATTAAGGAAACACTCCCATTTACCATTGCAACAGAAAGAGTAAAATACCTAGGAATAAACCTACCTAGGGAGACAAAAGACCTGTATGCAGAAAACTATAAGACACTGATAAAAGAAATTAAAGATGATACCAACAGATGGAGAGATATACCATGTTCTTGGAATGGAAGACTCAATATTGTGAAAATGGCTATACTACCCAAAGCAATCTACAGATTCAATGCAATCCCTATCAAATTACCAATGGCATTTTTTATGGAACTAGAACAAATAATCTTAAAATTTGTATGGAGACACAAAAGACCCCGAATAGCCAAAGCAGTCTTGAGGGAAAAGAACAGAGCAGGAGGAATCAGACTCCCTGACTTCAGACTATACTACAAAACTACAATAATCAAGACAATATGGTACTGGCACAAAAACAGAAACATAGATCAATGGAACAGGATAGAAAGCCCAGAGAGAAACCCACACACCTGTGGTCAACTAATCTATGACAAAGGAGGCAAAGATATACAATGCAGAAAAGACAGCCTCTTCAATAAATGGTGCTGGGAAAGCTGGACAGCTACATGTAGAAGAATGAAATTAGGACACTCCCTAACACCATACACAAAAATAAACTCAAAATGGATTCGAGACCTAAATGTAAGACTGGACACTATAAAACTCTTAGAGGAAAACATAGGAAGGACACTCTTTGACATAAATCCCAGCAAGATCTTTTTTGATCCACCTCCTAGAGTAATGGAAATAAAAACAAAAATAAGCAAATGGGACCTAATGAAACTTCAAAGCTTTTGCACAGCAAAGAAAACCATAAACAAGACGAAAAGACAACCCTCAGAATGGGAGAAAATATTTGCAAATGAATCAACGGACAAAGGATTAATCTCCAAAATATATAAACAGCTCATGCAGCTCCATATTAAAGAAACAAACAACCCAATCCAAAAATGGGCAGAAGACCTAAATAGACATTTCTCCAAAGAAGACATACAAATGGCCAAGAAGTACATGAAAAGCTACTCAACATCACTAATTATTAGAGAAATGCAAATCAAAACTACAATGAGGTATCACCTCACACCAGTTAGAATGGGCATCATCAGAAAATCTACAAACAACAAATGCTGGAGAGGGTGTGGAGAAAAGGAAACCCTCTTGCACTGTTGGTGGGAATGTAAGTTGATACAGCCACTATGGAGAACAGTATGGAGGTTCCTTAAAAAACTAAAAATAGAATTACCATATGATCTAGCAATCGCACTACTGGGCATATACCCTGAGAAAACCATAATTCAAAAAGACACATGCACCCCAATGTTCATTGCAGCACTATTTACAATATCCAGGACATGGAAGCAACCTAAATATCCAATGACAGACGAATCGATAAAGAAGATGTGGTACATATATACAATAGAATATTACTCAGCCACAAAAAGGAACGAAATTGAGTTATTTGTTGAGATGTGGATGGATCTAGGGACTGTCATACAGAGTGAAGTAAGTCAGAAAGAGAAAAACAAATATCGTATATTAACGCATGTATGTGGAACCTGGAAAAATGGTAGAGATGAGCCGGTTTGCAGGGCAGAAGTTGAGACACAGATGTAGAGAACAAACGTATGGACACCAAGAGGGGAAAGCTGCGGGGGTGGGGGGTGGGGATGGTGGTGTGCTGAATTGGGGGATTGGGATTGACATGTATACACTGATGTGTATAAAATTGATGAGTAATAAGAACCTGCTGTATAAAAAACAAACAAACAAAAACTAATACTAAACTTTCTTTGGGTTATTTTTATGGAAATATTTTAATATAAATGTTTCAGACATTACATGAAATTCCTAAAAATCTTATATGTTCTGGTATAATGTTATAAGTCATAATTCTAGTTATTACTTTAAAATGTATATCTCAGAAATAACTAAATTTCCTTGTCAATTGCATTATTATGAACTTTCATCAAATCTTTAACCGTGGTCATTTTTAAGTCTTTTGTCATTTACAGACAGTTCTGGGTGTACTCTGATGCTTTTACAAAAATGTTCCTATAAAAGGGTTTCATCTTCATCCTTTCATTTTCACCTTCATCATGGAAAAGACTCTGACAAGTACAGGTTTCTGGTAACTGACTATACTGCTGAACTGAATGAATAAGCATTTTCAGAACTCTAATGGAAAACTGATGAATTCATAAAAATTCTAAGAAAAGATCAAGATGAAAAAGTAATTAATTACATGGGACTGAGTGAACTGATGAGAATGATTATAATTTTTGTGACTTTCTGTTTGAATAAAAAAAAATTAAAAACAAAACAGTACCAACATATCTTGGTTCAGGCTGCTATAAAAGAATATATTTCTATTATTAACAGAAATTTATTTCTCACAGTTCTGAAGGCTGGGAAGGCCAAGATCAAAGTGCTGGCAGATTCAGTGTCTGGTGAGAGCTTGCTTCCTGGTCCATAGACTGCCTATGTGTTCTTCTCACTGTGTCCTCACCTGGCAGAAAGGGCAAGGTATGTACCTGGGGTCTCTTTTATAAGAGAGCTTTACCTTACCTCCATGACCTAATCACCTCCTAAAGCACTCTTGTCCTTATACTATCACATTGAGGCTTAGGATTTCAGTTTGTGCATTTTGGGAAGATCAAGCAATGTAGCAAATTTATGGAGGTGAGCCTTATGATAGCAATTGCAACACTTCTAATAGCCCCAAACTTTGGGGATGTTCCACGTTGAAAGCAATGCTGTAAACAGCCTTTCCACTGCTTATAATTTCTACACTATAATGCAACTTTTATTATACTTTAATACAATTCCTACAATATATACTATTATGTAAGAACTGATACGAACTGATCTATAATATACATTGTATATAAATATTATATTTATATACAATGTATATTATAGATCAGTACGTGTATAATAGTATGTACTATTATATACACACATGTACACATGCATGCATGAGCACGCCTGCACACACGCGCGCACACACACACACACACACACACACATACACACACTAGATGTTCATCACATTGATGAGGGACACAGATAATTGAGTCTATTTGAAATTTAAGCTTTTCACCATGGTGTTGTTTGAATAGCTATGTTCCCTTTATCTTAAGACTTCTAGTGCTGATGGCATTTTCTCTTTCATGACAGTAGGATGTTTAGTAAGACACTAAGGCTTATATATAACATTTAAAATGATTAAGAATAAGCAATTATAAAAATCTTAAGAGCATCTTTCCCTCTCAAGAATCTAGATGTCTGTCAAGAGCCTAGATCGCCTTAACCGTTAAGATTATTGTAGAATTAACAAATTCAACTTGTTCCTGGTCTCTGTCAGGTTTATTTAGATATAATAACTCCTATGTGTGGGCATACCGTGAAAAATAGATATGATGAGGTGTAGCTGTAATAAGTGTAGGTATAATAACAGTTTCTATGTATCTGTGTGGAGTGGGGATCCCAGCTTGAAATTAACGTACGTCTACAGCTCTACTGACAATTCCCACCCTCTCCCGCCATTGAATTATCAGGAGTCCTTGGGGAGCTTGGCTTGAAGGAAAGCCTGTCTCCCAAACATGCCCAGGCATGTTGGAACAATGTGTTGCCAAAAGATTAGAAATCACGAAATACCATGGGACAGAAAATGAGGTCCCAGTTGGCCTAGTTTCCTTAGTATTTCAGCCTAATGAGTTAATCCTGTAATCCATCCTTTTAATTTATTCTTTTAATTCCAGAATCTCGTGTTTATTTAGTCATCTGACTACTAGGAATTACTTTTGAAGTATAATATTACAAGAAGACAAAGACCAGAAGAAAGTATTACACACAGGGTTTCCTGTTTATAGATTTCAAAATACTTTAGGAACCCCATTAAATGATTAATGGTGGAGAATGGAATATATCCAATGGATGCAGTAGAATTTTCTACACAAATGCATTGGATAGCTTGCTCCAATGTCTGACTCAGAGGGAAACATTCTAGTCACTCATGTACACAGAGAAGAAATCTGATGATAGACGGATGTAACTGTTGGGAATGAAGTGGCAGTGTTAATACTTCTGTTTTCTTTTCTTTCTTTCTTTTTTTTAAATTAATTTTTATTGGAGTATAGTTGCTTTACAATGTTGTGTTAGTTTCTGCTGTACAGCAAAGTGTATCAGCTATACGTATACATATATCCCCTCTTTTTTGGATTTCCTTCCCATTTAGGTCACCACAGAACATTGAGTAGAGTTCCCTCTGCTATATAGTAGCTTCTCATTAGTTATCTTTTTTATACATAGTAGTGTATATATGTTAATCCCAATATTTCATTAAAAAGATTTCATCAAAAATATAATACTGGGATGCTGAATTTTTTAAATGACAGCATATTCTGCTATCAAAGTGTCCAATGACACCAGTCAGTTTCTCTTTCCTTGTAACTTCAATTCTCTTCTGTTTTTCTGCCAGTTTTTGAAAATAAATATGCAAGAAGATCACCAAAATAAACTGTCATCATTTTCATCTTTCTAACCTCTAACAAGTGCTGACTGCTCCCCTTTTGGACAGTAATTCTGATGTGTGGAGCAAAGGGATTTTCTGATTCTTTTTATAAAAAATATTTATTTGATTGCGCTGGGTCTTTGTGGTGGCAGGCGGGCTCCTTTGTTGTGGCAAGTGGGCTCCTTAGTTGCGGCATGTGGGATCTAGTTCCCTGACCAGGAATCGAACCCAGGCCCCCTGCATTGGGGGCAAGGAGTCTTAACCACTGTGCCACCAGGGAAGTCCCTCTGATTCTTTTTTTTTTTTGGCTGCTTTGGGTCTTCATTGCTGTGCACGGGCTTTCTCTAGTTGCAGCGAGTGGGGGCTACTGTTTGTTGCAGTGCACGGGCTTCTCATTGCGGTGGCTTCTCTTGTTGCAGAACATGGGCTCTAGGCGCATGGGCTTCAGTAGTTGTGGCACGTGGGCTCTAGAGCGCAGGCTCAGTAGTTGTGGCACACGGGCTTAGTTGCTCCATGGCACATGGGATCTTCCTGGACCAGGGCTCGAACCCGTGTCCCCTGCATTGGCCACCTGTGCCACCAGGGAAGTCCCCCTCTGATTCTTAATAGAAGTAACAATACTTGGAATTTCGGTGCTTTGGGGATTTTTTTTCTCAAAAGCACAAACTAATCTTTTGTACTCTTTCCAAGAATTACTATATGACAGTTTCCAATCTGATTATGACTGTTTATCAATGCACAGAAAATTCAAAGACAGTATACAGTACCAATTATCAATAAAAAAAGAAAAGGAGAACTCTACAGTTTTCTTTTTTCCCCCACATCTATAACAAACGTGGCAAGAAGTTTCTTAAAGCATTTAAAGAAGAAAAAGGGCAAATTTTTATAAAAAAGGAAAGAAAAGAGAAAAAGAAAGAGGAGAAATGGGTGCTGTTCAAGCTCGGAAGATTCTTGAGTTTGATGAAGTTGTAATAGAAATAGTTTAAGGGAACATGGAATTTGAAAGCAATTTTGAATGTTGGAAAAGAAGTAGCAACATGAGGCTACTGTTGGAGCATATACGAATGCTGATTCCTTCTTTTGGAGCAAATCAAAAGTCTTGCATTACCAGTCCCTTAACTAACCTGCTCTATTCCAGCTTCAGTTTTGTGGTATATCTTTTCCCAAGATAAAAAAGCTGTCATCAAATGAACATTTTTTTAGATATACTATTTTCTGGCTATTTTTTTTCTTGTTGCCCAATTACAGGGGTAAACAAGTTATTTCTTCTGGGTTCCATGTCTGAAACTCTTTATAGTAGAGAGGATTGTTATAAAGCTCAGAAAGACACTGTATATGAACATACGTTGAAATGTACAAAGAATCATACAAATATAAGGCAACATCATTACCAAAATCACTTTGTGATATGTCCATTTTCTTTCCTTTTGTTTTTCTCTCTTATGCTATCTTTATTTTATGAATAACCAAAACTGCTATATTAGAATTATAATATTATTCAGTTAGGTTGAAAATGGGAAACATTTTTGGATTTACTTTTCAGGAAAACTAACAAAAATACTCTAAACTGCAAATTTTTACTTTAGATTGAGGGTGGTATGTTAAAAAAGATTAGAAAACACAATCAAAAGAAGTTATTTTCTAAAAAGTAGTTTTTCTTCTCTATTTTCAGTGATTAGCCAGCTGCTTTGGTAGTGGTCATTGTCATCAAAACTGCCATGGAAGCAAAATTCCATAGCCTGGTATGCAGCCCTCAGAAAGCTCCTCTTATACTTCAAGGTAATTCAAGTTGTTACAGTAGTCATTTAGAGGAAAGAAGTCAATGGTCAAAATAAATTATTTCTTTTCTTAGTATTTATAAGAAACAGACTGTGTGCAAAAGAAGGCAAAGAAAACAAGAACAAATTATCAGATGGCTACAGTCACAGGGAATATGGTCTGTGTTTGGCTTGCGTCCCGTTCCAAAGCGTTTCTGCTTAGACCAGTACTGCAGCAAGCACACATTTTGTATATTAAACATGCAAGAAGGAAAAGCCAAAACCTGAAATGCCGTCCACTTCCAGTAATCTGCACGCTTTTTTTTTCTGGTTTATCAAGTAATGTTTTATAGGAGATGGGAGATCTGGCTTACTCCTTGGCTGCTTCCCCGACGATTGCTTTAGTGTTTGCTATGGTATCATTACTTAATGTTTTATTATTTCCCCAAGTAAAAATAAGAAGGAAAGAAGTAAACCCATTCTTTAAAAAACATAACCCATTACAAAGGAAAAAAAAAAGGACTTGGAGTTTGGCTACAGTTCATTCTCTAGAATGAATAATTATGCGGGGCTCTCAGGTCAATACTAACCAGAACAGAGACGTGTGCATGAACCAGCCCTATTTCACTGTTAGTTATTGGTCTTTAGTTTATCTTCCCTCAGTCTTTGCTCATCTGGAGACCCACATGGAAGAGCCAACGCCAATAAAAGAATGTTCTACATGCTTCCCAATCTCCCTTCCTATACAGGCCCTTTTTTCCTAAAGCTTGGTCATTTTGCTCTCTTCACCTTTAAAACGCCATCAGAATCCACACGAAGACTGAATACTGGCAGAATATGCCTCCCCAAAGTATGCCATTGGGCATAAGGATTATTTCTAGTGCTTGAAAAACAGCAGGTACAAGAAGGATGCTCTCACCTTCCCCCCACCCCCTTTTTTTTAAATTTATTTTTGGCTGTGTTGGGTCTTCATTGCTGTGTGCAGGCTTTCTCTAGTTGCAGCGAGCGGGGGCTACTCTTCGTTGTGGTGCACGGGCTTCTCATTGCAGTGGCTTCTCTTGTTGCGGAGCATGGGCTCTAGGCGTGCAGGCTTCAGTTGTTGTGACGCACGGGCTCAGCAGCTGTGGCTCGTGGGCTCAGCAGTTGTGGCTCGCAGGCTCTAGAGTGAATGCTCAGTAGTTGCAGCACACAGGCTTAGTTGCTCCGCAGCTTGTGGGATCTTCCTGGACCAGGGCTCGAACCTGTATCCCCTGCATTGGCAGGTGGATTCTTAACCACTGCACCACCAGGGAAGCCCCTCACTCCCCTTTTCTTCCCCAAAGCAGAAGATAAAACTCCCTTTTGAAAGATGCCCTCCTGGTACCAGGAGGAAAGGAACATTCTTACCACCAGAGATGGAGAGTGGAGGCCAAGAGCACTCTGTACAAACAGACCTTGTTAAAATAACTCTGATCTTCCTTTGCTCTCCCCATATATGTTAGTTACTTTTCCACAACTTTCTTTGTTCAACCTA
Organism: Lagenorhynchus albirostris; assembly: GCF_949774975.1. Classification (NCBI taxonomy): domain Eukaryota; kingdom Metazoa; phylum Chordata; class Mammalia; order Artiodactyla; family Delphinidae; genus Lagenorhynchus; species Lagenorhynchus albirostris. The sequence goes on from NC_083098.1 coordinate 129,673,334, forward strand.
GTATATAAACACTTAGGCCTGGCCTCTTCTTTGGGTCTTCATTTTCCCGTGAAGGCTCCCATGTACATGTAAAAATAAAATTTGTATACTTTTCTCCTGTTAATTTGTTTTATGTCAGCTTAATTCCCTGGCCTAGCTGGAGATCACAAGAGAGTAGGGGGAAAGTTTTGCTCCCCTTCAAGGCCAAGTGTAGACATTATACAATGGCTCAGATTCTTTTGAACTAGTTTTTCATTATAGCTTGCTGTTCTTCTAATCCATCTGGAATGAGTATTCTTAAGATTGGAATTGGGGTAATCATAAAGCTCATCTTCTATATGATTCCACTTACTTTCTGGTTTCCAGCTTTTTACTTGACTGCCTGCCTTGGGTAGACATTAAACAGGAAGGCACTTAAGCAGGAAATGAGATAAAGACTGACAAATGGCACACCTCAATAAAGCGGAATGTGCACACATTTCCCATAGATGTAGATTTCGATAATCACAATTTCTATTAGTAAACCATGATGACCTGCTCGATATTTTTGTTATGCAGAAGTTTTTCCTCTTGAAAAATAACTGTTAATATTTGAATAAAAAGGAAAAATACATACCATCTATGTATTTTAAGCAAAAGACTTTATTTGGGGGGCAATTATTTTTAATAATATTAAAATTTTTCCAGAATACCAATGCTTTCTTACTCTTTTTAATTCTCATTTAAAGGATCAGTTTATCCTGAAATATGTTACAGAGGAGAAATGGAAAGATTCTTTGAAAAAGTAAGTATTGAATATGTTACATAAAACTCCTGCATATCTAGTCATCACTTGCTAGATGACTATTAAACTGAGTATGCAATCAGCTAAGCTAATAGGAAACACAGTTTGAAACTTTATTGATTTTCTACTGTATAGCACAGGGAACTCTACTCAATGCTCCGCGGTGACCTAACTGGGAAGGAAGTCTAAAAGGAGAGTGGCTATATGTATATGTATAGCTGATTCACTTTGCTGTACAGTAGAAATTAACTCAACATTGTAAAGCAACTATACTCCAACAAAAATAAATAAATAAATAAAATAAACTTTACTGATTTTGACTAAAAGCACAATTTGCCTTTCCTATACTTACGTTAAGAACCATATATAATAAGGCAAAAAAAAAGCTTTAGATTATCTTTTTAAGTTGGACATTGAATTATAAAATTATAATACTTAATAAAAATAGAACACATAGAAACTTAGAGAAGAATTATACAGAATATGAACTAAGGTAAAAAATATTAAATCAGTTTTGCCATAGTGATAAACAGAAATAGCAGTACAAAGCAAAATTGGTGTCACTGGCCAAATTGTATGCATCTTGAATTGATCTGTGGTGTGCAAGTTAATTCTGTTCTTCAAATATGTCTCTCTCTCTCTGTTTCTTTGTTTCTCTCTCCCAACGCACACACGCATGGACACACATTCACAAATACATACATTCAACTTCTTTGGTCCCAATCTACCAGAGAACATTATTTCTTGATTCAATTATCTTCAAAAAAAATGTTTTCTGGGGCTTCCCTGGTGGCGCAGTGGTTGAGAGTCCGCCTGCCGATGCAGGGGACACAGGCTCGTGCCCTGGTCTGGGAAGATCCCACATGCCGCGGAGCGGCTAGGCCCGTGAGCCATGGCCGCTGAGCCTGCGCATCCGGAGCCTGTGCTCCGCTACGGGAGAGGCCACAACAGTGAGAGGCCCGCAAAAAAAAAAAAAAAAAAAAAAATGTTTTTTGAATGCCCTGTATGTAGTAGTATAGCGCAGTAGTAGCTATGTAGTGGCAAGTAAGACACTGGTCCTCTAGGTACTTAGGGGAAGAAATAAATTATGCACACAAACAGTTATAGTAGAAAACAGAGTCAAACACCATAAATGAGACATCTAATGGTTCAAGAGATGTCATTTTGCTTGGGGACAAGTCTTATGGAAAAAGACAAGTCTTTTGGAAAAAACAATGAAGTTTAGTGTAGGCTATGCAGGTGGTGAGGCTTTTATAGAAATGATGGCAGGAAAGCTGAGGGGACTGATGGAAACCAGCAGCGTGAGCAATGGCACAGAGGAGAGCCCAGTCTAGAGTGATTATGAGCAAGTCATTCTATTTAGCTGCAGTGTAAAAAGTGGCGAGTAGCTGGCAGGGCAGGGAGGATGGAGAGAAGCTTGAGAAGGTAAGTAAAACCACCAGTAGGAAATTATCCTTTACTCAGAAGACAGTGAAGATTCCTAGGAGGTTCTGGAGAAAGAGCGTGGCATGCTCAAGTAGCAGTTGAGAAAACATTATTTTTAAATGAGACTGTAGGTTAGACTGTAGGTACAGAGATCGATTAGCAGGTATATGCACTGCCCAGAAAAACGAAGGAAGCAGTGGAAATGGACAAGAGGACACCAAGCCACAGATAGTTCAGAATCTTTAGGACCTGGTAATCAGAAGAACTTGGGAGCTAAAGGTGTTACTCTTGGTTACAGCCAGATAACAGAAGGTTAAATTGAATTAGCTTAGGCAAAAAGAGTTCACAAAATCCAAAGGGGGGCTGAAACCCAGCCCTGGGAGCACTTAGAGCCAACTAGAAGCAGGGACCCAAATGCCATCCTATCTCTCACCTACCATCCTTCCTGCAAGCTGTTGTCAACCAACTTTCCATCTTACAGAGGAGCTTTTTCCACGTGGCAGACATGGTCACTAATACCTCCTGAGGTTTATGTCTTTCAAGTTCTACCACTGAGAGGAAATAACAAACAGACATTGCTTTCTTCTCAAATCCAAACATCACAGGAAATAACCGCTTTCCATGGTAATTTCCATGTATTATCTCACTTGATACTCATTAACAGGCCAATGAAGCAGGTACTTTATCATCAGAGAAACCCATGCCACCTATCTAGAGGATAGTAACCTAGTGATTAAAATCCTGCCGTTTACTTCAGGGTCAAGCCATCAACCACCGTGTACTGCTGCTCTCCACAGGCATACTGTGGATCCACCCTTTAGCCAATCATCTGAGGCCAGAGAAGGTTGAACCCTGTAAGACTGTGGCCATGTAGCTAGGATGGGACAGTTCTTGAAGAAGCAGGGCTGGCAGACAGAAAAGCCTCTAGAAAGCCACTGAACAAAGACAAATCCAAAGTATCAAGCTAGGGTGCTGAAAGATAAATCATCAGGAAGTGATCATTTGCAAGAGAACATAATGAGTTTGACTTTGACTAGTTTGGTTTGTGCTGGCCGCTCACGTATGTAGATATAGCCACCAGGCAGGTGGGAATCAGATGGCTGTGTACCCAGGTAGAGACTAATTTTATAAATCTAGGAGTCATGCTCAAAGCAGGGGTAATTAAAGAAAAGGGAGTGGATGTTTGCTGAGGAAAAAAGTATAGAGAGGGTTCTAAAAATGAAAGAGAGAGTAGGAGTTCTTGGTGGAGGACCCGGGGAAGGAACTTGGGAAATACTTCTACGTTTGGAGAACAGAAAAAGGAAAAGTCAGTAACAATGGAAGCAGAGAAGAAGCCACCAGGAAAAGACGAAAAGGGTGAGAGAGGAGGGTCCAAAGACAAGAACACTGCAAGATGAAGTAATGACAGTATCATCTAGAGACAGAGAAGGAAGGCCCAGAACAATCTAATTAGACAACAGTCACTGGCGTCCATTTGGCAGCAAAGCGTGGGAGGGAATGTTTAAACTAATCACGGTTTAAGGAGTAGAGAGGGGCAGTGGGTCACGAAGTGGGTCGCAGGTGTGATGAGTCTTTGACGAGGTTCAGTGATGAAGGAAAGAAGAGAAGTCGTATGGAAAACAGCGTTTTACGATATGGGAGCCCTGAGTCTGCTGTAGGTCCAGGGGGCAGAGCCGTTAGAAAAGGAGGACTCACACGTGGGCAGCCCTGAAGGAAGGAAGGCCTCGTAGCACCTCACCTACCTAGAACCTGGCGAGCCGGCAACCTCTCCTATCCAGAATACAATCAAGAACCACGAGGCAAAAATGGCCTCAACAGCCTAAATCAATGTCATTATACTTTTTCAATCAAGTTCATGGGTTTCACCTAAAAGAAAACTCTGATTCTTCTGCAAAACTGAATCAGTCTTACTCTCCTCTAGGTCAGAGATGGAGAAATGTTTCTCCTGGGCTCTAGTCTGACAGTAGAAAACCACACCCACATATACTCATGATAAAAGGTTAAATCAAATTCCCATTTAATTAGCTAAGGATACAAAATCTCATAGGACATCAGGAAGCCACAGAGCAGGAACAGATGTAGCATATTTCAGCATGGCTTTCCTTGACCCAGGGTCCCTGGGAGCAGAGGTGGGATAGGGACAAGAAAATAAAACTGACACTGTCCATACAGGGTGGGGTTTTCTACCTGGAAACATAATTCTGGCTAAAACCCTGTCCTTCTATACTAAGTATTCAATCACCATTCTAGAACTTACACTAACACCATAGGTCATTCCGTCTAACAGAAGGCTTACAGATACCAGGTTTCCTGGTCCTTGAACCATTCTCACCATCAGCAGGATACATCAGTGTATAGTCAGTGCCAGGTATCCCCAAATAACAGCTCTGCCTCTGGTTCTCCAGTACCCTAGAAAGATCATTTCCCTTCTGAGTCAGAGATTTTCTGGTGCCTCCTATGTCCCTTCTCCAGCCATCTCCATCCTGCTCTGTGCCCTGGGAGAGGGATCTGTATGGACTGCACCAAAGAGATCTATCTTGCCTTCTGTATTCCAGTTGGGGTCGGCCAATAGGAAACACTGGAAGGACACTGAAATAGAGGAGGGAGATGAGGTCAGAGATTTGTTCTCATAAACTCTCTTCACGTCACCAAGTTTGAGATGCCATTTATTTTTTGCAGGACCTGACTGCTACCACCATCCCATGACAGATAGGTTTCAGCTCCCATGCCAATTCTATCCATTGGTAGGCACTTCTGGGAGCGTCTTTTGTGAAGGATTCTAAGACCACGTCCAGGCTTTTAGTGATTGGTGGGTCATGATTGGTTGGGGAAGAGTAGCTCTCATGCCAAGTGTTGCCAGCCCTTGTTTTGCATCTTAACAATCATCTGGTGTCCAGATTCTCAGAAGATGTAAAGCCAGAGAGACAGAGATTTGTTACAAGCGGTCAATCTGGGAAAAATTCAAAGTGGCGGTTGACAGAGTAGCAGAAGAGGAGCCTGAAAGGAAAGCTTAAAAAATAAACAAACAAAAAAGCTAAACACAATGAGATTTCTGCTGAAATCCAGCCTCAGCTTGCTGGGGGGCCCCGGGGTGTGAGTGGCACCACAAAGTCGATGCTCCTTATAACTGTTGAACCAGCCCAAACTAGCCCTATCCTGTTTCTAAAAAGGTACTGAGTTGTTTTCAGAGACAGCAGAACAAAACCCGCAAGTCATGTGGCCAAAGCGTGCCCAGAGGAGAAAATTTTGACCTAAAATAACATCTGGAACTAAAGTTCCTCCCTACGGAACCAAAGGACTGATGCATGACTGGAACCTGAACGCCGGAACGCTTTCAGAAGCAAAGGGTGCTGAAACAAGGGGGACAGGTTTTTGTACCCCGTGTCAGTCAGTCATTGGTTCCCTGGTTGGGCGGGTGGAGGCAGGGGGTGTGCAGTAAACCTCCCAAGTAGTTTTGGGCAGTTCCCTGGTGAGGGCAATTCTCTGGAGAAGGGTGGATCCACAAGCTACTATCAGCCAACACTCACAACAGCTGAGGGGGGTGTACTGGTCAAATAAAGGGGGTGGGGTGGGACCAACAGCGTCTAGTAGAGGGGGCTTCCAAGGTGGCTAGGCATCGGCCAGTGTCCTGGATACTTGTTCTCCTACCACTCTGTCATCCAGAGGTCTCTATTTATCAGCACTTACTGACACTGGTGGCGCACAGATATGCCATCCCATGTGGTGTTTAGGTGGTCATCATCAACTGAGATCTGGTAACTCATCTGATCCCCAGGTGTAGTCAGTGCTGTAGTCGCCCCTCTGAGTCCCAGCCCTGAGGCCCTGCAGTCTCTCTCCTCTCTCCCTCTCTCCCTCTCTCTCTGTCTCTCTGTCTCTCCCTCTCTCCCACTGTCTCTCCCTCTCTCTCTCTGTCTCTGTCTCTCTCTCTGTCTCTGTCTGTGTGTGTGTCTCTCTCTCTCTCTCTCTCTCTCTCTCTCTCTCTCACACACACACACACACACACACACACACACACACACACACACACCCCTCTCATCCCTCCTAAGGCCTGGAAGCACTGACTGCACGCTGCCCCTTTCCGGGGGAATGAGGTGGGTAAGCCTGCACCAGGCTCTGTGTGGGTCTTATGAGGCTTCCGGCCATCCCAGAGCTCCATCTTAGGACAGGAGGCTCCCCATCTTGGCATTTTGAAAACTTGTCAGTAGAGTCTCTTCAGCGACCATCCAAGGTTTCAACCCCTAAGGAAGTGGGACATACGCCTTCTCTGACCCACATACCATCCATGTGCTCTGAGGCACTTTCCGCCCCTCTTCTGGAGCAACACTTTTCTACTCTCTGGCCTGCTAGGTTCTTCAACTACTTTCTTTACAAGGTAATTTTTCTGTTAAACTTCATTAGGGGATTTTTTAATTGATACTGAAAACTAACCTTTTGGAACTGAAAAAACCTTTTCTCCCTCAAAAAGCCCTGATATATATGTTTTTTTCTTTCACAACTATTGTCTCAGCTCTGGGTTTCAAAAGTCTGTTCTCGAAACACAAAAGCTGAACAATAATTTTTTCTTTGTTTTTACATTCCTGCCTTAATAATGCTGATCCTCCCTGAGGCAACGATGCCTCCGACTAAATAATAGAGCCTTTGAAACAAGGAGGGTTTCAGAAGAGAGGGCACAACCTCGCCACAGCTGAGATGGGACTGCAAGACCAGAGGCACGGAAACGTGCAGCCGGCTTAGAGGCTCTGGAGGGATAAGAAGTTTTCTAAAAAGGAGGACTGTGCCAGAAAGGCAAATGAAAAGGAATGTGGAAAGAAATCAAGATGAGTTTTTAGAGGTTTCAGTTTCAGGCTTGGTAGGGAAATCCCTAGATCACTTCACCTCGCCTGGGGCTGCACCTCGAAGGGCATGTCCAGACTTGCAGGATCTGGACCCTGGAGAGGAGAATAAGATGGAAAAGAATAGGAAGAGAAACCACTTTAAATTTGTTCAAGATACTTAAAATAGGCAGCGATGAATATTTGGCCTCGGTCCAGATACACGAGCAAACATCCCAAATGTCTACTACTAGAGAAGAATTTAAAAGACATAAGAATTTAGTCCAAAATATGTCTGAGAGCTAGATAAAAAGAGTCATATGGAACGAGTAAAAGGAAAATGTTAGTTTTCTTCACTGTAGGAAACAGAGATGAAGAGGGAATATTGTTCTGGTTTTAAAACTGGAATTAATGGTGTTAGGGCAGGCTGCCCCCAAATGTGCCAAAGTGGCATATTGATTATTTTGAATTACTTAAGAAACAGCCAATACAAGATGGACACTCTGACCCTCCTCTGTCTCCCTGAAAGCAGGAAATAAATCCCCCGTGTGAAAGGTACCCTCCCTGCACCAGGAGGTAGGGAGACATTCTTATCACCAGAGAGAGAGAAGTCAGTGCTCAGAAGGCTGTATAAACAACACTTGTTACTTTACTACCCCAAGCCCAAAGTTCTGTGTCTTGTCAGTTCTTCACAAATGTGTAGTTTCTTTGTCTAAAAAGTATAAAAGCTGCCTGCTCTGGTCACTTCTTTAGGTTCCATATCTATGAGACCTCTGAACACACAAAATTTAATTTGATTTTCTCCTATTTGTCTTGTGTCAATCTAATTATTATACCAGCCAAAAGAACCCAGAGCGTAGGGGAAAATTTTCCCTCTTCAACAGTGGCATGATTGAAAATGGGCCCAGTAATCTAAATAAAACGTACAACTATCCATTGTGTTCCAGAAACTTGCCAGAGTAAACTAAGGTTTGGGCACATAATTCCTCTTGGTTTCAGATATTTGGGTCAAAGAAGCATTTGTAAACTTTTTTAAAGTATTTTTGTCTGTTTATAAATAACTGACAGAGTTTGTTTTTCACTTTTTGGTCTTTTAATTGATAATTTATTATCAGTCATCTCCGAATTGGTTTATAGTTGATAATCAGATTAACATTTACTGAGAACTTATTATATACACTTTACATATAATAACTCATTTAATTATCACAAAAACGCTGTGAGATGGATTCCCATTTTATAACTGAGGAAAAGTTAATTAAGCAAATACTATGAACCAGGCACAAAGTGCTTTGTATGTAGTATCTCATTTAACCCTTAAATTAAAAAAATAACTATTGTTACCAAACCAAACTTGGGTCCGCTTGCCTGCCACGCAGCAAAACCAATCTAATGATACCAGGTTGTTATGAAGGAAAGTACAGCATTTATTTGCCGGGCACCAAACAAGGGAAATGGGCAGCTCACACTCAAAAGACCCGAACTCCCTATTGGCTTTCAGGCAAGGGTTTTTAAAGGCAACATGTGGATGAGATTCACGGCTCCTGGGCTTTCTTCTGATTGGTTGGTGGTGACGTGACAAGGTGATGTTTCAGGGATCTAAATCATCAACCTTCTGGTTCCAACCGGTCTGGGGTCTAGTGCTTGTGCTCAGAATGTAGTCACCGTCCTTCACCTGGACAGAGGTCTTTGTTTCTACAAAACAACTCAAAGATATGCATCAGATTGTTATGTATATCTCCTGAGAAACTAGGACTCTGTTTCATTGCTGAACTATTGTTTCTTGACTGCTTTTCCTTTGTTTCTGAATTCCCTCACTTTCCTAATTAGTAACTACTTGAGTCTGCTCTTTGAACTGAGGGAAGGTCTAGAAGACTAAAGCCTTCTTTTACAAACAAGAAAACATGGAGCACAGGGGGTTTTGTACCCGGGAGGGCCCTGCAGAGTCCTGCTTGGTTTCAATCCCCTCTTTTCTTTGATACCCCTCAATCCTGAGGGGGACAGGGATAGGGCAAAAAAGGGAATAAAGTTTTAGATAGAGAGATTTGTCATAAACTCAGCAGGGGAACTCGATTTTAGGGGGACTCAGTTTCACTATGAGAGTCTATTATTTTCCCCATTTTATAGATGAGGAAATTGAAATTCAGATAGATGAATTTGTTTTAAGGTGATACAACTAGTAAGTGATGCAGGAAAGATTTTAACCCAAGCCTACCTATTAACCCAAATGTAATGTTAGAAAGCTAGAAATAATCTATGTTTAATAGGTAGAAATAATCTATATGTTCAGTAATAAGTAAGTAGTTAAATAAGTTAATGGTACATCCATAAAATTAAATATTATGCAGGCATTAAAAACAATGCTGAATATATACCATATTGACATATAAAACAAACTTTTCAGCTGAAAAAAGTAGATAACGTAATATGCACCTGTGATTTCATTTTAAAATATATAAAAATAAAAACATGCATACTTTCTTAGAAAGGAATGATGGAAGTTAAATGAAAATGCAGGGACCCTTGTGAAGGGTAGCAAAGTATGCCACCCCAAAATATGCTTCTTTGGCACAGGGATTATTACCTTAAACTGATTATTTTTGAGAGCCTGCAGACACAGCAGAAGCTCTAAAACAGAGAAGTTACCCTTTTGTAAGGGACATTTACATTTATAAAGGAAACCTCTGTGCCTCTCAGTACCAGGAATCCCAGGTTGACTAAATCACAAGAGAATCTTACTAATAATAGAGAAGGCACAGACGTCAATCTGCATAACATATTTTACCCTTGTTTACCTGGCTTTTCCTGGTAACTTCCCGTAACTGGTCTCTCCCTGTCTTTAGCAGAAGATGGAATTTAAGGTAGTGGCTTGGGCCATCTGGAGAGTTACTCATTTTCCCTGGGTATCTTCCACATATACATGAAGTATACATGTTAATAAATTTCTGTTTGTTTTTTCTCTTGTTAACCTGTTTTTTATTAACAAGGGGGCCTCAACCAAGAACTCAAAAGGGTAGAGGGAATGTTTTTTCCCTCCCCCACACTTGTTCAACAATTGCCAAGAATTTCAGGATGGTGACAGCAGGGCATTGAACCAAGTGCAGGAGCCTTCTGGGTGCAGGGCTCTGTGTGACTGCACAGGCCACATGCCCATGCAGCTGTCCCAGTTATAAGTGCTCTTTACTTTCTTCTTCTTGCTTGTGAAAGGAATCAGAACATACCACCCCAAAATATGCTACTTTGGCATAAGGATTATTTTGAGCTGAAGGCAGTTGAGAAGAGGTGACACAGGAAGAACTCTTTGCCTCCCCCTTTCTGCCTAAAACCGGGGCATAAATTTCCCTTCGTAAAGGGGATATAAATTTCCATTTGTAAATGTGCTTTCCTCTCCAGGAAGAGGAGAAATATAGCTCTTATCTGCCTAACTAAACAAGCTTTGTCTCCCATATTTTTCCTAGTCATCTTTCCACAGTTCACTACCCACAGAGGCCCCAAACCCCTTTTCCTTTGCTCACTTCTCCACAATTTATTACCCTTTGTTAAAAACGATACAGACATGAGTCCACTGGTTTAACGGATTCTTTGGGTTTTCACTTTTATCTTGAAGCCCCTGTGCATGTGAAAATATTAACATCTACAAAGAAACACACAGTTTTTCTCCTATTAATCTATCTTTTCTCAGTTTAATTGTAGGCTCCCAGATACAAAACCTGAGAGGGTAGAAGAAAATGTTTTTCCTTTCCTACACTTATCAGTATTACATTGCTTGTATGACCTGCTTTGGTAATAAGAAAAAGAAAATAAAGTAATAAAAGAAAGGGCATCAAATATGGTGATGGGAGTTTTGGAATATATACATATAAATGTAGGTATACATACACATATATGTATAGATAGATAATTTTTTTTTCTAAATGCCTGCCTTCATTCCTTCCTTCTTTCCTTCATTCTTTCTTGCTTAAATAATTTGGTACTAAAGCCAGTAGGTGAAATTGAGCAAACGTAAGTATCCACATTGGAGAGTGGGTGCTAGTGGCCCAGTGCAAGGAGGTGGTTCCTAAGAGGGATGAGAAAGGCCTTTGCATGGAGTGGGGTTGTAGCGATGGCGTGGCATGTGCGCCCACGCAAGATAGGGACAGCATCCGTACATGTGGGCGATTGCAGAACGAGGTGAGTGGATGCCCACTCAGGGGGCAGTGGGGATGAGAAGAGACTGATTACCTTGGGGGTTGATCCAACAAACAAATATATTGGGGTTATGGGGGCCAGGCTTCTCCCTCTTAGAAAAAGGATTTACGAATATGGAAAGGGAGGAAACTGGAATAAACCCTGCAGTATGTAAAATCAGAATTGGATATATCAGTCATTTTGTGTTTTCGATAGTATATGTATATAGGGGTGTGTGTGTGTGTGTGTGTGTGTGTGTGTGTGTGTGTGTGTGTGTGTGTGTGTAGATATATATGCCCTAGCTCTTTCCATTGAGAGAGCCTAAGGGCAATGCCATTGCAAAAACATTGAGAATACCTACTGTTCAGATCTGTTACTAAATACCATTCTCTGCAAAAAAATAACAAAAGAAAAACAGACAGACAAACAAAACAAAAAAAAAGCCCAAAGCTCTTTGAAGATATACTTGATTCCAGGGCTGGGGTTGGAAAAGTATAAGATAAGCCTGGAAGATTTTTGTGTGTGTGCCAGAAAGTACAGAAGTGTTCAAAGAATGATGAGAATATGTCAAAAGAACTGAAAGCCAGCCTGAAGGGGCTAGGCAAATCCGGGACAATTTGAGGGGCAGTAAACAACAGTAGAAACAGATATTGCCTACTGAATAAATTAAGCAACCATGAGTTCATACTAATATACAAAAATGAATGAATGAATGAGAAGTATACAACACTATATATATATAATGCTCACTAATAAATGTGGAAGGAATGATGGATTTAGGAAATCACCATTTGGCATCATAGTTGAAAATCTTCCAAGGCTTCTAGACAAAGAACAAAACTTTCAAAGGCAATTGATGATGGAAAGATAACTAGACTAGTAATAGACTTCTTATCTGTAACCTTGGTTGAATCAGACAATTTGCATTTATATTTACAGACCACTGGCAATATCCCTCTATCAAGGGAAGTTCTCATCCCCATGTGAGAGCAAAGTAAAGAAGTTTTGGAGTGTTGCAAAGGCTCCGAAAATATCCTACCTGTGTACATTTCTGAGAAAATTTTCTAACCAAATGAAAATCAAATCTCATGATAGGGAAGATGAAAAGTTCAGGAAACATTGATGAACAATGAATTTCATAATATTTACAATTATATCTAAATGGAATATGACAGTTAACTGGAGATTATACTCTGGTAAGAATTTTGAAACAGGAGATTCTATGAGGAAAAACTTGATGACTGTCTGGGTTTGAAATCCTATAATTATCTCATACAAACTCAAGATTTGGGCTTCCCTGGTGGCACAGTGGTTGAGAGTCCGCCTGCTGATGCAGGGGACACAGGTTCGTGCCCCGGTCTGGGAAGATCCCACATGCCATGGAGAGGCTGGGCCCGTGAGCCATGGCCGCTGAGCCTGCGCGTCCGGAGCCTGTGCTCCGCAACAGGAGAGGCCACAACAGTGAGAGACCCACATACCGCAAACAATAGGGAAGGTATGGGCAGTCAAATGTTCTAAAGGTTTCATTTCAGTGGAAGAAGTGTAGAAGTATTAAGCTAGTAATAGAGTGTGGTAGGAAGGCAAAGTTGTTACTTATTTTTTGATCCATGAATAGAAAGATGTAATTATTACAGTTGGGAAGACAACTATTAGTAAAATTGAAAAAATGTATGTCTGGTAGGGAATGAGCAAGTTGGAGGACATTATTTAATTTTCACATATCCATAGAAATATAAAAATAACTGCTAAAGCCAGGAAAGTTATGAGTAGCAGAATGGAAATCCAATTTATGAGTGGAGGAGAAACAGATAAAAAGAAACCTTATCAATCTAATAAGAGTGAGGAAAAGAGAGAAAAGAAAGTATACAAATGTACAATAAAGTGGAAGAAATAAAATTAAGTCTATAAATTTTCACTACCATTGTGAAATTCTCCTATCAAAAGGCAAAAACTCTCAGGTTGAGTTTGAAAATCAAATTCGATTATATTCTGTATCAGGCAGGGCCTCAGTAAGATGACATATTGGAAACAGGATAATTTGAGAAAGGCCTCCTCTGGAAGGTGTGCATGGGGAGTGGAAGTACAAGGCATAGTGTGATACTGGGTGAACACCAGCAGGGCTGTTCCCACTCCGAGGCCCAAAAGGACAAAGGGAGGGTGGGATTCCCAGAACCTGGAAAGAAAGAATCATGTAGAGTAGGACACCCAGAGAGGAGCAGTGACTCTTAGTTGAAGGTCATAGAGGTGACATCACAGGAAGGAGTCAAGAATTAACTTCAGTCTCCCTCCCTTGATTTAGCCAGAGAGCAAGGGAAGAAGTTGGTGTTGTCCCTACAAGTCAGCCCTTTTGCAGGGACCAGAAGGGTGAATAGTGGGTCCAGAGGAGCAAGCAGACAAGATACTTGCCACACATACTGTTTACAAGCACTACACCAAAATTAAAGCAACAAGGAAAACTTCGAAGAAAGGAAAGGTACGTAATAGTAATAGGATGTTAATAGGATTTTCCTGTTACCCAGAAGTTGTGAGATTTATGCTAGACCCAATGCTGGGGAGCAGATGGAGACAAATGTTCTCCCATAAGAGAACTATCTGGAAGTCAAGCTGCCAGAATATCCCGGCAGGACTTCCTAATGGGCACATCAGCCAGTACCCTCCTCTCCCTAGTTTATGTAAAGAAAGATTTGGGGATGGGGAAGAGTGATGTTTAGGCCTTAAGGAAACAATATTCCTGGAGAGAAGCACTTGAGGAGATGCACAGAGATTGTAAATGAGGTGACTTGTGTCCAGTTCCTTGGCTGGATGCTTGCTGAGTTGCAGAACACACAGGTATGGTCAGGTGATGCCACCAAAGTAATACATACAGAGAGTTCTTGGAAGAGTAATGTGATCTCCTGAAGTATGGGGCATACCAGAACATGGACACTGTGTCTACTTCTGGCCTGGAGAATCTTGAAGATGGCCACTGAATGACCCATGCCATCAGGGCTTGAAAGAACAGTGGTGAAGTGTAACCAGGAAGAAGATGAGGCAACCGTCCTCCCATCCCAAGTCCAACTTGATGTGACATGATATTACGCAGGATCTTATACTTCTTCCATAGTAGATAGAATACCAGCCACTATATCATTGGATAGTTATACCACATTTTAAATGACTTCTCTACAATCTACATGGACAAACAATTCATACAAAGGCTACTGGTAAATTAGGTACATGAAGTGCTTAACCAAAGCAGTATTTGTAACAATGGTAAAATACCATCTAAATGGCCCAAAATAGTGGATGGTGAAATGAATTATACACATATCAACTAGATGAAATTTAATTCTTAAAATAAGAATTCTTTAAATTGTGTAGCAAGATAGGAAATTATACTGTTAAGCAAGGAGAGTAGCATAAAAAAAATATTCCTAGTCTATGATTGGAACAGGGTAAAAAAGGGCATACACCAATGAGCAAATACAAAAAGCAAGCACAAATAAAACAAGAACTGATGTCTTAGGCTAGTGGAATGTGGATGAAGTCTTTTTTGCAGTCATCACTTCTGTTGTCATACAGTTGCTTAAGCAATAAATGAAATCAAAGGCTCAAAACAGAGAAACAAATGGGTGGAAGCAGAAGAAGCAACAATTAGACAACCCTTGAGGAATTTTGCTTTAGAGGGAAGCAGAAAATGGGGTGGTACCTGGAAAGGTCTGGGCCAAGGGAAGGGAGGGACTTTTATGAAGTTAGGGAAAGAGCTACATATTTTTATGCTGATCATATTTTTATGATCTACTGGGAAGGAGCAAAACTGATGCTGGGGAAAAACCCTTCAGCAAGGGAGAGGAAATGTGAGCCCACACTCAGGTGGAGGTAGGCACGGGGCAGGTCAAGGGCCACATAGAGTACATGGGAGCAGGTACAAGTAGGTTGGCTGTTTGATGGTGGGAAGTTGAGGGAATTCTATTCTGATTGATTCCATTACCTTCAGTGAAATAAGAAGCAAAAGGAGGAGTCAACTAAGAATGGGGTTTGTTGGAAGTTTAAGATAAAAGGAGAAGTGTGAAATGGTCTCAGAGGTTGAACGTGTTAAGCAACCGAGGCAATATGGTAGAATTCCCTGAGAAAACTGAGGGTCTACTTGAGGTTTGGGCAGTAACAGGTCTTATTGACATATCCTGTGCAAGACAACCTATCTCAACTATATGACACCAACGCCTTGAACACATGGTCTTTCATTTTGCTGTGTCTCTTAAAGAGTTCAGTTTCGGTGCCATAAATTGTTAGTATCCTCCCTTTTCATTTTATGTGTGAACAATGATGTTGAAAGTACACTTGCAAGCAGCTGTCTTGAAGTATCAACTTCCATTTACTCTTTGAAAGTTTTATCATTATACCAGAACATCTTCTGGAAATATCAGAATGAGCTGACCCTAGGCACTGACGCCATCACCCATCAGAAGCCATGACCCGTGATTTATGGGTGTGAATTAGATCGTAGACTCTCAAGAGAATTGACACCCTCAGCAACTGAAAAATGAAGAAATCTGTCTCATTTTGCTCAGGATGAGTGAGGTAATTTTTTTTTTTTATTTTGGTTTTGTTTTTGTTTTTAATGTGATGGCCTTAAGTGAAAACAGGGCGACACAAATTGCATGACTAGCTCCTCTCAAAAGTTAGGTATTTTTTGCAGCCTACACACTGATGTCACTAACAATACTTAATACCGGTGAGGTGGATATGATTGCACAGTGGCATTTATTCAAAGTGTATCAGGAAATGGGGGAGAGAAGTGAACACATTAAGAGGAAAAATAAATTTAAATTAAGTGCTTATAATAATTGACCAAGAAAAACGGTCAATGAATATTTTATCTTTTGTTCCTTTAAAAATCCATGTCGTATGGAAATGTGATGAGCAGAAAAGAACAATTAAAAGGTACAGGTACCTGACTGGCTTTTCCTGTCTCTTTCCCCAAATGTCAGGCTCATAGGAACCCCTATGGTCCACCTCTGTGCAGATGAAAATCTTTCCTTTCCAGACTAAAAGTCAAAATTCTGAATATTTATAGCCTGAAGTTATTGTCTGTGAATCTGGTAACTTAGACCAGAGAGTGTTGCTTTGAACACTGGTATTTTAGGCACTTTCCAGATAACATTGAAATGACCTTTTCTTAGCACTTGCCAAACTTATGAAAAAATTTAAAAATCTAAATTAAAACAGTAATTTAGTGAACTGACATTTTTTGCACATGAAGGTGATGCCCGAGATGATACCCAAAGTGAATATGGAAAAAAGAGGGACTCTCATCATGCTTTCAGGAAAAGTGTAAACTGACACAACTTTTTCAAACAAACTTGATAAAATGTACCCCAAAGTCTTAAAACATTCATTTATTTAATCAGAAGTATTTATTTATTGAGTGTCTTCTATATCAAGGGCTGGAAATTATATTCTATCAGTGAGTGAATAGACATTACACAAATAATTAGAAGTGCAATGAGCCCCATGAAAGGGAAATCAAAAGGACCTAAGAGCAAAGAATTAGTCCTAAGAAAGTAATTAGAATTATACAGTAAGATATAATTTAAACAGTGAGAACTACCTAAATGTCCACAAGCAGTGGATTAAGTAAATTATTGTATATCCATGCAATGCAATAATACGATGGCATTAAGAATAAAGCTATAGGGCTTCCCTGGTGGCGCAGTGGTTGAGAGTCCGCCTGCCGATGCAGGGGACACGGGTTCGTGCCCCGGTCCGGGAAGATCCCACATTCCGCGGAGCGGCTGGGCCCGTGAGCCATGGCCGCTGAGCCTGCGCGTCCGGA
This sequence comes from Lagenorhynchus albirostris, assembly GCF_949774975.1. Classification (NCBI taxonomy): domain Eukaryota; kingdom Metazoa; phylum Chordata; class Mammalia; order Artiodactyla; family Delphinidae; genus Lagenorhynchus; species Lagenorhynchus albirostris. The sequence goes on from NC_083098.1 coordinate 129,690,315, forward strand.
GCCTGTGCTCCGCAACGGGAGAGGCCACAACAGTGAGAGGCCCGCGTACCGCAAAAAAACAAAACAAAACAAAACAATTCTCATTACTCCCCCAAATTCCCTTAAGCGTGTTTGCAGTTGATTATGACTCCCACTCAGAATGTTAGTTTTTCAGACAGCACATTGTTTTGGAGAGTTCAAATTAATGAAATGCATTTTCCGATCATAGAAGGAATATTGAGAGAACACTTGAAAATTTCAAGTCTAGTCAACACTGGTTCCAGTTTTTTTGTTTTTTTTTTAATCACTACTCCTTTCTGTATTACTTTTGTGAGAAGATCTTAACACTAATTTGAAATGAAATTTTGTATTCTCCTAATGACTAGGGACTGAAGTGTTTAAATAACCTTTTTCATCCCCAGGGAGATGACTGCTGTAGGTCAGTCTTGAGGTCATTGGCTGAAGAGTTACAAAGAAAGTCATAGTTTTGGCTGAAGATATAGTAAATTGGACTACGATAAAGCTGATGCTTCCTCTGAGATGAAAGAGAAAAATATTCAATCCTCTCCTCTGAACATAAATAAACACTGGCTATAGTTAGCCAGTTTGGGTGGGTTGGAGTTTAAAATATTTCTAAATTTGGTACACATTACCATATGTAGTCAGGTTAAAGCTACTGATGTCTGAGAACATTTCTGGGAAAACAGAAGTATATCCAAGAAAAGATAAAGAATCTTAGAACTGTAGAGATGGAAGCCCTATGGTGGTCCATTCTCCTGTGTCTAGAAAGGCTGACAAAGAGTCCATAGTAAGTAGAAACTCTCTTTGGAGAACTGAAGGAAGAGTGTTTCTGCAGTTTCTTGCTGTAATGAACTTTCATTCAGCCTTTGCATAAAAGAACCTGATGAAAAGTGGGAATTTGCATGATTATGGTAATCAGTGTTACCCTATCTTGAAAACTCTGTCTTGTCAATGTCCCCTTAAGATATTAATGTTCCAGGGCTTCCCTGGTGGCGCACTAGTTGAGAGTCCGCCTGCCGATGCAGGGGACACGGGTTCGTGCCCCGGTCCGGGAAGATCCCACATGCCGCGGAGCGGCTGGGCGCGTGAGCCATGGCCGCTGAGCCTGCGCGTCCGGAGCCTGTGCTCCGCAACAGGAGAGGCCACAACAGTGAAAGGCCCGCATCCAGCAAAAAAAAAAAAAAAAGAAAAAAGATATTAATGTTCCATATGTGATGTATTCAAAGTTCAGAGAAATTGTACCCTCTTATCTGCTCACTAAACATCTATTAATGAAGCCCAGTTATGGTAGTTTTGGGGGCAATTATTTACCCTATTGGTTTCTACTAATCATGTGATCTTTTATTTTTCTTTTTTCAGTATACCAACAGCAATGATGACCTTTATTTTCAAATCATGGACAATCAGAGGTATAGATTTACACGGGGATTGTAGGCCTGGGATTAGGCCATTGAATTTTTAACTTCCATGTGGTATTTTTTACGTGACGTTTTTCTAAGCCAGATTCTGCCATGCTATACTTGCTCAATTTATTCTTTTTTTAAACTTAGGAGCAGAACTTTACTATATCTACTAATTTTACCTTAATCCTTCTAAGTTGTAGAAAGGCTTCTAAGTTTTAATTTTATCATCTGTACTACTAATTAGCATTTCCAGCTTTATGATGCTAAAGCTTTAGCAAGAATGGCACCTCTGTGAAGGCACGAGCGCTGTTCACTGGCCAGAATGTAACACAGTACAGTTACTTTGCAGGTGAATTTGGCAATGTATTTTAAAATTAAAGTTGAAAATGCAGGAACCCAATAAATCCATTGCTAGGTAACTCTGGAGAAAAAGTTAAATATATGCACATGGAGATACGTACAAAGATGGTCATCGCAGCACTGTTTGTAGTGGCCAAGACTTGTGTAAAACCTAAATGTACATCAGTCAGGAAATAATTTAGGACTCTGGAATACTCTGTAGCCATTAAAATGAACAAGGTAGATCCATGTTTAATTATCATGGAAAGAATTCTAAGAGATACACTGAGCGAAAACACAAGTTACTGAAAGTTAGGGAAACGTGATACCATTTATGTAAAGATACATACACTCATACTAAATAACACTGTATCTTTTCTATGGTACACATATGCATGTAAATGCACAAAGAAAAATCTGAAGTGATACACCCCAAACTGAGAAAAATGGTTTTATCTGGGAAGAAGAAGGAAGTGACTGGGATTGGGGGTGGAGTCCAAAGGATACTCTCACCATTATCTGTAATGCTTGCATTTTTCACAAAGATATTGTATAACTTTGTATTATTGTACAAAGTTAATTTTTAACCAGTTAAAACCCAACAACAAAAAGAATGAAAAGAAACGTAATTCAAGGTGTCAACAAAAATGTTTAAAAGGAAAACATCCTTAAGCTCACATTAAAAAAATACTCCTTCATTTTATAGAAATGGTAAATGAAGAATTAAGAAACCAATTATAAGACATTAGCCGCCTGAGAAAGTCCAGGAACATCTTCTCACTGGAAGATTCTCAACATGTCATTGTGGACATTTGGGGAATGGGCACCAAATCAATCCATGCTCTCTCCTGTTCCGTGATGTGGCCTATTTCTGGGCCCTCATCCCTTCATATTCAGTATGAATTTTGGTTTTATCTCTTATAATGGAACTGAAAATTAAAATACCTCAGAGTCCAACTTTGAGGAGCGAGGCAATAAGTGGATGAAGGGATACCTACAAAGATCTCTCAAAATACAACTGCAGCCACTTTCCAATGGGGAGGATAAGATGGAGTGCAGAGTCAGCAGAGAGCTGTCCCTGGAATCCTACAGGACGTGGCCAGAGACGACACAGGGCATCTTTATTTCATGGACACTGCATTTACTTTCTGGTTTTTATTGAGGAATTTTACCTCAAATTATTATATTTTTCTCATTACATATGTTTTCAAATAAGTAGGAAAAATTAGTACCTGCATATGGTTTAAAAAAATCAAGTAGTACAAAAACAGTACAATGAGAAGTCTTCCTTTAACTGCAGATTCCAGTCCCTAGAGGCAGACACTCCTGAAATATTCTGTCTATAAAAGCACGTATTGGGTTGGCCAAAATGTTCATTCGTTTTTTTCTGTAAGATGCCTCTAGTAGCACTTACTTGTCTTTAACTTCATTCGAAACAATTTTGTTAGAGTGTATTGTGACAGCTGTCGTATCAGCGTGTACTTTAAAAAAATTATCAATATTGGTGAATTTTTGTGTAGCCCTTTTAATATTGAAGTTGGAAGAAAAAAGCAACATTTTCGGCATATTATGCTTTCTAATTCCAAGAAAGGTTAAAACGCAACTGAAACGCAAAAAAAGATTTGTGCAGTGTATGGAGAAGGTGCTGTGACTGATTGAATGTGTCAAAACTGGTTTGCTGGAGATTTCTCACTGGACGATGCTCCACAGTCTGGTAGACCAGTTGAAGTTGATAGTGATCAAATTGAGACATTAACTGAGAACAATCAATGTTACACCATGCGGGAGATAGCTGACATACTCAAAATATCCAAATCAAACGTTGAAATCATTTGCACCAGGTTGGTCATGTGAATCACTTTGATATTTGGGTTCCTCATAAGTTAAGCGAAAAAAACCTTCTTGACTGTATTTCCGCATACAGTTCTCTATATACATAATCTACATAACGAAAACGTTCCGTTTTGAAAACAAATTGGGATGGGCAATGAAAAGTGGATACTGTCCAATAATGTGGAATGGAAGAGATCATGGGGCAAGTGAAATGAACAACCACCAACCACGCTAAAGGCTGGTCTTCGTCCAAAGAAGGTGATGTTATGTATATGGTGGGATTGAAAGGGAGTCCTCTATTATGAGCTCCTTCCAGAAAACCAAACGATTAATTCCAACAAGTACTGCTCCCAATTAGATCAACTGAAAGCAGTACTCGATGAATAGTGTCCGGAATTAGTCAACAGAAAATGGATAATCTTCCATCAGGATAACGCAAGACCACATGTTTCTTTGATGACCAGGCAAAAACTGTTAGAGCTTGGCTGGGAAGTTCTGATTCATCTTCTGTATTCACCAGATATTGTACCTTCGGATTTCCATTGATTTCAGTCTTTACAAAATTCTCTTAATGGAAAAAAATTCAATTCCCTGGAAGACTGTAAAAGGCACCTAGAACAATTCTCTGCTCAAAAAGATAAAAAGTTTTGGGAAGATGGAATTATGAAGTTGCCTGAAAAATGGCAGAAGGTTGTGGAACAAAAGGGTGAATATGTTGTTCAATCAAGTTCTTGGTGAAAATGAAAAATGTTATCTTTTGTTTTTACTTAAAAACCAAAGGCATTTTTTTGCCAACCCAATATATTGTAGGCATATGCATGTTTTCCCTTCATGAAAATGGAAGCATGCTAAACACATTGCAATATGCCTTACATTTTTCACTTATTTTCTACTTTTTCAGTATACCTGGATCATTCCACAGCCATGTATATAGATTGACTTCATTAAAAAAAAAAAACTGCAATAGTTCTTTATAAATTGCATCTGGCAATGATGGGCTCTCAAAAAACATTAAATGAATGACTCCACATAGTTTCTTTCATAAGCCTCTAATGAAGACCATTTTATTGTTTATTTCCAGTCTTTTGCAACCACAAGCAAAGCTGAAGTATATATGTTCACACATCTTTGTGCATGTGTGTGAATATGTCTGTAGGATAAATTCCTAGACAAGAAATTGCTGAATTAAAAGATACACTTATTTCAAATATTGAATGCTATTGTTGATCGATCTCCCACCAGCAGTGAGAGTACCTGTTTCCTTCAACTCTCTAATCCTATATGTTAAACTTTTTGACTGTACCCATCTGAGAAATAAAACAATGTATTTCTTTCCCTCAAATGTTTTATATTTTGTTTATATATTTTAAAAGGCTTCTTTATGTAAAAATTATGTGTTAATCTATATATTTTATTTATATTTCTTTTTCTATGAACTACATATTTTGACTTGGGTTTAGAGCAGGGAGGGGGACAGCACTAGTGGTGGATACTTGTGTTAAATTTATATAATTGAAGGGTTTGTTCATATAGCTTTCCCAAAACCAAGGAGCAGTCTGTCCCAAAGGTAAATTCAGGTTCCTGCTTCTTACACAGTTGCTTTAAGATGACAGGGGTTTTTTTCTGCTAGTTTTTGCACATTAAAAAAAAAAAAAAGTGCCTTCAATTGACGGTCAGGATGTCCCCTTTACACTAATGTCAAATAAGAACAAATGGACAATGATATTCGAATCTCACTAATCTGAGCAGACCACACAGAAGATAAGGAATAGCAGGGTCTTTCTGTAAGGGGCTATCTTTGAAATAATATTTATTATTAACAACAATTTATTTGAATAAAATTAATATAAGGAAGGCTGAGCTCCTCTGATTCAATAGCTTTTTCATCCAACTCTTACTAGGGTTGAGCTAATTAAGAAACATAGAACATATGAATAAACCTAGTTACTTCTAGCATCTCTCTCTTTTCAAAGGTAAAAGAACAAGTCCTTGCGGTTGTCCAGTGGCCCTCAGGGAAGCCCAAGATAATTTAAAGGTAAAAGACATCATGAAGTTTTTATTTTTCTGAATTTAGGAGTTGATCTTGGGAAGGCAAAATCAAAGCCTATGAGGGGAGACTGGTCACTTGATTAATATGGTCACAGACATCTGAAAATAGTGCATGATTGTAGCTTGACTGTCTGTGTAGAGTGACAATACACTATTTAAAAATAAGCTGACCGAAGGTGATGTAATTAAGCCTTGGCTATTTCAGGAACTTCGGTGTGTTCCTTGTTTATTTATCTGTTTTTAAAAATCAAGGACACAAAATCCACATAAAGCACAGATCATTATTCTGGGTGAGACCAGAATCTGCCACCTGGGCATGGAAGATAAACAGTAACCTTTTTTTACGTCTCGTGGAGATAGAGGTGCTCACTCTATTATACCACAGCTGATGGTCATAATGATGACTCGAGAACTGATTAGATGACTTCTGATGTACCAGGCTTTAGAAGTCAGTAATTTGTATATTTTAGTAAGCTTTCATAAGGAAATGGGCTTGGTGTGATTTCATTCAAAAACGGTTAACATTTAGAGTCATTGACCACACCCATACATAATGTAGACGAGGAGTTTGGTTTTCAAAAACAACTTTCTAAAATGAAATTAGTGCATGTGTTCATTTAAAATATATATATATTTGTTCAGACTGCTTAGTGCCACTAGGTCCAAGGATACAGCAATGTTTAGGGCAAAAAGATCTCTCCTTTAAGGGACTTTGTATTCTGTTGAAGTGAGGGGACAGATAATATATAATATAAGGAAACAAATAAACAAGATACAATTTTAGATAACAAGTTTTATGTAATAGTGAGTAGCCAGAGGTTATTTTTATAAAATAAAAATAATTTGACCATCCAAGGTATCAGTACTAACATTTAAACATATCTCATTCTAATATGGGTTTGGGAGTATATAACAAATGGGATATTATTCTATAGTTTTGTAAACTACTTTCAATTAACAATATGTATATTGCAAGTATTTTTCCTTGTTATGAATTCTCCTACAAAGCCATCTATGTGGCTACATGGAACACATTGGTTTCTATGACTATGACATGATTTATTTAAATTAATTTGTTCACCTTTAATTATTTGGATTATCCTTCATTTTTTCCTTATTATAATCCATGTTGTAATAAACACCAAGGTTGCTAAATGTACGTGTCTGTGATTTTTTTCTTTAGAGTAAATTTCTTGCACCAAAACTGTTGGCCTAAATGATATTTAATTTCAAAAACTTAAGGACTTGGAACTTCCCTGGAGGTCCAGTGGTTAAGACTCTGCACTTCCAATGCCGGGGGCGCAGTTTTGATCCCTGTTGGGGAACTAAGATCCTACATGCCAGGTGGTAGGGTGAAAAAAAAAAACCTGCTAAGAAAAAACAATTTAAGGACTTGATGCACACACTTTTAAACTGCCTTTTCAAAATGCTACAATAATTTATCCTCCATCTGGCAGCTCATGAAGTTTCCAGTTCACCCTGTCCTTGACAACCTGGGGTGATATCATTTCTTTTTTTCTCTCAACTATATAGGAGAAAATTTTCATTTTTATTTCAACATGCATTTCTTTATTTTTTTTCTAAGACAATTCACATGCCATAAAATTCACCAATTTTAAGTGTACAATTTAGTGTTTTTTTAGTATATTCACAAAGTGGTGCAACCATTACCACTATCTAACTGCAGAGTTTTTTCGTCACTCCCAAAACACCCTACACCCGCTCACAGTCACTCTCCAGCCCCCTCTTCTCCCAGCCCTTGGCAGCCCCTTTATCTACTTTGTATTTCTGTGGATTTTGGTCTCTTCTTGACATTTTGTATACATGGAATCATGCTCTTCTTTCTGGCTTTTCTGATTCCACTGTAACAAGGTTCATCTATGTTTTAGTATGTATCAGTATTCCATTTGTTTTTAGAGTCAAATAATATTCCGTTGTATGGATATACCAAATTTTGTTTATCCATTTGTCAATTGATAGACATTTGGGTCGTTTCCACTTTTTGGCTCTTATGAATAATGCTGCTATGAACATTCATTGACGTGCTTTTGTGTGAACACAGTTTTCATTTCATATATATATATATGAATGCAATTGCTAGGTCATACGGTGACTATGTTTAAATTTTTGAGGAGCTGCCAGACTCTTCTCTATATTTATGTTCCCACCAGCATTGTATGAAGGTTCCAATTATTCCACACCCTTGACAGCCCTTGTTATTTTCTGTTTTTTGTTTGTTTGTTTTTTATTATAGCTATTTTTGTGGGTGTGAAGTGATAACTCATTGTGGTTTTGATTTACATTTCACTAATGACTATCTTGAACATCTTCTCACATACTTACCGGCTATTTTTGTAGATTCTTTGGGGAAATGTCTATTCAAATACTTTGTCCACTTTTAAATTGGGTTGTCTTTTTACTGTTGAGTTGTAACTGTTCTTTATATATTTTGGAGACTAGACTCTCATCATATATATGATTTGCAAAATTTTCTCCCATTCTCTGGATACCTTTCATTTTCTCTATAGTCTGATTTGATACACAAAACTTTCTAATTTGGATGAAGTACAATTTATCTATTGTTGCGTCTTTAGTGCCATATCTAAGAAACCATTGCCTAATCCAAGGTCACAAAGATTTATACCTATGTTTTCATCTAAGAGGGTTCATAGTTTTACATTTAAGTCTATGATCTATGTTGAGTTAATTTTTTAAAATATAGTGTGAGGCAGGGGTCCAAATTAATTCTTTTCATGTGAATATCTAGTCCCAACACCTTTGTTGGAAAGACTCTTCTTTCCCCATTGAATGGTTTTGGCATCCTTGTTGAAAATCAGTTGATCATAAATGTCAGAGTTTATTTTTTGACTCTCAATTCTATTGCATTGATTTATATGTCTACCCTTAATCCTGTATCACACTGTCCTATACATTGTAGCTTTGTAGAAAGTTTTGAAATCAAGTCTTCCAACTCTGTTCTGCTTGTTCAAGACTGTTTTGGCTATTCTCAGTCCTTCACCTGTCCATATCAGTTTCATAATTGGCTTGTCAATTTCTTCAAAAAAGGAAGTTGGAATTTTGACAGAGAATACACTGAAGCTGTAGATCAATTTGAGTATTGCCATCTTAACAATATTGTCTTTCAATCCGTGAATACAGATGTCTTCCCATTTATTTACATCTTATTTAATTTCTTCCAAATAATGTTTTGTAGTTTTTGGTATACAAGTCTTGAACTTCTTTGGTTAAATTTATTCCTAAATATTTTATTTATTTTGATGCTATTGTAAATGGAATTGTTTCCTTAATTTCATTTTTGGATTGTTCTTTGCTAGTGTTAAGAAATACAACTGATTTTAATGGACCGATCTTGTATCCTGCAACCTTGCTGAAGTCATTTATTAGCTCAGATAGTTGTGTGTGTGTCTATGTTTTTGTGTGTGTATTCTTCAGCGTTTTCTATATATAAGATTGTGTACTCTGCAAATACAGATAGATTTACTTCTTCCTTGGCAAACTGAATCCTTTTATTTCATTTCTTGCCTAATTACTCCATTATAAGAACCCACCCTTATGACTTCATTTAACCTTAATTACCTACTTAAAAGGCCCCATCTCCAAATACAGTCACACTGAAGGTTTGAACTTCAACATAGGAATCTGGGGGAGGGGGGGGACACAATTCAGTCCATGACAGTTATCTGCAACTTACAAGAGTTGTAAAGTTGCTCAAAGACAAAGGTACAGAGACCCCGCAGAATCAGATAACCTAGACAATGCCTAATCTTCCATTGAAGATATATAGTAATCATTTTTGTCCACTTAAAAGTCTTTCAGATTTTTTCCCTGCAATTAAGAAAAAAGTATTTGCTATTCTTATACGTTTATTTGTCCAATTGAATTTTACAGTATTGTTAGATTGTTTTAAAATGGTGCTAAAATTTTAAACTAATATTGTTTAAAAAATTTAAGTATGGTTAGGGGTATTTGACATTGTTATTTTACTGTATGTTTCCATCCAGGAACACTTAAAATTTTTTTTAAGTTCTCATTTAGCCTTTGTACTTTTCATCATTTAGATTCTGAACAATTCTTATTAATTCCAAAGTAATGTACCTTGGTGTTGTAAGGGAAATTCCTCTTTCTTTTATGGTTCCTAAATAGTTATCACTGGAAACTAATGGTTTTTAAAAATAATGAGTTTTGTATCCATCATCTTATAGAATTCTCCTATTGGTTCTAGTTATTTTTCAAAATTATCTTTATTTTAATATTCATCCTTATAGTTGGGTAAATTGAGGATGTAAGTTGAGTGCTTATGGTTCAGCTGAGAGCAAATTGATTGCATCTAAGAATATTTTGTCTGTCTCTCTGTGTGTGTACAGGGGTGTGTTGAGAAGAGTCTGGGTAGGAACATGAGACAACTTTCTTAATGATGTCTTCTTGGAATTAACACTATTTGTCTTGGAGACCTAGATTCCCAGAGCTGGCTTATCCATTTCATGTGACATCTCCTCCTCTGGTTTTAGAAGGAACTAGGAAACAAGCAGTTATTGTACATGGGATGCAGGTCCTCAGGACCTGTGGTCTATTAGCACACAGATTCCTTAACTGCTTGTAGGTGTTCCCCAAATTTCTGGATGCTACTGTTCAAAAATATTTTGACTTAGCTTTTATCCCTTTGCTCTTGGAATACTCAGGTTTATGTGACACGGAGTTCAAGGCTTCTTCAAATCTAACTCGATTTCAAAGTTAAGTGGCAACCTGATGCATGCTGCAGTAGCTTTAAGCATTCCCTAGGATACCCACAAAGATCGTCTGGAAAGGAGCTGTTTGTCTTAACAGATTTTCAAAGCAGATAAAACCTGTCCATTTTGGAGAGAGATGTCAGAGAACATACATCAGCCTGGAGAAGAGTACTCGTGGTTTTAAAGCTCCAAAGAATCGATTCATACGTCCTAGAAATGCATCTAGAGTTAAACACCTCTTGGAGACTTATGAACAAGTGCACTGATGGATAATCTTTTGAAACCAAATATGTTCTTAAATAGAGGAATTTCTGTATTCTCACATCTTCCAAAAAGCTTTCCCTAACCACTGCCTACCCTCAAGCTGAGTTACCCCTTATCTGAAATCTCACGAAACTTTATTTTTACACTTCTATGGCCTTGACACTTTCTGCTGGTATTTGTGTTGTTCGTGCTCCCCATGTATCAGCCTCACTGTGCTAGAAGATTGGGTATCTCCCACTGCACTTACTGAAATGCTTTGCAAACAGTAGGTGCTCAGTATATGAAGTTCTGTGGATGGACATTTTGATAATCTGTAGTACCTGTTATATTCTACTGAAAATTAGAAAAGTGCAATTAACTTCAATTTTGTAGTTTGGGATTTTCAGTAAACTACCCTCCCTCCAAGAAATGCCTAACAGTTTAGCTAGAATAAGACATTAACATACTTCTGTCACGATGAGGATTTGAGGCCCTTCATCTTTCCACTTTTGTCTAATTCAAGTTAGTCAGGCTAGTAAAAGAAAAGCCTTTTCCTCTTAGCAACGCAACCCGCTCCCCTTCTCAGGCCTCTTTCTTCGCTTATGTTAGTGAACTACTTCAGCCTCTGCCTTCAGTGTTAACAGTTTGTGCTTGTGAGTAACCCTCGGCTTTTGGTGATGAGAGATGTTCGAAACCTATTCTGACACAGAACCCTTCCTCGCTTCCGATTCCTCTGCTTCTTGGGGGTGGAAATAGTTTCTCCGCTTTGAAACGCTGGCAGGGAAAAAGAATGGGGGAGAAAATTGCATTTAAACTTTGAAAAGTTGAATCACGGCTGGTTGCACAGCAAAAGCTCCGTAGTGTGGAGAAAGTCTGAATGTGATTTGGGTTGCGCGGGGTTGGGTTGGGCGCCTTCGCGGGGAACCGGCGGGGTCGAGCCCCCGGAGCGGCGAGGGCCCGGGCCGTGGCCTCCCGCCGCATCCCCGCACCTCCCCCGCCCCCTGGCTGCGTTCGGGCTGCCCCCCCCCCCCCGCCGGGCACGGAGGTCGCGCGCTTGCGTGTTGCGGCCAGAGCGCCCGACCCGGAGACCGGTCCCATAAAACGCCGAGCGAGTAGGGGGCGGCGCGCAGGAAGGGAGGAGGACCGGGGACCTGCGGGGCTGGTGGGCGTTCGCGGGTGGAGACGTAGAAGATGTGACGCCGCGGCCCGGCTGTTGCCAGACCAGCGGACGCTGTGCCCGCGGTTGCAAAAGGATCCCTGGCGCTGCAGCTTCGGGAGGCGGCCCTCCCGAGAGCGGCGACTGCGGAGACACCCAGCCCTTACTCCCAGCTCCCGGGCCGCTCGGCTCCCCGTGCTCTAGGGCCGGCGGAGAGGGAAGCGGCGGAACAGCTTGAGGCTGGGGGCCCGCGGGCGCGGCCGCGTGCCGCGTGGAGGGAGGCTGGGGGGCCGGGGCCGGGGCCGCGCCCCGGAGCGCGTCCGAGGCCGGGGCCGGGGCGCGGCGACTCCTCGCGCGGCTCCAGGGGCTCGGGGACCCCGGCAGGGCGCTGTCGGGGCCATGGCAGCCGGGAGCATCACCACGCTGCCCGCCCTGCCGGAGGACGGCGGCAGCGGCGCCTTCCCGCCCGGCCACTTCAAGGACCCCAAGCGGCTGTACTGCAAAAACGGGGGCTTCTTCCTGCGCATCCACCCCGACGGCCGAGTGGACGGGGTCCGCGAGAAGAGCGACCCTCACGGTGAGTGCTGGCCGGCTCTTCCTACCCCGCGCCGTCTCCATCCCCTGCCGTTCTCTCTCCCGCCCCTGACTTCCAGCCGCCGCGCTCCTTCCTGCTCTTCACTCTGACCCCAGTGGGGCTTGTGGTCTCTCCCCGCGCGGCCCTCGGCGGTTTTGGGTTCACCACTCGGCCCCTCCTGCCCCGAGCTGCGGTGGCGGGTAGACGCTCGCCCAGGCTTTGGAGTGTGCCGGTTTCCACTGGTAAACCAGTACCCCGGGCCCGGAGCCGCAGGGCGCCCGGGCCTTGCCGGCGACTCTCTGTGGTAATGTGAATTGCAGTTGCAGACAACCTGTCGCGTCGGGGATGCCCGGCGGCCGAGCAGAGGTGGGTGGCTCACGGAGGTGCCCCGGGCGCCCCCAGCCTGAAGCTCCGACCCCTTCTCTGTGGGATGCGCGCAATCCCCGGGACAAAGCCAGGAGGGACCGCAGCCGAATTAAACGTTCCTTATTGGAAAGATACCTTTCCAGAGTCGTGCCCTTAGATTCCAGTTTGGTAGGATCCAAGGCAGTTGGCACACTGCTGTCACCCATCCATTTCTGGTTTTTTCCCCGAATTTCGGAAAACTGAAAAAGCAGAAAATATGGACTGTATTAATAAAGTGCTATAGACCTTTGTTGCAGTAGTGGAAAGAACTGCAAAAACTTTAATCTTCCACTTGCAGTTATTAGCTATGGGACCTTGAGCGACCCTTAACCCTTGAGCCCGTTTCCTCATCCCGAAAGGGGGGGATAATCAACCTTGCATCAGGCTTGAGGATCAAATGAGGATTTATATGAAGTGCACAGAGGACTCAGTTTACTAGTATGCAGTTTCGTTTGCTGTAAAAATAAAATGAAATAAAATAAAATCTATCTGTGGTTATAGAAAGAAGATGGGCCTAAGTCATTAGTTCTCAAACTTTAGGGATGCATTAGAATCACCTGGAAGGTTTGTTATACCACATGGCTGAACCATCTCCCAGAGTTTCAGATTGCTTAGGTCTGGAGTGGGGCCTGATTTGCATTTCTAACAAGTTCCCAGGTGATGCTGACCAGGGAGCACACTTTGAGAACCCACTGGTCCAGAGAAAAGATGGAGAAAAAGGTGTAAAATGGGCTGGTAAAAATACTGATGAATTGGAAGTGAGAGAAAGAGATCAGATATGTTTTAACTGTCACCCTGTAAGTGTAGGTAAAACATCTCTTTTGAAAGCTGTTTGTTCTGCCATTCCTTCCTTTATGGGTTTCAGGTGGAAAACCTGATCCTCTTTTTGCCTGAGAAAAGACCCGCAGGAGTCCGTCTTTACCTTATGATGCTAATGGCGTGTCCTTCACTTTGGAATGCGGGAGTAGGAAGTGGAGAGAGCTCTGCGGCCAAGCCTCCATTGACAAATTCGGGAATGGGAAATGTGCTTTCATAAGAATTGAGTCTTTATTGGTTCCAAAATAGCAACAAGCAAAAGATGCAGGCCTGTAATTTTTTTCAGGCCTGCCGTAATTAAAAATTTTTCTCATGTACTATCCAGTAAATCTGAAAAGATGCTTTTAGTCCAGTCTATCGGTAGCGCTCCTTCTCTATTTTGGTAACTTAAATGGATTTCACAAAATTATCTATGTGTTTGGAGTTTGTTCTGCAGTTGTCTGCCAGGCTAGCCCAGCTGGTTAGGGCAAGGTGCACATATGTCCCAATTAGTTTTGCTCTTTTCTAGTAGCACAAAAAGGAACATGTTCTTTGACTAGAAGACAGAAGAACTCTCCCCCAGATTGGGTTCATATTGAGGCTTCCCCTAGTAGTCTCTTTTTTTTCCCAGACATTTTATTACAGTTTTTTCTTTGACACTCTCGATACCCTATTTCTTTAGAACAAAACTGTATAGGGGCTAGTGAGTGAGGGTAATTCTGAATTGCATACCTCATTACCACCCTTGTAAAAACAACTGTTAACTTTTTATTCCCAATTCTGGGCTGGGTTGTCATTTTTGTAATCTGATTTTAACTCAGTGGTACTCAAATAGGATTGGTACTGCCTGCCCCCTTCCACCTCCAGGGAACATCTAGCAATGCCTGGAGACATTTTTGGTTGTCACGCCTGGAAGGGTGCTATTGGCATTTAATAAGTAGAGGCCAGGGATGATGCTACAGTGCACAAGATACCTCCCTAATCCCTCAGCAAAAAATTTTCTGACCCTAAATGTTAGAAGTGCTAAGGTTGAGAAACCCTACCAACTTGATAACTAGCTAAAGACAAGATGTTTAAAAGTGAAGAGTAGAATATTCATCCAGATCTGTGGAGAGCACTGATTTTTTAAAATCACCTTGTACCAGGTGATAGCCTGTCAAGAATGTAAACCTAAAAATGATAAATTTAGGCCACTTTTGTATAGCCCAACCTGGACATAAGTTTAAGTACAATGTTTTTTTCTGGCATGTCGAAGGCGTACTGATAGTTGACCAAACCAGGAGGACACTGATGGGAAATATATAAGAAAAAAAATGACTTAACAATATCCTCTGAATTACATCTCTTCCATTCCCCTGACCGAGCAAAACTGATCCGGAAACGTGGAGAAATCAGTTAACCGTTGCTACAGCTTCCCTCTGAATTAAGGCCCAGATATCTAGACCTGTTTGAAACGTTGGAAAACCCAAGGCCACATTCCTCAAACTGTTTTGCCCAATGGACCCTAAAATCTGTCATTGGAGATTTATTTCTTTGGCGTTAACACTTTCCGGACGTTTCTAAAATGCAAATACAGTCTGCTCTCCGTATCCGAGGGTTCCCTATCTGCGGAGATGAGGGTCAACAGTGCTGCGCCACGTTCCTCGAGGGACTTGAGGCTCCATGGTTGTTGGTACCTGCGGGGGATCCTGGAACCGGCCCCCCACGGATACCGAGGGAGGAGGGTCCCTCTGGAAGGAAGGTTCAGCAGCGTTCGGATTTTACCGTTTAGCGTGGATTAAATTGCATGTGCAGTTTCTTCCCCAAAACCTGACCAGGAGGACTGGAGTTGGGGGAGCTGTGAAGGCTGTGGCATGAATGTGGGGCGCTGGTTAGGGGCGGGGGCCGTAGCTCAGGTTCTGGAGAGGACACGGGGCGGGGCGGACGGCGGCAGAAAGGAAGGGATCAGACGCCTGGACGCCCGTGTTTCCAGCTTCACAGTGTTGCTGAAGATCACCTGTGCTTCTCACCTGGGTTCTCTCTTGAATTGCTTTCACAAGTTGCCTTTGAAAAGGCAACTTTCCTGCACTTTTCTTACAATCCTGGAATAACCTGTGTTTGACACGAGAGTCTTGCTAAAAGCATGATAAAAACAAGGACGGAGCCTGTGCTCCCCCCCCCCCCCCCCCGCGTGCGCGGTGCACACCCACCACCTTCCCTTCGGCGTCCTGGATGTTTTTACAGGCCCCTTCCAAATGCCCATGGCAATGGGTAACGTTAAGTGTATGTTCTAAAGTAGTGAACCACGTGAGAACATTTTATCCCAAGCAGCACGTACAACATGTGGTGGAGTATAGTGAGGGCAAAGTATGCTGCCTGTGTGCGTTTTAGCATCAAATTTATTCCAGATGCTGTTATTTTGGAAAAAATGAAGGTAGTTAGAAGTGCTGGGTCGACCCTTGGGCCTCTCCCAGGAGGGCTTCTCCCAGGAGGGCTTCTCCCAGGAGGTGACTGCCTGCTTGCCCCACTTCTCGGCTTCCAGACTCCAGAGGACACTGAGCCTTGAAGAGACTGAGGGACCCGTCCACTCCCATGTGGAGAAGGGATGGGATCCCGGTCTGTGTGACCCCCGTGCCCTGTGCCATGGCACATACTCCATGCAACCCCTCATCGTTAAAAACATGAACTTGCGAAATTCAAAGGGAGGCTTCAGGCCTTTTGTGTCACAGATTTTAAAGATATTCTGGGGGGGAAAGTTTTTGTTGTTTTTTAAAGGAAGTTTGCATAGTGTAGTAATGATCTGGCTAGATTCTGTGAGTGGATTATTCTCTGTCCATGATTTACGCGCTTTGAGAAAATGCTGACACCTTAAGGTAGGAACCATGACTTCTCCATATAAGTAAACATCATAAAAGGTTTGTATCTTTTACTCTGGGAATTCTCACTAAATGTCAGCTGCTGATGAGAACATTCTGTGTGGACCATCCCGTGGAATAACTCCTGGACCACATGATGTATAAAAGCACGGTCGAGGTTTATAGTTCTCTTGGTGCAGTTAACACATACGTTTAGACACTTGGTCAGTCTTTTAATGAAGATGATTTTATGTAACAAAATTATATTTGGAAAATATTTTGGAATCTTCAAAGCTGGCTATTAGCATTTTTAAGGGTAATCTATACAAAGATGAATCATTTCTCAGGATAATTAGTTTAAAGCTCTCATTATGAATCCTGTTTCCTTTAAAAAGCACCTGAGATTTTTACCACGTACTGTGTGATATAAAATTCCTCAGGTATGCTGTGCATTTTGTTCATTCTTTCTTTCGTGGCCAATACCCTAGAATCCTGAACGCTCTTCTACTTCATCTCCTTTTCTCTTTTTAATTCTGGATTCTGCACCTGGTATTCTACTTAAATCATTCTGGGCCCCAGCAGTCTTCCAGTTCAATCACATGGACTTATCCAATTTGTGGCCCTACTTCTGACACTTGACACCATTGTCTGCCTCTGTCTTCCCGAGAATTCCTTGGCTTCTGTTACAGCACATCAACCTGGTTTCCTCTCACCCATCCGACCGTCTTTTCCTCTGGTTTCTCCTTCTTTTGGTCTTTTGCTATAATATTCCCCAAGGCTCTGTCTTGGCACTCCACCCGTCTTTCTGTGTACTCGTGGTCCTTCGGCAGATCAATTATAGTCTTTGTCTCTGACTTCCCACCTCTGTGTTAGTACCGTGTTTCTCACTGCTCGACGGACAGATGCACTGCCACAGCCTCAACTCAACCCACGTAAAACAGACCGTAACAGTTTTCTCCAACTAGCACCCTTCCTACCGAATTTGTTTGTAGTGAAATTATCCTTCTAGTCTCCAAAGCTAGACGCCTTGGAGTCTTCCCTACCTCAGTGACTTTTCCTTGCCTTGTCTCTTGGTTTCCCCTGTCCTGTATTTACCTACAACCATACCCTCCCCGACTTTCCCTCTCCAATATGACCTACCTGCTCAGTCTTATTTCCCACTCTTTGCCATCCGCGCTCCCCTGACGCTGCCAGTGCTCTGTGCTTTCACTGTAGTCTCTAATCTGACAGACCCGTCACTGTTACAATGATGGGCTTTTCCACTTGTGATCCTTGTTTTTGGAAAATCCTTCTTTTTCTTACCAATTCTTCTCTCACACCCTCCTCCCACTCCCACCTTTCTCTGGAAAGATCTTTTATGAGTCAGCTCAGTGGTCTTCTCCTTTGTGAAACTTTCCCCAGCCTTCCCAGGGAGAATAATTGTTTCTATCTCTGCATTTCCCATAGTACTTGGTACATATTCTTGTACGGACTTCATGATTTTGCTTGTAATTGTTTATGTCTCCTGCACTGGGGCTGTGAACTCTGTCCTCTCTGTGTCCGCTCAAAGAATGTGTGTTAAGTTCAACAACATGTACCCAACAAATTAGCCAAGTCTTCTAACTTCCTTTCTGATCGTCTTCTCACATCCTTCTTCTCTTAGCCTTTAATTGGCCCCTAATCCTCTTACCTTACCCCAGTCCTAGGCATGCATCAGGCCCCATTTCTTTCATACCGCCCTGTACCTGTCTTTCCTCTCCTGCATGCTATCTAAAAATTCTCTCTAATAGCTTGATATATTTTAACTTCACGTCCCTCAGTTTTACTGGAAATTTCTAGTTGGCAGGGATTTTTAAAAATTCAAATGACATTACCTAGCAGTCCTTTACTCTTTTCTACTCTGAGGTCTGAGACTGCATTTACTCACCCCAGGATCCCCTTGACTCCACTGCTCAGTGAATGACAAGGCTGAGGCCCATTGAAGAGGTTCAATCTGTATTGTTGAATGAGCTGGAACTTTAAATAAATAAGCATGCGTACTTCGGCACGAGGCGTGTAAAATGGATAAATTGAATGTAGCATCACCGTAGTTCCTTCTGCAGCGACACCTTTCACATCATTCAAAGGAAGCAATAAAGGTAAAACACAATCATTTGTTAGGATTAATTTTTATTGTGGAAGATTTTCTTTTCAGCTATTGACTAACATAACATTTCTAGCCAATTCCAGAACGAGTTATAACCCTCTAATTAAAAAATACAGATCTGAGAATTCATACTTGAACCATATACTTTAATCCTTAAATCTCTCTCTCTCAAGTCTAAAACCTGTGAATCATTTTATAAATTAGGATTAAGAACTGTCTGGTTCCATTGTTAGCATCTGCTTTGGCTGTGAGGAAATGACACAAATAGTTTCATCCTAATATTCATTCAGATTTATGAGCCAGTATTCATCACAACAATCATAAAACTCTTAAAAGGACAGAAACTGTATGATAAAGTGAGTCATAGTCTTTGTGATGTGATGTCTGCAAGGGTGGGTGGGAGAGATTGCTGAATGACCAGTCTCATTCTACTGCTTTCTGAGCTGAATCATTTTATAAAGAGAAAACAATTCATAGGTTTACAGATCGTCATAACTAAATAGGAAATGGAAGAGAGTAACAGAGTCAAATAATACCCCCTTTTAAAAAGTTACTTTTTGAAATATAACATTTGATGAACAGTGTTTGTTTTGAATTAGAAATGAAATTATTTACTGCCTAATAACTTACATTTTAATTTAACACCTGCTATATGTCTTTATATATTTTCATTTTTTTCTATAAATTATGTTTCTTCTCCCATCTTTTTATTTTTTTTTAAATTTTTTCTCTCGTGTCATTTGACCTTTCCCTTCTTAGCTATTTCTACCTTTGGCTTATTTGACGTGTGTGTGTGTGTGTGTGTGTGTGTGTGTGTGTGTGTGTGTGTGTGTATGTAGGGGCAGGTGTCATTATTCACTGGTTGGATGACTACTTGAATTGGATGAGGACTCGAGAAGAAGGTCCCTTTCATCTTGGAAATTCTGATTCTGGGATGGTATAATCTTGGATTTTGCATGGTTTGTCCTCTTTTGTTACTTTTTATCTTACTAGAATCAGAAATTTGGAGAGCCTCTCTCAGTCAAATTTAATCTTTAATCTTTAAATGTAAGATTGATTAATCTTCTTATCTTCTTTGAGGCAAAGCATTTGTCAAAACAATTATGTGAAAAGAGAAATATTCTGAGTGTGTTTCTTAGTTTTAGAAGTAGTTCTTATATACTTATATTTATACATTACTCTAAATGCAGCAGTTTAGTAATGGGAATATAATGCAAGTAAAATTGGGAAGCCAATCTTGCTAACTGGTTTAGTAGAGCACAGTAGTATATGAAGAAGGCATATACAACAAGTGTTAGATTAAAAAATAGTGAATTACAGCAACACCTTCAGCTGTGACCAGGTGGGGAAAGTGAGACACAGACTGTTTTGGAGGGAGGGTGTTAAAGCATGAGGGGTTGATGGGATCTGTCCAGGCTTAGCCAGACACCTAGGGAGATTAGACACCATAATGACTAGGCAAAGTCCCTGTGCCATCATAGGGGAAGGGTCAGTTGTTTGACCTTCACCTCTGTATTCCTTGGACCTTGTTACTTTCTGAGTGTTTTTTCAATGAATGAATGAAATTCTTGAGAACATGCTCTATGTCAGCTTTATGAACAATATGTTTAATCTTATTACAATCTTCTGAAACAAGTATCATTTTCATTTTACAGATAAGGATAGGGTTTTTGCTGTTGGCTTTTCAAAACACGATCTCTTTGTTTGCGACAAGAAGTAATTGTGCCTTCCATACTTCTTAGTGTTTAGAATTCAGTTCATGGCCAGAATTCCAGATGGATGGTGTAGCAGAAATTTGAACAGAATTAGTGATTTTAAAAAATTATTTAAACTCTTCCCAGAGCCTTTACCATGTCTAGCAGAGTTAGCCTCTGTCATCTTTTCTCCCACCCCTTGCTTTATTGCGTTCTTTTTTGTTTAGAAAGTATTTCTGTCATGATTTATTATGAAACAGCTCTTTAATGTTTAGGGGTTGTTTTCTGAAGTACTCAAAGATTTTGAAATGGCATATTTAATTTAAAAAGTAAAATAGAAAGAGTAGGACGTAATTAAGGATAAATACTGTATAAGAATGGAATGAACCTCAGAGATAGGGTCTGGAAGATTAAGATACAGAATAAGCGAAAGCATGCAGAAAATGCAAAGAGAATAACTAAAAGGATGTTTAAAAATTACAGCTAGACCCTTTCAGGGAAATTCACGATAGGCTCCCTCTTTAAGGACATGTGGTGTAAGATTAAAAAAGCAACCAAAAGAAAAAAAGCAGATGTACTTGGACCTATTTTATTTTAATCAAGTGAGATTTTCAGTCAACCAATAATTGTTTGGATGTCTAGTATGTGAGGAAATAAAGACCAAGATAAGACAAAAAGATACAAAGAAAGTGCTTAGCCAGACACATCTAGAAATGTGTCTAAAATGAAAAATGAAACTCCTTTTTCCTTGGAATCACTTGCCTCCCTTTTTTGACTCCCCTATATTTTAAAATATAAAATATATTAAAAAAAATTTCTTGCCAACCACGCCCATCTCTTGGAGTCAATTTCTACTCTGCATTTTCCTCAATCCTCACATCCCTTTCTCGGGCCCTGTGCATTTCGGTTCTGCAGTGTCTTTTACACTCACGCTGGCCTCTGCATTGTTGCCACAGCTGCTCTAGTTCTGTCCCTGACTGTTGCCAATGGCTTCTAGCCTTTCCCATCTGTGTAAGTTTGCTAGGGCTGCCATAACAAACTACTGTGGACTGAGTGGCTCAAACAACAGAAATTAATTTTCCCGTAGTTCTGAAGCCTAGAAGTCCGAGATTAAAGTGTCTGCAGGTTTGGTCTTTCTGAGGCTTCTTCTCGGCTCACAGACAGCTGCCTTCTTGCTGCCCTTTCATCTCTCTTTGCACACATACAAACCTCCTCTTCTTGGTTCAGATTTGGTTAGGGCCCACCCTAATCGACTCAATTTAATCACCTCTTCAGAGGCCCTATCTCCAAATAGTCATTTTCTGAGGTACTGAGGCCTAGGGCTTCAACATATGAGTTTGGGGCAGCGGCGGGTAGGAGATACAATTCAGCCCATAACACATCTAATCAACCGGATATTGTTCTTCGGCAGAGTAATCTTTCCAGAGAGCAGCTCCGATCTTGTTATTCCTCTCCGCAGAGAAACATGGACTCAAAACAGTCCAGTCCCCTGGTACACACATCACTTACAGATGTGGGCACTGTTAAAAGTCTATGAGAATGATAGAGAATAGGAAAGTTACCAGCAGATGAGTGGTTGTCTTATATATCAAAAAGTGGGATAAAGCTATTTTCCGGAAACTCTATATAGGTAGTAAGCTTGATGTAGTCCCTTGAAAAAAAAAAAATTCCAAGAGTCTTGAGAATACTGAGGAAAGAAAATAACACAGAAAGTAGTAAATAGGGTGATATATAATGGGAGAGTAGTAACATACATAGGCTTGATATGTTCATTTCAGTGGAATATCAGACCAAACTTCTCATAATAACCTTCTACAAAAGAAATACATTTTCTTTGGGAGAGAGTCTAGAGTTTTTCATGTTTGGGTTTCTAAGGCCAGGCTAAGGACTGTATCACTTTTAATGAACTGGAAGTATGCTCTCCCTCTAAAAGGTAAAAAATTGAAGATAAATTGGTGATATGAATTTATTACCATAATCTAAAAGTATTCTTAATAGACAGCTGACTCTGTTTTCTAATTACCACCCAAACGTGAAGCTTTAGATTCATATTCTGATTCAGGGTTATAATTTTTGCTAGACCTTCCACCCAACTTTTAACGGCAGGGTAGCTCACATCCCCATACAGCAGGAGAATTCATGTAGTGATTTACACGTATGTTTTGCAGCTCAACTACTTTTTCTTGGAACGCATTGCAGGAAGTTACATTACTCAAAAAGTAGATAGTCTTTGAGTGTTTTAATGAGATTAGGGTGAAAAAAACCCAGTTGGGATATCTATTTGGTTATACCTACGTTGAATATTTTCCAGACTTAAGTTATTTTTGGCCGTGCTTAATGATGTAGGGCTGTAGAGCTTTTGTGTCGTAGAATTCTGGAGACTCTTGGCGTTGCCCATGGTATCACCTCCAGAAGGGATTGGTTGTTCCTTGTAGGCACCTCTGTTTTTCTAGAAGGAGCCTAATGCTCACCGTGGCTGACAGTTAAAGCACATGGTCCTTTACAATTCAGCCCATAGGCCAGAGAGCAGCACTTTTTTAAGGTCCTGCTGTGGGAAATAATATTTATGGAGGCCTGACTCAAGGATCTATAGTACATCTTTCCTCCGGGTTGTGGATTTTAACATGGGTGGTCCATGGACAAGCTTCAGGTTTCCATAATCTCCTGAAAATAGATGCAAAATATTATCTCAGGGTGTTGTTTCTGAGGAGAAGATACATAGCATTTTATCAGGTTCTCAAAAAGTTGTCCATGGTCCAAAATATGTTAAGGCTACTACCACTAATAACTAAGGTGTATCTTCTAATTAACCTGACCATCAGCGAGGGAACCAATTTGAATACGTTGGTGTGAGACTGTAGTTTATGGTAAACGATTTTCAAAAGTAACATCTCTCTGAAACTGGTGTCTGTGTTAATTCTAAGAAATATGTAAAGCTGCTGTTTATCTCATTACATAGTGTCCCCTCTGAGGACTCCTGAGAGAATTTCTCTGTGGTAACCGTGTCAGGACTAGTTACGCTTCTCCTTAGTGGCCAGTTTGTTCTAACCTTATGGACTCCGGGAAACTTGTTATGGCTCCTGGCTTCTAGAAAGCCGAATATGTGGTGTGCTTCTAGCAAGTATAGTAATCTCAGTCCTGGCTTCACCAATTTTTAACTCTTTTTTCTATTTGCCTTATTAAAAAGCCATCTTTAAAGTTTCTGTTTGTTTGGTTTTGGTCTTGGTATCTTGTCAATATCTTTGTAACTCATCGTAAATATTAAGTTGTACCTCAATAAAAATAATGTATTTTTTGATTTGCCATTTTAACCACAAAATTTCTACTATATTGTCATATATAGCATTGGGTGCTGGGGATTAAAAGGCAGATAACGTAGGCACCTACCACCTGAAACTAACACAATACTTTAAGTCAATTAAAATTGAATTAAAAATATTTTAATTCAATTAAAAAAATGTAGGCCTCTGCCCCTTAAGGTGTATATTGTCCGGCAGGACAAGAAAGAGATGTAAGTCAGGAAAAAAAAAAAAGAGATGTAAGTCAGTAAGGACACTGAAATGTTAACGCTGCTTTGCTCGTGTTGTGTCCTGGGGGAAGAGTGAGATCGTACTACGGAGGAGAGTAATTCTACAGGGAAGTCAGAAAAGGCTTCAGACAGGAGGGACTGCTGGCTTGGGTGTTGGGAGGCAACTAGGTGTTGCCCGGCAGCTGACTGTGTTATCTAATTGCCACCAAAAAGTGATGCTTTAGGTCCTTATTCTAAACAGAGTTAACAGTTTTTGCTAGACCCTCTATACCACTTTTAACAGCAGTATGGCCAACATTCCCATACAGCAGCAGAATTCATCTGGTTATTTATATGTGTTTAGCAACTCAACTAATTTTTCTTGGAAGACTCATAAGGGCACGCAGGCCAAGGAAGCAGCTCCAGGTTTGGTATGCTTTGGGAACTGCAAACATTTTGGCATGGCCAGAGTGTAGGGTTATAGTAAGAGGTAAGGCCAGCCACGTAGGAAGGGCCAGGATTCTTTTTTTTTTTTTTTTAATTGAAGTACAGTTGATTTACAAATTTGTGTTAGTTTCTGGTGTACAGCAAATGATTCAGTTGTACATACACATATATCTATTTCTTTTTGGATTCTTTTCCCTTATAGGTTATTACAAAATATTGGGTATCATTCCCTGTGCAGTATATCTTTGTTGTTTATCTACTCTTTATATAAGAGTTTGCATCTGTTAGTCCCAAACTCTCAGTCCAACCTTCCCTCGCTCCCTCTCCCGCTTGACAACCACAAGTCTGATCTTTATGTCTGTGAGTCTGTTTCTGTTTCATAGATAAGTTCATTTGTGTCATATTTTAGATTCCACATGTGAATGATATCATATGGTATTTGTCTTTCTGACTTTGCTTAGTATGATGATCTCTGGGTCCATTCATGCAGCTGCAAATGGCATTATTTCATTCTTTTTTATGGTTGAGTAATATTCCATTATATATATATATATATATATATATATATATACACCACATCTTCTTTATCCATTCATCTGTTGAGGGACATTTAGGTTGTTTCCATGTCTTGGCTATTGTAAATAGTGCTGCTATGAACACAGGGGTGCATGTATCTTTTCGAATTATAGTTTTGTCCTGATGTATGGAAGGGCCTGGATTGTGATGGACTTTGTAAGCCATGCTAACAATTTGGTCTTTATCCTCAAGGCAGTGGGGAGTCAGTGAAAGAGTTTAATCATAAGAATAAGAATATCAGATTTGGGCTTTTGTAAAATCACTCAGGCAGGTGTGTGGGATGGATCGAAGGGTATAAGGCTGGGAGTAGGGAGGAGAGTTAGGAAATGTATTGTGATCCAGTTGAGAAACGTAGCTCTCTTACATCACTGTCTGGCACGTCATAAGTGAGGTACATACATTAGAAGAGAAGGGTCTCCATTTTGTCAAGAGAAAAAAGGAAATTATTGGACTTCTGTCCAGGCCAGAACCCAAGATGGCTGTGCTCTTGTTGAGACATATTGGCTGTCATTGCCTCTGTGCCCACCTTGGTCCTCAGCTCTGTATCAGAAATGCTGTTCCTTTGGAAACCACAGCCAGAGAAGAGATGGAGAGGTTCTGGAATAACAACAGTGGTTCAGAGCACCCTTTGTCTCCCCATATCGCTATCGGTAGCTGGTCTCTTCCCATGGTGATGTCCATTTGCCACCATGACACTGGTATTGCCTTGAGTGCAGGGGTCTCTCTTTTTGCTTGTCGGCCCTTTTGATCCCTGGGAGCTTTGAGTCTCATTTGGAACTTGTGAAGTCCCTGTATTTGGGGCCAGCACTGGTCCACACAGCCAGATTTGCACTCCTCCTCCTTCTCATGTGTCACACCTGGAATGGGATCTGACTCCTGGTGTGGGATCAGGAAAGGGCCTGACAGTTCCCCAGCTATACCAGTCAGGAGTGCTTGTCTTGGTTCTTACTGTGTTGTCCTCTGTAGGGCTGGCAGCCCTGTGAAGAGCCGAAGTTCCCAGCATCATCTTCCTACAAATTATTACACTGACCTGTCTTCCTGCTTGTCACTCCTGTCTTCAGCCAGGGCAAAGTTCTCCTGATTTGTTTAGACCCTTTTGTGCTTGCAGATCCCCTTGGAGCTCAGCAGTAGAGGACCTTATAGAACCATAGTAGTGGAAAAGGGTCCAGTTTTCCCCTTATTTCTTTCTTTTTATTTTATTTTATTTTTGCGGTACGCGGGCCTCTCACTGTTGTGGCCTCCCCCATTGCGGAGCACAGGCTCCGGACGCGCAGGCTCAGCGGCCATGGCTCACGGGCCCAGCCGCTCCGTGGCATGTGGGATCTTCCCGGACCGGGGCACGAACCCGTGTCCCCTGCATCGGCAGGCGGACTCTCAACCACTGCGCTACCAGGAAAGCCCCCCCTTATTTCTTTCTAAAGGTGGAGTGACTGCAATAACTCCCTTTTCCTGACTGTAGCCTGCAGCCTACTCTGGGCCTGGGAGCGCTCAGTCTTTCTTTATATTAGGCCTTGCTTTGTGCTGAGGGTCACCTTTTGGCTCCTTCTTCCTGAGAGAGTGGAAACGATGCCAGCTCTGTGGCCTCTGCTGTCGGGACTGGGAGTGGGGCTTTGGGTCCCACTGCCTGTGGGTTGCTGGCTTAAGGACAATTCTGTTCATTGGTCAGAGCCCAGGGTCTTTAGCACCAACACAGTGTGACTGAAAGAAGAGAGGGGTGTTGGAGGGGGGAATTAGCCTGTCCCGGCTAGAGGCAGATAAAGAGAGTGAGTTGGCTCTTGGAGCAGGTGCTTTGGGGAGAAGATATACAGCTTTTGATGCAAGAGGAAGATCCAGAAAACTATCATTGAACCTATTAACGGTTATTTCTTTTCCTTGCATTTACAGAAAAACCAAGCCTCTTAGTGTCATGTTTTCTAAACCAAATTCATGTGACAGCTTTTTCTGAAACGGAATTAAAAAGATCCTTTTGTCTTTGGAAACAAAAAGGAAGTTATTGGAATAACACAAAAAAATACCCCGTTTATAAAAATGCACACACACAAAAGAACTATATACTTATGGAGTAAATAGGTAGGCTAAGAGCTGAAAAAGGATGTATATACCAAACTGCTAACTCGTGCTTATAACTTTGGAGAGGGGGCTAGGATTGAGAGAGAAGAAATGAAGAGGAATCTTTACTTCTTTATCTATGTATTTGGAAAATTTTAACAATTCTATATCCACATATTATTTATATAAAGATTTCTGAGAAGGATGAATGGAGTGAGGGAGCAGAGACAGATGGTGGATACTATTCTCTGGGGTATGTGAATATGAAGGGACAGAGAGAGATGAGATGGTAACCAAGAGGCTTCTGTCTTGGGAGGGTGGAGCTATGGGTGGGGTCTTTGGCCATCGGTCACACAGATGGACGCAGCACCCTAGTTGACTGATTGTTGGTGAGCAGCGCCCAGGCCTATGCCTGCCCCCTGGAAGGAATCCACTTCTCACTCCTTCATCCATTCTTTGGCTTATTTCCTCTTAAGCCCCACTCAGATGCATGACCTTGGTTGTTATCAGTAAAACTTTGCTTTACTTTGCTTTGGGAAATGGTGCTTAATTAGTACTAATTATTTCTAATTCACTGTACATTCTAAGTCAAAGCATACCAAAAATCTAAATCTCAACGTATTCTGCATAATATCGATTACTTTTTTAAGGTGAATCATAACCGTGTTCTTTGGGAAAGTCCTATACTGGTGCAGCAGTGGGTTGGAAGAGACATGAAGGGACTGGATCAGATCACAGAGGGATGGAGTCAGTTGAATGGAAGCAAGGAGCTCTGGGAAGGGAGGAGACCAGCGCGAGTGCAGTTTGGACTGACCCTATGGACGGGGTTTGACGTCCGAGCAGCCGTGCTCACTGAAGGTCAGCCTGACTTTGGAGTCTCATCACAGAGGCTAGCCCTGCTGGTGAAGATGTTGCCAAGGGCAACAGCTAAACAGCTGCTTATCTCCTGACCACCTAGCAATTCAATTTGTAGGAGGACTGAATTAGTCAGGTTCTCCAGAGAAACAGAACCATTAGGAGATACAGATGAGATAGAGTAGGAGAGGGAAGGAGGGATTTATTTTAAGAAATTGATTCATGTGATTATGGAAGCTGGAAACCTGTTAGGCTGGAGACCCAGAGGAGAGCCAGTGTTGTAGCTCAAGTTCAGAAGGCCGTCTGCTGGCAGAATTCCTCCTTGCTCAGGGAAGGTCAGTCTTTTGTTCTACTAGGCCTTCAAGTGATTGGATGAGGCCACCCACATTATGGGGGACAGTCCACTTTATTCAAAGTCCACCACTTCAGATATAAACGTCATCCAAAAACACCCCTCACAGAAGCATCCAGAATAATGTTTGACCAAATATCTGGGCACCATGGCCCAGCCAAGTTGACACATGACATTAACCACCGCAGGGCCCTTGTTGGCATAAATCCTAGACTGGCCTAAGTGTTCAACCCTGACTTGGATAGGACCCCCTTATTCACAGCGATATCCCAAGGACGTGGGGCGGAGGGTTCCTGAGAGAGGCACGAGACTGACCTCCTCTTCATGCTGAGATCGTTTTGCTTTGGTCCCCACTGAGGCTTCACCTTCCATGACTGGTGCTTGCCAGGGAACACGGAGGCTAGCTTCTTTCTCCTCCCCCCCTTCTCCCTCCTCTCCTCCCTTTTCCTCTTCTAAATTGAGATATAATTGACATACAGCATTGTACTAGTTTTAGTTATACAACATAATGATTTGATATATGTATATATTATGAACTGATCACCACAGTAAGTTTAGTTAACATCTATCATTGCACATAGATATATTTTTTTCTTATGATGAGAACTTTTAAGATCTACCCTTCTAGCAACTTTTTAAATTATACAGCACAGTATTGTTAACTATAGTCACCGTACCATACATTACATCCCCAGGACTTAATTATCTTA
The DNA here is from genome assembly GCF_949774975.1 of Lagenorhynchus albirostris. Lineage (NCBI taxonomy): Eukaryota > Metazoa > Chordata > Mammalia > Artiodactyla > Delphinidae > Lagenorhynchus > Lagenorhynchus albirostris. The sequence goes on from NC_083098.1 coordinate 129,719,010, forward strand.
TAATTTGAAGTTTGTGCATTTACACCTCCTTTACCCATTTTGTCCACCTTCCTAGCCCCCCGGCTCGGCAGTTGATTAATCAATCTGTTCTCTGTATCTAAGTTTTTTTTTTAGAGTCCACATATAAATGATATCATACAGTATACATCTTTGTCTGACTTATTTCACTTAGCATAATGCCCTTAAGATCCATCCAAATGGATCAGGATTTCCTTCTTTTTTATGGCTGAATAATATGTGTGTGTGTGTGTGTGTGTGTGTGTGTGTGTGTGTGTGTGTGTATTTCACATTTTCTTTATACATTCATCCGTCAATGATGGACACAAGTGGTTTCCATGTCTTGGCTATTGTAAACAATGCTGCAGTGAACACGGGTGCAGATTTTCTTTTTGAGTTAGTGATTTTGTTTTCTTTGTATAAATACCCACAAGTGGAATTGTGGGATCATATGGTAGTTTTATTTTTAATTTTCGGAGGAACCTCTGTACTGTTTTTCATTAGCTTTTTTCTTCTGGTTCTCTTTTCCTTCCCCCAACACACGTGAGTTAGTTTTGCTTCCTTAGGATTTCTGAAAACAAGAATAATGATCCTATTCCAGAAGAAAGGATATTATTAAAATCAACAAACAAAAAAGGATTCCCAACAAGTCAGAGTAATACTTACATGTGGAGATGTTTGAGGCTGTCGCCTGTGGTCACAGATAGCATCACTGCTGTCCCTGGTCTCCACCAGCTGCCAGATACTCCAAAGGCTGCCCTGCTCGTCCCTCATCACAGAAGTGAACTGGGCCTCAGACGCCTGTTTCTGAGGACCAGACAGCAGAGGGCAGTTGAGGCTGCAGTCTGATTGGGTAGGTGTTAGTTTTTTTTTAAAGTCATATTCTAGTCTGTGATTGGAAACGTCTGTTGCTTCTGTCTTACATCATCCTCAAACTAGCATTGATTAGAAGCAGGGGTATCAGCATAACTAGAGACACTTCTGTTGTCAGTTGTTTGAGCCTCATGAGAGGTCCAAGATGACATAGAAGTAAGGGAAGGGGGAGATCAGATGCCTTTCTACTTCACTGGCACTGCTGGGAGAGAGCAGGGGATGTGAGGGGCTTTGATTAGGTGCTGGGCCAAGAGCGGGGGAGTTTCTCCATGTACCGCCCGTCTCCCTTATCTGCACCCTGGACTGCTGGGTCTCCTTAACTGGGCCTCTTTGTTTATCTTTATGTCCTCAGGGGCAGGGTGCCTCCCCACTGGGAAGCTAAAAGGCCATGCCAGACAACACCACCAGATACACAGAGATTTCAGTGTGCCGATTTTGTAGCAAAATGGCACAAAATGACAAACCCTCTTTGGTGGCTTAGTTGCTGTTTAAAAAAAAAAAGAGAGAGAGAAAGAAGAGACAAATGTGTTCCACTAAATGATGAGCTTAGCTTGGTCAGCACAGTGTGAGTGAATATGTTTTAGGTATGGGAACACTGAGGGACCTTAGGTCTGTGATCTTCGGTTTTTCTTTGAAGCAGGAGGCAGTGTTATCTCCGGGAGGGAGGTATGGCTGTGGGCTGGGCCTGTAGAGCCAGCTGTAAGTCTTATGGCTGCCGTAGAGAATGGGAGAGGACAGAGACCGGGATGTGCCCACAGTCGCTCATGGCTCACTTGAGGCTGGAGACCCACATTCATAACAACACCAGTCTGGATGGTTGTGTTACTTCCGGGGACGTTTCCGCTGTGTAGGTTCAACAGCGCAAGTGCAGGAGTGGAGAAGCCAGATGGCTATATTGATCCAAAAATTGGAGCTTCGATTGCAGAAGTGCGAGAAAGAAAAAGCAGAACTGAGTTATGCCCCGCAGAGCTCAGAGTGATGAGGAGGGAAGCCCAAGAGGCTACGGACGGGTAGATAACTGAACCTGACTCCACCATTTAAGTCCAAGCGGCTGAAGGACCAGCCGAAGGAAATGAGGTTATGCCATGTCGGAGTTTGAGATGAAGCCGCTCTCGAGTGATGGCATGGCCGTGAGAGTGGTGAATGCAGGTTGCTAGACTCGATGTTGGTGGGTCTTCTGCATGAACAGTGCCATCTCTCTAGATGACGGCAAGGGATGCGGGGTGCCTAATTCCAAGGTCTTCAGTGAGTGACAGTGACGGTCAGTGGATAGCACTGACAAGGAGGAAGAGAGGGTATGGACCTTGAAGGATGAAAGACTTCAGTGTGGTCGTGGGAAATTTATATCGTAGCTGCCGTTGCAGGAAGCCAGAAAACAGCTGCATATGCTGAGAGGGGAGAGGCCGGATTCCAGTGGAAAATGGCTCTTTGGAAGAATTGGCTGGACCCCAGTGTGCTTAGCTCCCAGTGGTGTTGCAATGGCCTGTGATGACCAGCAGCCCTTAGGGTTTGAGTGTTGCAAGGGGGAGAGGTCTGGGTGGGGTAAGGAAAACATCTTTTGGTCAAAGCAACTGTTTCCTATTTTTCAAGACATCGGTGTTGGGACAGGTCATCTGCAAAGCACCTTCCTGGTTTAAAAGTTCTTTCCACGAATCTGAAAAAATGCACGTCAGGAGTTTGATCCCTTGTTATTGTCCAGCTGGAAGAATATGCCTAGATTCTGAATAATCTTTTCTTCATGTGAAAATCACCGTTCCCATAGAGATAGAAAGTAAAATACTTTAGAAATTCTTGGGGGGGGAGATAATTGCAGTAAAAGGTATGAGTTGAACAAAGTGAGCTGTATTTTGTGTCTGGTCTTGGAACAGTTTACTTGGGAGGGTGACTCCCTTCCATGCCTGAGATAAGGGGTTTCAATTCAGAGCATCTCAAGAAGAATCACTTTCTGTGCCTAAAGCCTTTCCTATTCCTCTACAAATAAGGTCGAGATAATGGCGGATGCCTTTATAGATGTCTGATTTTTTTTCCTCTTTTTAGTAACCTCATATACCTTTTGGAGGAAGCAGAAAGGATAAATGAAATCAGGGGAGCAGACAGGGCAAGGGAGGTAGAAAGTGACGAGGGAAAGGAAGAAAGAGAAGAAAAACAAACACACACCCAGGAATATGCAAGAGAAGATTTAGGTTGAAACAGACTTTCATATTCAAAACTCCTGAGTAATTAGTTTTGTGGGCTCTTGGCATTCTCTTCAGAGAGGTATTCCAACTCTGGGAAGGAGAAAGGAGCAAAAGAAAACAAAATGATGACTTTCCGTGGCACAGAGAAAGGCAATACATTCAACAGTTATGATTCTAGGCTCCTTTTTTGGGATCGAAGTGTGAGTACTAGAGCCAGATGCTATTTGCTTTGCTATTTGTGTACTTTTGTGACTTTTTTTTTTAAAACTTTATAAACTATAGCAATTAACTCTTTGTCTTTTTATTAAGAGGAATAAGAAGACACAGTATAAGGAGATTTTCTTTGGGGAGATAAATTCCCTTACTTCTTGGTATTTTTCTTGATTCGCCGGTTTTCCCCCTACCCTCTCCATCATCACACAACTCATTGCTTGGAACAAGGCACAGTTTCAGCGTTATTTCAACCAGCTATTTCTTGAAGAATGGCAGATGAGAAAATAATAGAGTGACATGCTTCTCAGGGCAGTTTGGCTCTGCAGCCAGCAAGAGAAGGAGGGTTAGGACCGCTGACTTTTGACCCTGGGTCCTTAGGTGATCTTGGGCAAAGCAGTCCACCAGCCCGGGACTCTGCTTCCTTATCTTGAACTGAAAAGTCTGCACTAGATGATTTCCAAGGGCCAAGCGCTAAGGATTTTTGACTCAAATTCTGCTGGAGGGTTTTGACAATCGGTTTTGGGGAAGGGCTGATAATATCATCAGAAATAGGCATGGCCAAAGGAAAAAAGCGTGTGAACCCAGAAAACAGGGCACTTCGTGTCAGGCGTGTCCCTGGAGATGGCCAGTGATGATCTTAAAGCAAAAGACGTATGGGGGCAACCAGTGACTGTACACATGGCTGTAGGGGACACCTGCTGTTACCAGAGTTCAGTGCAGAGGGAGAACGACAACAGGAGCTGGCTTTCTAAATAGGGGCTAGATTTGATTCACTCCCTAACTAGACTGTGTTGAACAGCTATTGAAATTAGAGAAAAATGCAAAACTGTAATCAAGTCGTCGTTCTTTCTGCCCTGGTCCTACCCCCGGCCCCCCTCTCCCCTTTGTTCTCACTCCTCTGTTAAGGTCATTCTTGTCTTCCACATTTGTGCAGGCAACAGGTAGACCTGGGTTTAGGTCTCAGCTGTGCCTTTCTAGTTGTATGATCTTGGGTGAAATTACTTCATTTCTTTAAATACCAGTTTCCTCATCTGCCAAGCAGGGATGCTAGCTAATAATAGCCCCCGTGTTAATAATGTTGTATTAACATGTCAGATAGTAAGCCCTAGTGAATGTTAGCTGTGACTGCTGTTTACTGTTCCTAAGGTTCCCTTTTATAGACTTATATCTCGTCTGTCCTCCAGTGCTTGAGAAATCTATTGCTGCGTAACAAACATCTCAAAATTTAATGCTCTAAAATCACCATTTTATTATTTCTCATGATTCTGTGTATGGACTGTAGTTCAGCTGGATGGTTCTTCTGCTAGCATAGCAGCGGCAGTCAAATGGTGGCTGGAACAGGAATACCTGAAATGGCTTTGCTTAGGTGTCTGGTGCCTTGGCAGGGTAACTGAAACTCCAGTGATGTGTTCCTTTCTCCACGCGGTCTCTCCATGAGACTAGCTTGGGCTTCTTTACCTAGAGGCTGGATCGCAAGACCAGAGCTCCCGTCTGTAAGCACTGTTCACGTCATGTTTGCTAATGTCCCATTGACTGAATTCAGGCAACATGGCCCAAGACTAGAGTCAATATGGGAGGGGCTACACAAGGTATGACTATCAAGAGGTGTGGTTCATTGGAGCCACCAAAATAAGTCTCTACCACATCCAGTTTCCAAACCCCTACTGTCTGGAAAACAGCTTCACTTGGATGTCACTCTGTAAGCTTGAACGTAAGTAATTCACTTCCAATCAAATAAGCAGTTCATCGTTCTCCTTGATGAGCAGGAAGCTGGTGCTGGATCATAAACTGGATATCCTCATTTTGTCAACTTTCTTCCCAAATTATTCCATCATTTTTCCTTATTTCCAAGTTGAAAACCTAAACATAACTTTCCCCCCCTTCTTGTTTTTGTTTTTTACCAAAATCCAGACTTCATGAAACCCTGGTGTTTACTCCTTTGTTCTCTGTCCTCACTGCCACTTTCAACGTGCATATCCTTGTTATCTTACACGTGTATGGCTGCAGTAACTTTTTTTTTTTTTTTTTTTTTTTTTTGTGGTACACGGGCCTCTCACTGTTGTTGCCTCTCCCGCTGCGGAGCACAGGCTCCGGACGCGCAGGCCCAGCGGCCATGGCTCACGGGCCCAGCCGCTCCGCGGCACGTGGTATACTCCCGGACCAGGGCACGAACCCACGTCCTCTGCATCGGCAGGCGGACTCTCAACCACTGCGCCACCAGGGAAGCCCCCTGTATGTTCTCTTATATTGAATGGAGAGAGATGCAGAAGGCAGTTCCATGAATTATCTTCACCATTAAAAATAGACATTTGTTCAGCACTCAGTACATGTGCTCTAGACGCTGACCGAGGCGGGGATGAGTGAGGCTTACTTAGCTAGTTACACGGCACAATGAGAGCACCTGTTTCTTCTGTAGGTGGAGAGTATAAAACATGTTAGGAACATGGGAAGAGAAACCTATTACATTTTTTATTTTTTAGATCTATAAACCTTTTGGGTCAGATAAAAATTTAAAAATTGGACTTTGAAAGAATAACTTCCTGTTCATATGAGGGAACAACATTATAAAGTGATAAACAGAGAGAGGCATTAACCTGAGGAAGTTGAACAGGCATATTCAGTTAATCCCTGACATTAATTTGATACTGTTCCTTTCCATTCCAGAGGCGTCGTATTTTTGTGAAACCAGCGATAGTATTTAACCTCAGTAATTGAGATATCGCGTACGGAAATGGCAAACATACTGGAAGAATCTCTCCCACTCCACCAACTTTCAGCCACAGTTTCAAATACCCTATTTCAAAGAACTGAACTCCAGAGTAGTCCACTTAACTTTATGAACCTGGACTTCAAGGCAGCTGCGTTCTTTGGGGGTAGAGCCATGCTCTTCTCTTACTGTGACCCCATTATTCCTTTAAAGTTATTCCGTTAACTTCCCAGCACAGCCGAAGAAGGGGCCCTGTTTCTTTCTTGGAGACTTTCAGGCAGAGGGGCCGTTTCCAGCTTCCTACTGAGTCCACCCAGCTATGTCATGCAGGGGATGCAGGGGAGAGCTTTCCTTGGGAGGGCCTCCTCAGAAGTTTTGGAGATGGGCCTCCAGCTCTTGGCTGCCATCAGGGTTTTCCAAAGTGGAGGCCGCAGTAAAGCTCGTCATTGACCGAGAGACGTGCCGCCCAGGCTATTTTCATGAGGGTCAAATAAAACTCTCTTGTCTTAAGCCTGCTTTGAAAGGTGTTTTCCTAATGATTTTACCAGTCAAACAGAATGACTGTGTGGAGAGTGCAGTTAAATAGCTGCAACGCTCTGGGCAGCCCCCCTCCTCCACCCTGTGCCCCCCTCGCCTTTCCCCCGAAGCTCCTCCTTTCCCAGGCACACACTTGCTGCTCTGTTTTCTGTTCTGGAGCTGCCTGAATTGTGTGATGTTTGAGGATGAATGTGAACTCCGCAATCCAGAAAGAAGTGCCAGGAACACAAATAGCTAATTGGCATATCCACCCCTAGGGCAGGCGCGGGACCAGCCAAGCTGGCTGCGTTATCTCCATGGGGCGCTTAGCTTTGAGAGAGACCTCAGCTCTCTCGGATCATCCAAGAAGCATTTCCAAAAGGTAGAAAGAATCGCCAAGAAAAGGCTGTAATCAGGAGGTCCTCTGTCTCTTGGGTATGTTGGATTGGTTGCAGAAATACTTGTTTGAGGCAGTTTATATTTTTGCTGTTACTCTCTAGCTGAGCTTCTTGTGATTTCAGGGCACTCTGGCCAGGTTAATAGCCTTTGAAACAGGGATTTCAGATTGGTGATCCACAAGCCAAATTCCAGTCACAACTCTGTGTGTGTGTGTGTGTGTGTGTGTGTGTATATATATGTGCGCACGCACGTGCAAGCACCTGGCCGGTACTGAGTAGTGGCTGCCCCATCGGTTGGGAGGGGTATATGTTCTATGGTTTATCACGGTCCCCACTATTCCCTGCTTCTCCTAACCTTATCACCAAGGTGCTTCTCTCTTGTCTGTTACTCACATGGTCCCTGTAGGCCTTTGAGTTTGCTACCCTGCTTTTAGTACAAGTATTTGCAGTGCTCCTTGAATGCTCAACTCTTCACTCTGAGACAAACCAAAGGAGTTGATAAGGATTTTTCAAGAATTGATTTATATTATAGAACTAAAATTTAGAAACATCAGCTGTTATTTTTCAGTGAAAATAGTTTTCAGCCTATAGCAGGGGCTGCCCCTGACTGAAGATGTGTCTGACTTTGAACAGTTTGGTCCATATTAGGCTGTTGATTTCCTCAGGGGCCTGTCTGCCGCTGGTCTCCTCAGACAACAGAGCAGCAATTCTGAAACCCGGTGCTTCCACCTCCAGCTTCGGAAGGCCTCTGCTGGAAGACGTCTTCTCATAAAGTAGCACAGATGCCGGCCCCAGGGGCCGGTGCACATCCTGTTTATTCAGTAACATTATAGGAAATGTGAAGAAATGGGAAGTGACCACATGTTCTGGGGTCACCAGAGCAGTTCTCAGCGTTCTTTTACTGATTAAAAATGTAATGCTCTATAACATTCAGCTATCTGAGGCATACAGAATCTTTCTGTCTTGTCTTTATATAACCTTTACATAACCTCTTTCCACCGCCTGACTTTTTAATATGGCCACAAACAGGTAGCAAAAGTGGTATTTGAACTTCATCCTTCTTTCCTCTGCCTGCTGTTCCCTCACCATCTAATGGGAGTATTCAGAGGCTATGAATAGAGAATGGAAGAAATTGAGAACCCATGGTGGCACAATGGCCCATAGACCATGTAGTGAGCCTCTGAATAATTGAGAATCTGATAAGTAGAATAAGCGATCAGAAAAAAAAAAGAATTTTCAAACAGTGATTCATCTTAGAATCATTTCATATTTTCCCCATGACTATTAGAGTAAAATCATAAAAATGGAGTGTTAACTGAAACTTTGCATCAGATCTTTGTACTGTGTTGTATCGTGTTTTATTCCATGGGCCCAGATAGGACTGCACTCATAGTGAGTGAACAAGTTGTAGAATGGAAAAACCTGCATACATTGGAGGCAAATCATTTGGTCTATGGGCTGTTCCGCCTGTGGGTTCTCAATTAACGTCCATTTCTATTCTGCCATGGAAACGGAACTTAGAGTAAAAATAATATCTAGAGGAGTCTATCTTCTTTACATTACTTGGCTTTTTTTCTCTCTTAAATAATTCTTTGTATCTTAAAGCATATATTTCAAATATTGACTATTAAACTAGATGAGATTTTGAACTAGTTGGTTGATATTTTTAAAATCAGTTAAAAAAATTTTTGAGGTAATTTTAGATTCACATACAGCAATTCGATGTCCCCTTTGCCCAGTTTTCCCCAATTGTAACATCTTGCAGTACCTTTTACAGTATCACACCAGGATATTGACGTCGACACAGCCAAGACACAGAACACTTCCATCATCACAAGGATTCCTCAGGTTGCCCTTTTATAGCCACACTCGTTCCCCCAATCCCACCTCTGGAACCTGCCAATCTATTCTCCATTTCTGTAATTTTGTGGCCCCCTTATTTTTAGAACCATTTCTCCCACAGCTGGTCTCTGGGAAGAAAATAGCCTTTAACACTTATGTAGGGCTGAGGACTTTTTGTAGGTGGAAGCTGGTACTTGTTTATACCTGTGTGCCCTCAGAGTTGACTTGGGGTTCTATGCCAGGAGACAGCGTCTGGTCCTGAAATCCAGCTCACTAAGATGTCGCTACTGCGGCCATTGCCAGAAAATGCCCCTGCCAAAGGTTGATGGAATTTTCCCTCCTGAATTATACACCGCTTCAAAGCAGGCCAAGAAATGACCTGGGTGGGAGGCATTTCTGCACTCTCCCTGACACTACAATAGTCAGATATTGTCTGGGGCCCCTGGTAGCTGTGGAAAGGGTGAGAGGAGGTATTCTGTTTTCTCCACCTGTCAACCTGTTGTGATTGTTTACTGATGGGTGTTGAGACTTCGAACTCTTTCCTTTTCTCTCCATCTTTGAAGTTCTCTCTGCTGCTGTGCAGCTCTGCGTTAACCCTGTATTGCACTTTGAGCTTCTGGAATGCCACAAGGTGCCAGATAGTCTTTCCCTCTTTCTTGCTATCAGTATGACTTCGTTATTTGATGCCACTTACAATGTAAAAGCCATTGCCATTGTGTTATTAGAAGAATCAGGAATCGTCTAATGTCTACAGCTGTTCGGGCCTGGGTTACACTTGCTCTTGAGGTAGCTCAGCTACCTCAAACGCTTCCACTTTAGGACATGAAGTATGAGATCCAGTAGAGGAGATATTGGAGAAAATTGATTTCTGCAGGTTTTTATGGATTGGAATTGCTTGTAACAGCCCTGTCTTTGGCATAAATCAACTGTACATTTAAAAAAAATTTTATTGCAGAAATTAAATGATATGGCTTAGACGTAACTGGCGAGAAATTTGGTATTTCAGACATATTATGTTACACTTACTTTTAAAAGAATTTTTATTTGTTTGCGTTGGGTCTTCGTTGCTGAGCGCAGGCTTTCTCTAGTTGCAGTGAGCTGGGGCTACTCTTCTCTCTTGTTGTGGAGCACGGGCTCTAGGCATGCGGGCTTCAGTAGTTGTGGCTCATGGGCTCTAGAGCGCAGGCTCCATAGTTGTGGCTTAGTTGCTCTGTGGCATGTGAGATCTTCCCGGAACAGGGCTCGAACCCACGTCCCCTGCATTGGCGGGCGGATTCTTAACCACTGCGCCACCAGGGAAGCCCCTATTACACTTACTTTTATTTAAACTGTTTTAAATATTTTGTCAACATTGGTAGTCTTAAGTCCCACAATGAAAACAGTTTCTACTTTGTGGATATAAGGCTTGGTACAGAGAAAGATTTAATGGACTCATAAAGCCATGTCCTGATTGAGTAGTAATGAAAGAATTCATGGATTTCTAAGGTCCTCCCTTCCTTTCTTCCTTACTATTTTTCTTTCTTTCATATTATGTCTTATATTATGTCTTAACTTTATGTCTTAACTTTTTATTCATATTATGTCTTAACTTTATGTCTTAACTTTAACCTTCTTTGCAAACTGAGGAGTTGCTAAGAATTTGTAGAACTGTGTGTGTGTCTAATATTCTTATCTATAAACTTTAACCAGCCAGTTGAGTTGTGAGAAGAATGGAATGTGTGGTTTTTGGTTTCTGGGATGATATGCAAAAGGAAATGATAAAAAAAGAAAGTTTAGGGGCTTACCTGGTGGCACAGTGGTTGAGAGTCCGCCTGCCGATGCAGGGGACAGGGGTTCGTGCCCCGGTCCGGGAAGATCCCACATGCTGCGGAGCGGCTGGGCCCGTGAGCCATGGCCGCTGAGCCTGCGCGTCCGGAGCCTGTGCTCCGCAACAGGAGAGACCACAACAGTGAGAGGCCCGCGTACCGCAAAAAAAAAAGTAAGTTTAAGGAGAGAGTCAGTGTGAAGCTCGTTAGTCAAATTAGACAAACAAAAAAGGAAATAAATAAATAAATAAAGTTAGGTTTCTGATCTTTGTAATCTATCTGATTATTACCTCTGGTATTCCACATATATATGGAGATTTAAAGTTTTTCATTTTTAGCAAATGCGTTTCTTTTGTTACATACACTCCTTTGTCAGTTATCTGCATTAAAAAGTTTTCAGTGCTTGGTCTTCAGCATTAAATTGGATGATTTCTGACAGAAGAAAATAAACCAATGGGTTATGCCTTGGAATTTAGTTATCAGTTACTCAGTAATTTCTGTTCCAAGGAGACTACTAAACCTGACTCAGTGACTTTTTGACTCAAAAACGTAATTATATTGGAAAGCTAACACACCGTACCACCAAGTTTTAAATTAATATGTTTGTTTTGAATGGTAAGTAAGAAATTAAAATGTGTACAGTGTTCTCAGAACAGGATGTCAGGAATATAAGTGCTTGTCAGCGGTCGATCCATATAGTGAACTTTGTAATATAGTATTAGGCAACTTCTTTCCGATTATTTTTGTGTACTGAATTAAGAGTTTCACTTTGCTTAAGCTTAAAATTATTTAAATGAGAAATAACATTAATGCTGGCCCAACTAAAGAAACACCATGTAGTTGCCACCAGCATGTAAGCTCCATGAGGGCACAGACTTTGTAGATCTTGGCTACTGTTGTATTTCTAGCTCCTAGACCAGTTCCTGACACATGAGGCAACTGATACCATCTTGTCGAATGAAGGAATAATAAACACAGGATAATAGATTGAGAAATTGTATAAGGTCTGTGTCTTCTTTGCAGTAAGTACCATTTAGTTTACTTCCCTTGAGAATAGTGAAACTATAAATTTATTTGCCATAGGTAGAGTCAGCCTCAGTAGGGTACGACATTATATACAGCATAAATGACATTACTGAAGGATGCCTCTGCCATTTTGTAGATCATACTTGCCCTTTTCTAGATATCCTCATGTCCTAGATCAAGTATAAGGTTTCCTAACACATCATATAATCCTTGAATCTCAAAACAAAGCAATAGGAAGAAGCAGGTGTAGAGTAGGAGGCCAACATCTATGATGGTTACATAGATGATTACAAGGCTATACTAAAACTTTTACATATGCAGAGAGAGAGATCTAATATCTAATTTTCACTATAGCCTTGTGCAATAGCAATTATTTTCCATTGTGCAGGTGAAGAGGTAAGCTCAGCTAGTAAGTGGTGAAGCCTGATGAGTACAATTCTGTCTGAAATTTGTTCAGTTTGTCCAAAATGTGTGCATTTGACACCATGTTATTTTTTCTGAGTACTACAATTTAATTTCTGTGGTTTATTTCAGTCAGAATTCTTGAAGAAGTTGTTTGCATTAACTGTTCTCAAATTCTTCCTGTGGTTAATCCAGTGATTACTTTTCAGTCCTATATTACCTGACTTCTTTTGTACCATTTGACATTGAAGGTCTTTTTAAAGGTCCCACTTGAGATTCTGTCTTCAGTTGGTTTTTACTCTCCCCTGGTTTTCTACTTCTGGCCACTCTTGGGGGGTTCATTAAATGTATAGACTACATGGGGGGAGAAGTGACTCTCTAGATTGAGTCTTCCCATTGGTAAGCATACATAGCTCCCCTTTTAAGTCTTTTCAGAATGACTTTCAATAAACTTTTATAACTTTCTCCATACAAGTCCTTGGTACCTTTAGTTATTGTCTCAAACGGTATCTTTTTTTTAAAAGAATAACTGTTCTAAAAGTTTGTTGTGGGTAACAGAAACTCAACTGATTTTTATACTTGTATCAAGCAACCTTGCTGGAGTATTTTCAGTACTTCATTTGTATTTTATTTTGACTTTCAAAAAACTTTTTGTTCAGGAAAAATTATAGATTTATAGAAGAGTTGCAAAGATTTTATAGAGTTCCTCTATACCTTTCACCCTGCTTTCCCTAAGGTTAACTTCTTGCATAACTGTGGCACTTTTGTCAAAAGTAAAAAAGAAAACAAAACAAAAAACCAATACTGATACATTACTGTTAACTAAACAACAGACTTTATTTAGATTTCACCACTTTTTCCACTGACATCCTTTTTTTGCTCCAGTATCCAATCCTTGCATCTAGTCTCTTAATTTTAATGCAGAAAATTGTACCACCCACAAAGAATAACAGTTTTGTCCCTTAGTTTCCAAATCTGTGCGTGTGGTGTAGATGTGCGTGTGTGTGGTATAGGTGTGCGCGCATGTGTGTGTGTGGGGTGTAGGTGTGTGTGTGCACGCGTGTGTGTGGTGTAGGAGTAGGTGTGTACACGTGTGGTGTAGGTATGTGTGCACATGTGGGGTGTAGGTGTGTGTGGTGTACGGGTGCGTGCACGTGTGTGTGGGGTGTAGGTGTGTGCATGCGTGTGTGGGGTGTAGGTGTAGTGGTGTGTGTGTATGGTGTAGGTGTGTGCACGCGTGTGTGTGGTGTAGGTGTGTGGTGTAGGAGTGCATGTGTGCGTGCGTGTGTGTGGTGTAGGTTTGCATGTAGGTGTGTGTAGTTGTGCGTGTGTGTGTGGTGTAGGTGCGTGCGTGTGGTGTAGGTGTGTGCACGTGTGTGGTGTAGGTGTGTGTGGTGTTGGTGTAGGTGTGGGGGGTGTAGGTGTGTGCATGTGTGGGGTGTAGGTGTGTGTGTGTGGTGTAGGTGTGTGTGGTGTTGGTGTGTGTGGGTGTAGGTGTGTGTGTGCATGTGTGGTGTAGGTGTGTGTGCATGTGTGTAGGTGTGTGTGTGGTGTAGGTGTGTGCATGTGTGTGGGGTGTAGGTGCGTGTGTATGCGTGTGTGTGGTGTAGGTGTGTTGGTGTCAGTGTAGGTGTGTGTGTGGTGTAGGTGCATGTGTGTGCGCGTGTGTGGTGGGTGGGGTGTAGGTGTGTGTGTGTGGTGTGTGTGTGGTGTAGGTGTGTGCGTGTGTGTGGTGTAGGTGTGTGCGCGTGTGGTGTAGGTGTGTGTGCACGTGTGGTGTAGGTGTGTGCATGTGTGTGGTGTAGGTTTGTGTGCATGTGTGGTGTAGGTGTGTGTGTGGTGTAGGGGTATGTGTGGTGTAGGGGTATGTGTGGTGTAGGTGTGTGTGTGGTGTAGGTGTGTGCGTGTGGTGTAGGTGTGTGCGCGTGTGGTGTAGGTGTGTGTGTGTGGTGTAGGTTTGTGTGCATGTGTGGTGTAGGTGTGTGTGTGTGGTGTAAGTGTGGGGGGGTGTAGGTGTGGGGGGGTGTAGGTGTGTGCACAGTGCTTACCCTCGTGAGCTGGCTTGACTGACCACTCTTTTCCAGGCTCTGCTGGCTCTACACCCTCTACTCCTCCTGCAAATGTTGGTGTGTCGCAGGATTCCGTCCTTTGCCCTTTACTTCATGCCTGTTACACACTGTTCTGGATCTCATTTTGTATCTCCCTGTGTGGGTTTGCAGCAGCCTGTGTGTCCAAGGTAGCCACTGTTTGCTATGATTACCAAATCTTTATTTCCAGCATAGATTTCTTTTTTTGAGCTCCAGATTCATATAGCTGACTCTCTTCTGGATATCTCTGTCTGGATTTTCCACAGACTGTCAATATGTCTTAAGGGAACTTATCTGATTACCTTCTCTTGCCAACTTGTCCCTCCTCCTGTATTTCCCATCTCAACAATCTCCCAAATATCCAAGGCAGAGAAACGCGTGGCCCAGAGAGAAACCATTCTTTCCTTCCTTCTTCCTTCCCTGCTTCCTTCTTACCTCCTTTTAATTCTTTTTCCTTCAAGTCTCACATATTTATCAACTTCTCTCCATCCTATTTCATGCAAAGCTCGCATGCTTTCTTCTTTTTTTATACTGTCAAACTCCTTAACATGGTCTTCAGAGCCTCTGGCCTCTCCAGCCTCATCCTGTCCCGCGATGCCCTCTCACACAGTACACACCGCCCCCTCACTCTGTGCTGGCCACACCCATGTACCTGACATTCCTTGGCTGTGCCGTGCTTTCTGTCCCTTTCTCCTTTGCAGGTTACGTCAGGATGCTTTTGTTGTTGTTGTTCCTACTCTCTTTTCCTGACTAACTCTGCTAATTCCTGTAGTCTCCATTCAGTTGTCACTGCTTCCAGGAAACCTTTCATCTCCCAGGCTGGGTTAGGTGTACCTTCTGAGCGTTCTTGGATAGCTTGTGTGAATTTCTCTCATGGCACTGACATTATGGAGCTCATCTAGTTATCTGTGTACCATCCCTCTTCTCGACAGTATTGTATGTTCAAGGTCAAAGACTGATGTTGTAGTTTCCTTCATGCTTCCTATTGCTTAGCGCAGTACCTGGCACATACCTGTTACTAGTAAATGTTCATGAATGAATGTATTCACTGTTCTCAGAAACACTGACTTGTCTATTTCCCAAAACCATATTCTTTCACCGGGGACAAACCTCTCTAAATGTCAGCTTCTTTATTTATAACCGAGGAGGGTGCACTGGAGGATCTCTGAAGTCCTTTACTGCTCTAACAAATTAGTATTCGTGATTTCAAGATTTATCATCCTTGGGCTTCCCTGGTGGCGCAGTGGTTGAGAGTCCGCCTGCCGATGCAGGGGTTCGTGCCCCGGTCTGGGAAGATCCCACATGCCGCGGAGCAGCTGGGCCCGTGAGCCATGGCCGCTGAGCCTGCGCGTCTGGAACCTGTGCTCTGCAGCGGGAGAGGCCACAACAGTGAGAGGCCTGCGTACCGCCAAAAAAAAAAAAGGTTTATCATCCTTGAGCCTATTCAAAAGAAAATGATACAAATTCATGTAGGAAATTCCAAAAAAGGAGTTGCAAATTGTTTAGTTCGGCTTTTTGGTTACACTCTGTTAACTAAATGTGTCAAGTGCTAATTAATGGTCTGAGCACTTGAACATTTGAGTAGTTTACTGTGATCAGAGTTTCTGTTCCTTTGCTTACATATCTAAATCATCTTAGAGAGACTGTGCAAATTCTCCTTTGCTAAAGATTTTCAAGTAAAACTTAGACAACTGTTTCTCATGGATATTGTAGATGGGATTTAAGATGTAGTTGTATAGTGATGGGACCAATTGACCCCTAAGATCTTGCCTAATGATGAGATTCTTCAATTTTGTGGTTTACAGCTTTTGTTTTTATGCTACAGCAGAGGAAAAAAAGTTGAATTTTAAACTTGGATAACACACTATGTATTTTTCCAAGTTCATCTCTTACTGGATTTAATATCAACATTAGAAAGCCACCAGAAGTCTGTTTATCAAAATTGTTGACTTCTGTGTATCCAAACCTGAATATAGTGGGTGGTCTCCAGCGTGCTGAAGTGACCGGGGCTACCTCAGTGTTCAACGTCCAATTTAGAAAGGTCTTTTATTGTAGACTTCTTTTTTTAATTTAAAAAACTTTCAAAATGTAAAATATAACATAGATACAGAAAAACACATAAAACAAATTTGTACTTTAATGGGTTATTACTAGGTGAACATTTTTGTAATCGTCCCTCAGGTCAGAGAACAGAACTTTGCCAGTCACCGTAGAAGCCCCTCTGTGTGTCCCCTGTCTCAATCACAGTCCCCTGACCCCCCAATAAAAGTGTATAGATCTTTAATTACTTCTTTGCGTTTCTTAATAGTTTCATCACACTGATAGGCATCTTAAATATTCTGCTTTAGTTTACTTTTTAAAGTATGTCAGTTTTAAGCCTTTTTTAGTCTCAGGTCCTCCTTCCATCTGTTTTTCTCCCTAGTAACTGATTGTTGAGGAAATTGGATTATTTGACCTGTGGGGTTTCTTTAAAGATTTTTTTTTTTTAATGTGGACCATTTTTAAAGTCTTTATTGAATTTGTTACATTATTGCTTCTGTTTTATGTTTTTTTTTTTTTTTTGGCCTCGAGGCATGTGGGATCTTAGCTCCCCAACCAGGGGTCGAACCCACACCCCCTGCATTGGAAGGCAAAGTCTTAACCACTGGACCCCCAGGGAAGTCCCCGACCTGTGGGGTTTCTCAGTCTGGATTTTGCCTATTGCTCTAGCTGTCTTGGACTTGGCTGTTTAGGCTGTTTCGTGCCTCAGTCCTGAAATGACATTCTACCTGGAATATCATTCTATCTAGTCTCCCTACCCTATACCTTGTTCATGAGGTTATCTCCTACATATCCTTCAAAACTTAGCTCAAACCTCATCTCGCCTAGAAAGATTCTCTGATTTTCCCTCTAATAATAGATATGTCATTTTCCGTAGTCTCATAGCACCTGTATAATGCTCCAGTATGACACCAAGGACATTGCTGCAATGGTTCCTTTAGCTGCTTTTTCTCGTGTGAGATGCTTTCAATCCATCAGACATTCACAAGAGACTTCTATGTGTCTGGCACTGTGTTAACTCACAGGATACAGAGATGGATATAGTTCCCTGCCCTCAAGAAGCTCACAAGCAAAGAGGGCCAGACAAGTAGGGTACAAAATTGTTCCGAGTAGAGGAAGCAGGATAAAGGAGTATAGAGGAGAGGACTCCTATCCTAAACTGAGGGGAGAAGGGAAAAGGGAATGACCACAGAAGGTTTTCCAGGGTAGATTATAATTCCACAGTCTAGCGCACTGCATGCAAGAGAATTGGTACTTATTTATACTACAAAAAGGAATGTTCTATTTTATAGTCATTTATTAAGCACTTTTTAGGTGGCAAGTTTCATATTATCAATATTATGGAGAAAACCAATTTTTTTTTTTGCTTTTTGGATAGCTATGACAGACACTTTTCAAGTGTATAAACAGCTAGATTGAAGTATTAAAATAGGGTTTAGTTTTATATAAGGTGAACACCAAGGCTTTAACCTTTATTCTAAATGTAAAAGTATACATTAATATTTTCTATTTCCAGAAACTAGGCTGAGGTTAATAGTTTCTCTGGATCATTTTTATGGTTCAGAAGAGTTGATGATGATGTTATCCAAAGTTATCCTCCATTTTTCAGAACAAATTTTTGCTAGCTTGTCTATTATATTGTTTCATTTCCTGAAAAGTATGGAAAATTTTACATTGTGTTTGTTATGTGGAAATTTAATAGAATTCCTTTCATTCCCTATCTTGAAGTGCCTGATACTTAAAACCACTCCTTTAAAGAAGACCCTCTTCCCACTCTTCCTCCAGCCAACAAAACACGTCTTTGGTTTATGCCTTTTCTATGTCGTAAGATCCAGTGGCTTTGCTTATTAAGAGTCTTCTAAATCTCAAGTATGATTATTTTATTGTAGCTTTCCTCCCTATGAAGCCAGTCCAGTATGAAACAGTGACTGTCCAGTGTCCTTGAGTACTGGCTGAGATTTCACACTGTATAGAATCCAAAAGTATCTCAAGGACTCTCTCTGGAACATTAACACAGTTTTCATACCTGTTACGGACTGAATGTTTGTGTCGTTCCCCCCCCCCCGCCCCCCAAATTAATGTGTGGAAATCCAAACCCTTGATGGAATGGTATTAGGAGATGTAGGGCCTTTGGGAACTGGTCATGTCATGGGGGTGGAGCCCTCATGAATGGGATCAGTGTCCCTACAAAAGGGACCCCACAGAGCCCCTTCTGCTATGTGAGGACACTGAGAGAAGACAGCTGTTTGTGAACCAGAAAAAGGGCTCTCACCAGACACTGAATCTAACGCCATCTTGATCTTAGATTCCTTAGCCTCCAGAACTGTGAGAAATAAATGTTGCTTAAGTCACCCAGTCTATGGTATTTTTGTTATAGGAACCTGAATGGTCTAAGACAATACCCTTCAATAAGTTGGTACCCACATTTAACATTAATTGCCCAATGAACTGCCTTGGTTACTTTTTGTTCTTTTATACCCCCCCCCAATTTTTTATTAGAGAAAGTTTCAAACATATACAAAAAATAGAACCAATTTAATGAACCCCATGTACCCATCACCTAGCTTCAGTAGTTATCATCGCAGTCTTGTTTCATCTATACCTGCCTTAGCTCTTTACCCCCTTCCCTACTACTGGATTGTTTTAACTATATGTGAGACATCATGTCATTTCATCAAAGCATTTGAAAAATGACTACATAAATTATTACGTAAGTGATATGTATGTATTAGTGCATATTAGATACATAAATGATTGATATGTATCTCCAAAAGACTGATATGTATCTCTAAAAGATCCTTTAAAAATAATTACAGTTCCATTCTCATGCCTAAAAATTAAAAAATTCCCTTAGAAGTATAAAATATCCAGTTAGTGTTAAAATTTCTCCTATGGTCTTACAGTAATTTTTATAGTTGGTTTGCTTTCATCAAGGTTTACTCATTGCTTTTTTTAATACATTTTTTAATTTGTTTATTTTTGGCTGCGTTGGGTTTTTGTTGCTGTGCGTGGGCTTTCTCTAGTTGCGCCGAGCGGGGGCTACTCTTCGTTGTGGTGCACGGGCTTCTCATTGTGGTGGCTTCTCTTGTGGAGCACGAGCTCTAGGCACACGGGCTTCAGTAGTTGCAGCACATGGGCTCAGTCATTGTGGCTGATGGGCTCTAGAGCGCGGGCTCAGTAGTTGTGGCTCATGGGCTCTAGAGTGCAGGCTTAGTAGTTGTGGCACACGGGCTTAGTTGCTCCACGGCATATGGGATCTTCCTGGATCAGGGCTCAAACCTGTGTCCCCTGCATTGGCAGGCGGATTCTTTTTTGTTTTTTCTTTTTATTTTATTTATTTATTTATTTATTTTGCAGTACGCGGGCCTCTCACCGTTGTGGCCTCTCCCGTTGCGGAGCACAGGCTCCGGATGCGCAGGCTCAGCGGCCATGGCTCACGGGCCCAGCCGCTCCGCGGCATGTGGGATCTTCCCGCACCGGGGCACGAACCCGTGTCCTCTGCATCGGTAGGCAGACTCTCAACCACTGCCCCACCAGGGAAGCCCGGCAGGCGGATTCTTAACTACTGTGCCACCAGGGAAGCCCTACACATTCCTTTTGATTGATACATTTCTTACATCGCTTTTAATTGAGAAATTTCCCTCTTGGAACTCATGACTGCAATTATTTCATGTTTAATATGGCATACACTTGGCATTTTATTCTACATTACTTAAAAATTCTGACAATGCTAACATTGTGCTTGTTATAAAAGTAACGTGTTCAACTGAGAAAAAAATTTTAAATATCAAAAAGTGTATGAAAGTAAAATATTATTTTCCTCTTATTACGCTGAAATAACTGTTAGCTCTTTGGGATTATTTTCTACTAATATATATATATTCCACTGTGTAATTTTTACATAGTATGTATTCCCTCTGCTATTACTTTAGGCTTAATTTGCTCTTCTGGTTCTTAAGGTAAAAGCTGAGATTTTCATGATTTTTTGTTTTTCCAATATAAACACTTAAAGCTGTACCTTTCCCTTTAAGCATGTTGAGTTTTTATTATCATACAATTAGAAATATTTTCTAATTTCCCTTGTGATTTCTTTGATATGTGTTTTGCTTGGAAATGTATTGCTTAATTTCCAAATATTTGTGGGATTTTCTAGATATCTTATTGTTATTAATTTCTCATATTACACTCTGTATGATTTTAACCCTGTTAAGTATATTGAGACTTGTTTTATGGCCTGCATATAATTTATTCTTGGGAGTATTCCTTGAAAATATATATATTCTGCAGATTTTGGGTGTAGTGATCTTTAAGTGTCAATTTAGGCACATCCGCATGTAAAACAATGAAGTTGGACCCTCATACAACATACAAAAATTAACTCAAAATGGATCAAAACCTAAATGAAAAGGTAAAACTAAAACTCTTACGAGAAAAGCATAGGTGTAAATCTTCATGACCTTGGATTAGGCAGTAGTTTCTCAGATATGACACCAAATGCATAAGCAATGAAAAAACAAAATCAATAAATTGGATTTCATGAAAATTAAAAATGTTCATGCATCAAAGGATAATTAATACCAAGGAAGTGAAAAGACAAGCCACAGGATGGGAAAAGATATTTGCAAATCAGATATCTAATTAGGGTTTGTATCTAGAACATATAAAGAACTCTTACAACTCAATGAGAAAAAGACAATCTAAAAAATGGGCCAAGGATCTGAAGAGACATTTCTCTAAAGTAGATATACAAGTAGCCAATAAACACATGAAAAGATACTCAACATCAGAAAAATGAAAATCAGAACTAAGAGATACCACTTCACACCCAATTAGGACGACTATAATAGAAAAAACAAACAAACAAAAACACCACCACGGATTATCACAAATGTGGCCTGGATGTGGAGAAATTGGAACCCTTAATTTCTAGTGGGAATGTGAAATGGTTGCTTTGGAAAAGTCTGACAATTTCTCAAATGATTAAACATAGAGTTACCATATTGACTTCTTGGTATATACCCAAGAGAAATGAAAACATATGTCTACACAAAATCTTGTACTTGAATGTTTATAGCAGCATTATTCATAATAGCCAAAAATTGGAAACAAACCAAATGTCTGGGGTCTCTCTATTCAATGCAATGTTATTTGGCAATAAAAAAGAATGAAGTACTGATACATGGCTATAATGTGAATGAACCTTGAAAACAATATGCTAAGTGAAAGAAGCCAGTCACAAAAGACTACATATTGTATGATCCCATTTATATGAAATATCCAGAGTAGGCATATCTATAGAGACAGGAAGTGGATTAGTGGTATTGGGGACATAGGAGGTGAACCATAGGAGGTGTGGGATGATGAAGATGTTCTAAAATTGATTGTGGTGATGGTTGCACAACTCTGTGAATATACTAAAAACCACTGAATTGTATGTACACTTTAAATGAATTGTATCATACATGAATTATGTCTCAGACTGTTAAAAAACAAAAGTACCAGGGGTACCAATAGTACAAGTCCACTAGGCAAATAAGCATAGGATCACTTACCATGCTGGCAGAGTTAATTTTTTTTAGCATAGTTTTCAAATGACATTGATGTTAAGAAGAGACTAAAGTTTCAGGTAAATGAAACCTACCTGATCTCAAAAAAAAAAAAAAAAAGTCAGGTCAGGTTGGCTGATAATATTATTCTTATATTCCATATACTTACTGATCTATTTCTTCTGTCAATTTTTGCTTCAGGCAATTTATTATTATAGCACATTATCTATTATTATGTGCTACATGTTTAAAATTATTGTTTTCTTGAGGCATCTGACCCTCTTATCATTATGAAATAACTTTGTTCATCTCTAGTTATACTACTTGCCTTGAAGTCCACATCAGATATTAATATAGCCATACTAGCATTCTTATAATTAGGGTTATACATTTTTTATTTTTTTCCCACATTACTATCAACTTGCCTGTATCTTTGTATTTAATGTGCTTTCCTTGTAGACAAAATAGTTGGGTTTTGCCTTTTAACTTCTTGACAATTTTTCCTTTAAGTGTTTAGTTCATTTACATTTAGTTCAATTATTGATGTGTTGGGTTTAATCTGCCATCTTGGAATTTGTTTTCTAATTTCCCCATCTGTTCTTTGTCCTTCTGTTCCTCTTCTTCTGCCTTCTTTTGGGTTGAGTACTTTTTCATATTCCATTTTGTCTAAGACAAAAATAGCCCAGCTATTAACTATTTGGGTAGGTCAGGATTATCCTTGCTCTTGAAATCTACCATTGTCTTTGAAGATCTCTCTTCATCCTGCTTTTCATTTGGTGAAGGCTCAGTGATTCTCAAAGGGCTCTCTCTCAGCTCTGTTCCACTCCCAGCTGTCAGTGGACTGCTGCTTTGCACTCAGCAAAGCCTTAGGTGCTTCAGAAGGATCTCTTAGCCCTTCTGTTCTGTCCTCTGCCTCTGGTGTGTGATGGTTGTGCACTAGGTGCAAGCTCTGTAGGAGAGAACTGGCAGGTGGGTATGGAATTGCTGTTTGATTAGGGCTCCTTAGAAATCCAGTTCTTCACATCAGCAGCACTTAGAAGTTTGTAAAAGTTCAGCTGGTTTCTTCACACTCCCCATTTTGATAGGGTTAGTCTTCTTCCTGTCAAAGATGGAAGCAGGTCATCTTTTTGGTGGGGGAAGGGATCATCTGTATGTGAAATTTAGTTTACTTAGGTCTCTTTGCATCTCAGCTCTGATGGGTTTTTAAAGAAAATCTATGATTTCGTGGATTTTCCAGCTTCTTATTGGTTTCAGGCTCTGGTTACTTTTAAAGTTTTATATATATATATATATATATATATATATACTTTTTTTTTTTGGCGATACACGGGCCTCTCACCGTTGTGGCCTCTCCCGTTGCGGTGCACAGGCTCCGGATGCGCAGGCTCAGCAGCCATGGCTCAAGGGCCCAGCCGCTCCGCGGCATGTGGGATCTTCCCAGACCGGGGCACGAACCTGTGTCCCCTGCATCGGTAGGCGGACTCCCAACCACTGCGCCACCAGGGAAACCCTTAAAGTTTATATTTTTATAGTTATATGTTAATGGAAACACTTTTCAGGCATCTACAATTAGTGTTTACTTTTTAGTGGCTTATCAAATGACAGTGTCCTAATGTGGAATCCCAAGAAATCTGTGAAAGGCCAATGAATAAGTGAATGATGACATTTACTTTGGGTACTGAGTTGCAGGTACTGACCACACATTAATATCCATAATCTGCCTTATGACCAGTAATACACATTTATAAGATGGTGGGCTTGAGCTAGGCTATAGTTTATTGATAAAGTGCTGGGAAAAAAGTATAGTGATTGACTATGCAGTCTTGCCTCAGAAGCATTTATACAACCATATGAGTTAAAAAGAGATGCAAATGCATTCATAATTAATACGGCTTATCTACATCACTTTAGAGCTATATACAAGGATTTTTATTCATAATCATTAATCTTGCTTATATTTGTTAAAAATAAATCTTGGGCTTCCCTTCCCTTTAGTTTTCATGTCTTGATTATATTCCTTTTACTTTGTACTGTCTTTTAAGATTCTGTAGAAGAATTTCACCTGGAGTGACTGGTACAGAGGAGAATCAGACATTAAATGTCCAACAAATATCTTTTTATAAAAAATGTAAATTCTCAAACATTCATACAGTAATGAGAATAATGAACTCCCATGCTTCTAATAACTATTGACATAGGTTAATCAATCTTGTTTTATTTATCCCACCCATTTTATTAAAAAAATATTGATTCCTGGAATATTTTATTTTATTTTTTTTCCTGGAATATTTTAAAGCCAATCCCAGATGTTATATCTCATTTTACCCATATGTTGTTCTACCTGATAGGAAAAAATTTAAAACATAATTACTATGACATAATTATGTCTAACAAAGTTAATAGTAATTCCAGAATTTTTCAAACATTGCCTTTTCGTGCCATGTTTCCTAGCTGTCCGGGTTCACCTGGGAAAATTAAATTTACTTAATGTTTCTAATGTTATCCAAATAATATTATTCTGATTTCTAAAATCTTGAATATTCACTGCTTTTTTCTATTGCTCTCAAGAATGTCCTAGATATGTTTATAGGCCACAGAATAGCCTATGAAAAAACTTGTTCTGGGACCCAAGCACATTTTATACACACTGTGTACTTGATCCCCTTATGGTGATTTATAATGCAGGTTATGAGAGGCAAAGTTCTGAGAAGTTTGACAATAAAGCGTTAACTTGACTTAACCAAGAATTTCCTAAATTTATTTGGCCCCAGAACCTGTTTTTTAAGTAATTTCTGTTAGCCAAAATACATTTTGGGGAATGCTGTTCTAGGCAGGAGAATGCTGCTTCTGAATAGCAAAACAAAGTTTGAACTTAATTTTAACTGAATTAATTAGATGATTATTTGTCCCTATGGCATTATCATCATGATCATGTAATACCTATTTTTTTGTTTTTCAACAGTCTGCTTAATATTGATAATGTAGTGTAACACATAGGTCATCCTCTTCAGGATCTTACATTCTGAAAATCTTTCATCACACTATAAGCAAATTAAGCATAAACATTTTGTTTTCCCAATAGATATTTGCAAAAAAAAAAATCTATACATCACAATCCCTCCATAAAGAAAGATAAATGCATTTGGTATTGTATTGAAGGGGAAGCTAGAAATAAAAGGTGAGGAAACTCAAGGAAATACAAACCAAAAGATAATAGTGAGCAATTATATCTTATTTGTGAAGAATTGGTTAAAATAACTTTTAAAGAGTTTAAAGTTAGGCAGTAGTGTGGAAATTCTCATAAGTAGTTTATATATTTATGTACTCTTAAAATATGTTCATTAAAAAAAAATCTAAGTAGTTAACAGGGCCAAGGGGAGGCTAATTACCCATGAAGGGAAAAAAATTCTCCATCTGTCACTCTTATCCGCTCACTGACACTGGATTGAGAAGGGAGTCAAGAGGCCCTCATACTTTAGTGGGTCTGCCTCTCATTCTAACAGAATTTAATTGACATCTGGCCCCTGTCCCCCAGCTCCTTGGCTGGATGCACAAGTGCCTCTTGTCTTTACCCTGCATGATGCATAAACGTGTAGATGCCTCTTTTTTTCTATGATGCTACAAAGGTAATTTTTTCTCCATTACTTATAGTCAAACTACAACTTCAAGCAGAAGAGAGAGGGGTTGTGTCTATCAAAGGAGTGTGTGCGAACCGTTACCTTGCTATGAAGGAAGATGGAAGATTACTGGCTTCTGTAAGTAATGTTTTCTCTTTTTGCACTTTTTTTTAAATTTAGCTTTTATTGCTATGAATTTCCTAGTATTGGTATTATTAAATCTTTATTAAGGGTTTTACAGGTATATCATTTAATCTTCACATTCATCCTATAAAATGGAGTATTATACTATATTTCACAGAGGCAAAAACTGAAGTTCTGAGGGAGTAATAAAGTAACCAAGAAAACACAGGTCATATGAGGCAGAGCCTGGATGGCATGCCAGGAGGGCATGCCAGGCAGTCGAACTCTAGAGCAGGAACTCTAATTCACTGCATTTTACTGCCTTTGCTGCAAAGCTATTGACTATAGTCTTATTTTTAAATTATATTTATTTACTTTTGGACGCATTGGGTCTTCGCTGCTGCACAGGCTTGCTCTAGTTGTGGCGAGCGGGGGCTACTCTTCATTGCAACGTGCAGGCTTCTTATTGCGGTGGCTTCCCTGTTGTGGAGCACAGGCTTCAGTAGTTATGGCACGCAGGCTCAGCAGTTGTGGCTCTAGAGCGCAGGCTCAGTAGTTGTGGTGCACAGGCTTAGTTGCTCCACGGCATGTGGGATCTTCCTGGACCAGGGCTCGAACCCGTGTCCCCTGCATTGGCAGGCGGATTCTTAACCACTACACCACCAGGGAAGTCCCTAAAACTA
Source organism: Lagenorhynchus albirostris (assembly GCF_949774975.1). NCBI lineage: Eukaryota > Metazoa > Chordata > Mammalia > Artiodactyla > Delphinidae > Lagenorhynchus > Lagenorhynchus albirostris. Next base: position 129,745,062 of record NC_083098.1, read on the forward strand.
TAGTTTAAAAAAAATCTTTATATTGTGCAGTTGTCTGAAGATCACTGGGATGGACATATAAAATTTTGAGTATGAGTTTTTAAGCTTATTTCAAATATGACGTAGAAACACTTGCCATTTAGAGTACTATAAAATAGAGACAATAATGATTGTATCTCAGAGTTTTTGTGTGGACTAAATAATTTATATCGTGCCAAAATCAGGGTCTTATACATAATAGGTCCTCAAAATTGTTACTTCCTCATGTTACTTCTCATTTATATATAAGCTCATTAAGGGCAGGGACTTCTCTTTTTTTTTTTACTTTTTATCACACTACTCCAGGGTCCTTGCTGCTGGCTAGTATTCTTTCCATTAATACAGGCTCCCTGTCAACTTCACCATTATTATTACAACTGGGATTGTATGTCTGTTGAGCAGACACTGTGTGGGGAATGACGCAGGGAAGCAGATCAGTATAAAAGACACAGATTGTACTTCTGTCTCATTGGGGGAGTAGATAAGACATGTACCTAAAAGTGCGTGTATATACAAACCACAGCCATAATACCAATACCAGTAGCCAGTTATATAGCACTTTATAGCTTTCCCCACAGAATGGATCTAATAGTGCTGAGCAGTTGTGGTGTTTTGAGCTTAGTTTTTGAATTTTTTTTGAGTGAAGATCTTTGGATTTCTTTTTAATTAAGTTTTTATTGGCGTGTAGTTGATTTACGTTGTGCTAGTTTCTGCTGTACAGCAAAGTGAATCAGTTATACATACATCCACTCGTTTTTAGATTCTTTTCCCATATAGGTCATTACAGAGTATTGAGTTCCCTGTGCTATACAGTAGGCCCTTATTAGTTATCTATTTTATACATAGTAGTGTGTGTATGTCAACCCCAATGTCCCAGTTTATCCCTCCCCTTTCCCCCCCGATAACTATGTTTGTGTTTTACAACTGTGACTCTATTTCTGTTCTGTAAATAAGTTCATTTGTACCATTTTTTTTAGATTCCACATATAAGTGATATCATGTATTTGTCTTTCTCTGTCTTCACTTAGTATATAATTTCTGTGTCCATCCATATTGTTGCAAATGGCATTATTTCATTCGTTTTTATGGCTGAGTAATAGTCCACTGTGTATATATTTACATCTTCTTTACCCATTCCTGTCACTGGTCATTTAGGTTGCCTCCATGTCATGGCTATTGTAAATAGTGCTGCAGTGAACACTGGAGTGCATGTATCTTTTCAAATTACCGTTTTCTCCGGATATATACCCAGGAGTGGGATTGCTGGATCATATGGTAGCTCTATTTTTTTGTTTCTTAAGGAACCTCCATACTGTTCTCCATAGTGGCTGTATCAATTTACATTCCAACCAACAGTGCAAGAGGGTTCCCTTTTCTCCACACCCTCTCCAGCATTTATTGTTTGAAGATTTTTTGATGATGGCCATTCTGACTGGTGTGAGGTGATACCTCTTGGTAGTTCTAATTTGCATTTCTCTAATGATTAGTGATGTTGAACATCTTTTCATGTGCCTCTTGGCCATCTGTATATGATCTACGGATTTCTGAAGGGACTGAAACAGACTTACAGAGAAAAAGAATATTCAACCATCTGATCATCTGACAAAGATATATTTATTATATTTATGTGATTTTTGTAGGATAAATAAGTCTCAGTGTAGTGGTGCTCTTATGTAACTGAATAAATTTTAGAATCCTCTTCAATAGCTAGTATTTTTTGAGTGTACAGTATACTAGATACCATGCTAGGCATTAGGGTTATAAAACTGAATACAAAATGGCCTGTGCCTTTAATAAGTGACAATCTGGGGAGGCAGAAGTGTAAATAAGTAGTCGTAATAATGTGTAAGGGGTGGCTTCGGTGTGTTCTTCTATATGCTGCATGTATGCATAGTAATAAAGGAAAGGGAGCGATTAAACTTGTCTAGATTGGGAAAAATGACCTACCAAGAGGATTTGACATAATGTAGAGGAAGGAGTTTATCAGGCAGTTCGGGAACAGAGGAATGGAGATCAGGATATAGATAATTCTAGGACGTGGCACAGGCATGGATGCGGAAGGCTTACTAGGGGTTTCTCCAGAATTAAAATTCACTCCTGCTGGAGTGTAAGGTGCAAAGGCAATAGAAGGTAGAGGGGAAAAGATGAGGCTGGAGAAGCAGGTAAACTGCCTGCTGAAGTACCTGATAGCACCATGCTGCTCTCAGCAGTGGGAAGCCATTAAGCGTTTTAAGAGACACATGAGATTTGAATTCAAGAAAGAGCTCTCTGGCAGCAGCGCAGAGGACGGATTTGAGGGGTCCAAGGCTGGTGGAGACAGGCCAGTTAGAAGGCCATGGGAATAGTCCAAGCAAGTGATGATCAGAACCTGGCAGTGACAGGATGAAGAGGATGGAGTAAAGTGTGAGCACTGAGGCTGACCCGAGTTACGAGTAGAGTCGAGGAAAGAGTCAAAGATGACATCCAGGTTTCTAGTTTGGATGAGGAGGTAGATGAGAAAGGGGAAGAGGAAAAGAGCAAGTTCTGGGAAAAGGTAAGACAGGCTCACATTTATTTGGTCTTATCTAGTTTGAGGTGCCTAAGAAATTCAGGTGAAGATGTTCACTACATAGTTGGAGTTGGGGTCTGGAGTTTAGAGGAGAGGTGTTGTGTCGATAATAGATTTGGGCGTCATAAGCATATATGCGGCGGCTAAAGCAGGGGAAATGGATGAGGTTTCCTAGGCAAAAAAAACATAGCTATGAAAGGCTGACTACTTGGAACTTTCACTTCTTCCACTGTTTTTTTTTCTACCAGCCTGTTGTCATCTCAAGGGATGATGTAATACTTTGGGAATCTACTGAAATAGCATTTAAAATATTTCCAGGACAGTGAATCAATGGGTAATTTTGGATGACCTTGACCTTGTAGAGAGAAGAGGGGATAACCCTACTCTTCTCACCTCAGGATGTAACAAAACACAGTGTGCATCACTTTGTCTCCTGCAATAGTGTTGATTTGGCTACTGTCAGACAGTAAAGGTGGTAGAGGAAAGAAAGTAAATACATACAACATTTGCTTCTGTCTCAACTATGGACAACGCTAGTCAAATTGGCACTAGTCAAAATGGTTTTAAAGCTCTAGACTTTGCTATGTCTGTCTTGTGACTTCAGATTGTTACCCTGTGGTTTTCCACTTAAAGAGATTAGAAGATCCAGTAATCTGGTAATCATGGTGGCCCTGTAAGATAGTCATTGGAGGGGTTATTTATCTTGAGAACACAGGCTGGAACACAGGTTCATCTGTAATGATAAAAATAATTGTCAAAAGTGATGAAAACAGAAGCTACTCTACCTTATTTATTACATTTTTTTTTAAAAAATTGAAGTATAGTTGATTTACTATGTTGAGTTAGTTTCTGGTGTAGAGCAAAGTGATTCAATTTTAAATATATATATATATTTCATATTCTTTTCCATTATAGGTTATACGAGATATTGAATATAGTTCCTTGTGATATATACACTAGGACTTGTTGTTTATTTTATACATAGTAGTTTGTATCTGCTAATTCCAAACTCCTAATTTATCCCTCCCCGCTCTTCCCCCTTTGGTAACCGTAAGTTTGTTTTCTATGTCTGTAAGTCTGTTTCTGTTTTGTAAATAAATGTCAATGGACATTTAGGTTGAGAAGTTACTCTACAGTGAGTCTTTGAAACTACTGGAGTCTGTAAAAGAGGAGAAATTTAAGACACTAGACCTAAAACCTGAGCTGTCTTCACATTCTTAGAGAATTCTCTACAAGTCAGAATTCAGAGAATTCTGACCTCTTCTCTTGGCACATAGGCATTAAGCTTCCCAAACTGTTGATTCTGTACCATCAGAAGCATAAAATAAACAAATAAAACAATAAAATAAAACAGTGTTTTCTAATTTCTTCCTTAGCTAAGCAGGACCTTTCACAAGATTAAGGTCACAGCATTCTATTTAGTCTTAAATATATTTCTGTCCCCTTGGATGTGTATTAATTCTTCCAGATACAACAGATTTCCTTCAAGCTGGTACAGTAAGAGTTAATTTAGCAATGCTCAGAAATTTATCACAAACTCTGCAGGGACAATGCCACAGCTGTTACACATAAATGGAATATTCAGGATTTATCAGTTTTCTTTGAGGAAAGGCACCAGCCAAGATCCAGTTGTTCCAGCTCCTGTCACTGGATCTATTCCATGCCAAGGTCATGAGTCAATCTCTAGTCTTACCATTCAATTTGTGTGACTCGCTGCCTTGCCTCTTCAGCAGCAATCCTTTTTCAGATTAGTCTGGGTGGGCTGTGTCAATTTTCAGATGAAAAAGTAAGTGTCCCTAAAACAAGGGACACTTACCCCCAAACCAAGGAGGTGGTGTTGATTCAGGAGGTGACATATTTTCCTCTGAGTCAGATCCATAGGCACTGAGCTGTCAACAATAGCAACTTTCAGGCAAGAAATTAAAAGTCTTGACCCTTGGCTATTAATAGCATCTGTTCTGTTCCACTGTTTAACAGGTTGAGACGAATCACTGATGATGAAAGACACTGTAGCTGGGGATGTCAGCAGGGACCTCACTCAGGTGACAATGGGAAGAGACAACTGGCATGTAAAAAAGAAAAACAAAACAAAACAACTTTGGGATAAGTCCAGTGTTGTGCCCAGTAGCCATCATTTGGGGATGCAGATGTTCCTTATTACCTAGAGACACTGGGGTTTATGAACTTGCATTTGCCAAAGGCATAATTCTTCCCACTCTTCTTCTACAGGGCCCCACCCCATTTCAGACTGCCATGTTACGGCACATCCCTGGGCTCTTCTGCATTTTATCCTGTGTGCGATTCCTACACTGATTTGTAAAACATTATAGTTTCCCCTCAGAAAGAAGAGCATGCTGGATAATAACACATTTTGGTTTCTAAGAGTCAGGTTAGGTTGATTACTACCAGTTGAGAGTATTAAAGAAGACTCAGAGTAACTATATTTACCTGCCAAAGCCTAAATTTGGAGGCTGAAGTTGAGTAGTTCTTTAATATACAACAGACTCCGTATTCCATTCCATAGCAAAATAAATTTTGTTGCTATGAACAACAGAAGCCCAGGACAAATATTAGGATCTATGATTTCTTCTATGTTCAAAAATTGCATATAATGAGGTTAACTGTAGTCTTAAGTTTAAATCACCAAACAGCCTCAGTGTTAGCACTGGTATGAAAAAATCTGCCTGGTCTTTAGCTGCTAGAAAGTTGCACATTGTTTCTATATTATGCGACAGATTGTGATAACCTAAACAAAATAATTCAGTAAGTATTAGAATGTGTGTGATCTGTGTTGATCCGTAAGAGTCAAATATGCAAAAGTTATGTATCGTATCTGAGAATATACATTTAATTACTGTAAAAGTAAAATTTTTTTTACTTATTGAATAACTTTCTTACTTGAGGGGAAATGAAACTTAAAGAGATTTTTGAGGGTTCACTTATACAGAATGGTGATATATACTGATTAAATTTGTCAGAAAATGCAGTAAAGAAGAATATCATTTTTAAGAGATAAAATACTAGATTAAATGCAAAGGTTACTGCTTAATAAGAATTATTGCTTCTTTTAGAATCCAATCTTATAAAATTTTACATAAGCTACATATATATTACAATATTAAGATTAAATTTAAACTTTTTACAATTTGTGTCTTTCTTAGTTTGTTCTGAAATAGTCAACACTGATACTTACACATCATGTCTGTTTTTAATTCTCAGAAGCTGTGTAAGCAAAAGCATTCTTGGACTCCTGTTGAGCAAACTCTCTCATAAGCCAAAACTGCAAAATCAAAGTACTGTAAAAGAATAAACAATCCAAAAAACAGAGCATGGGGGAGTGAGCATAAGGGTCAATCTAACATTTAGCAGTGCACGAGAATTCTGAGGCCAATACATAAGGACAGGGGATGGTGGGGGGCGGCAGGGGGAGGAGAATTTACTCTAGTTCTTTTCTTACAGTATGCCAGGGCTTTAAGATTGTTTTAAAGGCTTAAAAATTGTTAAAGATTGGGAGGGATCTTAAAGATCATCTAACCCAGTCTTCTTTTACAGATGAGAAAAGGAGGGTTCAGAGCGGTTAAGTGGCTCACTCAAAGATACAAGATAGCCAGGGATCAAGGCAAGACTGGAACCCAGGGTTCCTGGCTCATAAAGATCCTCGCAGATGTTGTTAGGATAGTCAATGGGCCAACTGGCTTAGTCTCCTCAGGGACTAAATTAGTCCATAAAATTAGACTGTATTCTGTATTTCAGTACTTAGGCTGGATTTTCCTTGGTCTTAGTTCCTTTGTTCTTATTTAGATTTTGCAGTGCCATTGAATGGTATTTTTATTGTAACCTATATAAAAGTTTCATTTATTCATTAATTTAGTAAATATTTATTGATCACTATGTGCCAGGCACTGATATAGCAATAGAATAGAAGAAAAACAACAGAAGAAAATCTCCACCCACCTGGCATTTATAGTGTGGTGAAATAAAGTGGATATGTATATATAAATAAATGATCTGTATTTGGATGTTGTAGAGCACAGAAATGAATGAGATGCTTTTATCCCTATAGTGTAACTAGAGTTACTAAATTCAGTTACTTGAGATTCTTTTTTTGTGGTCATACTTGTAGCCCTAAGGTCAGGTTTTTTTAAAAATAAATTTTGATTTTAGAATAGTTAATAGGTTTACAGAAAAGTTGTGAAGATGCAGTACAGAGAGTTTCTGTATACTCCACACCCAGCTTCTCCTATTAACATGTTACATTAGTATGGTACACCTGTCATGACTAATGAACCAATATTGATACATCATTATTAGCTGAAGTTCATACTTTATTCATATTGCCTTAATTTTTACCTCATGTCCTTTTTCTGTTCCAGGATACCACATTTAGTCATCATGTTTCTGTAGTCTCCCTTAGATCATGACATTTCCTTAGACTTTCCTTTTTTTGATTACTTTGACAGTTTGAGGAGTACTGGTCAAGTATTTATTAGAAGGTCTTTGAGTTTGCCTGATGTTTTCCTCATGATTAGACATGGGTTATGAGTGTTTGGGAGGCAGATCACAGAGGTAAAGTACTATTTTCATTGTATCGTTTCAGGGAACATGCTTATAACTAATAATATTAACCTTGGTCAGCTGGCTGAGGTAGTGTCTGTCTCCACTGTAAAGTTACTGCTGTTTTCCCCTTTCCATACTGTATCTGGAAGAAAGTCACTATACACAGTCTACATTTAAGAGATGGGAGTCGGGGCGGGGGAGGTTTATGCTCCGTCTCCTTGAGGAGGAAGTATCTGCATAAATTATTTGGAATTCTTTTGTATGAGAAACAACTTCTTTTATTTAGTTAATCATGTATATCAGTATATATGCATGGATATTTATTTTGTACTTTGGGTTATAATCCAAAACTGTATTATTTTGTTGTTCACATTGTTTCAGCTTTGGCTCTTGGGAGCTTTTTCATTTGGCTCCTGTATTCTTTGACATACCCCAGTCAATGTGGGGTTTTTTGAGCACTTCCTTATTTCATGTCCTCTAAGGGTGCTCCAGTCTCATCTTGAATATTCCCTACTCCAGCCCAGAATGGGCCATTTCTCTAAGGAGGCTTGGTTCCTTCTACTAGAAAGTGGCATCAGAAACCAAGATCTGGGCGTGCTTGTTGCTACCGAGGTGTGTCTGCTTCCAGGCCCTCTTATCTGACCGAGCAAGGAATATAGGCATATACCAACCTGGATATATATATATATATATATATGTATACACATAACTATAAATATTTCTACATTTAACCATCTATATTTAACCATCAATATTTCTATATTTAAAAATGAGTACATACTGATGTTATCCAACCCTAATCCAACATGAACCATTTTAGCGTTCCCTGCTGGCTTGTCTGTAACTACCCACTCCAATAGTGAGAAACGTGGTTCCTACCATTTCCTAGGGTCAGTTTTTCATTATATATAAGTATCTCACATCAGTTTACTTTCTTTTTGAAATTTTAAAGTAAATTAAATATACAGGCAAAATACAAATCAAACTATTTATAATGTTGATTATGCTTTTTCAAACTCTATTTGATTCTTTCCTATTCAGATGCCCCTACAAGGGGTCAGATTTCCAGCACCATCTTTAAAACCATTAGCATCACTGTTATCAGTATCAACAAATGGTTATTGTGCCCCTTATATAGGACCATAAGCTAAGCTAGTTCATGTGGATAATGTTCAGGTAAGTCTTGAGGTGTGGCCTACCGCTGATGCATGACAGATTTATATTACTCTCATACATGTACATCTACATTCATTTTTTAGATTCCATACCTTTTAGAATTGAGAATATGGATTATTGGAATTATTGTAACTTAAAACACTTCTCAGCATTCCAAATAAATTAGTACTTTTCAAGTTCCAATTCTGTGGTTATTAGCATTAGTAAGAGGGAGAGAAGGTTAAGTGATTTGTCTCTTGCAGAGTATGCGCTCAGTAAACACTCTTTCTCTCCTTTAGGACATCTAATATTTATCTCAAACTCAACATGTCCAAAACTGAATTCCTAATCTTTCTCTATAAAACCTGTTCCCCCTCACAGCTTTCCCCATCTCAGCAAGTCCATCATCTAGAACATAAACTTCAGTGCCACCCTTGATTCTTCTATATCTTACACTGCACATCTGATGTGTCAGGAAACTGTGCTGACTCTACTTTCAGAATACATCCAGAAGCAGACAGCTTCTTACCATCTCTGCTGCTACCAGCGTGGTCTGAGTCTCCCTCTCTGTCTAGGTTACTGAGCAAGCCTCTAATGGGTGTATCTGTATCTGCATCTGCCTTTGGCCCAGAGTAATCCTGACAGCCAGAGTAATCCTGGAAAAATGTCAGATCATGCTCAGAAGTCTACAATGGCTTTTCAATTTCTCAGGACAGAAGCCAAAATACTTACAATAGCCTATAAATCTCCTATCTCATTACCTCTCTGACTTAATTTCCTTTCCCCTTCAAACCCTCTGCTTCATTTCCACTGGCCTTGCTGCCCTTCACACACTTTAGGCATGATCCTGTTGTAGGGATTTTACACTGGCTTTTCCCTGTCTGCTTGGGATGCTGTTCTCTGGTATCTGGAGGGTTAACTCCAGCTCCTTCAGGGGTTTTTGCTCAAATATGACTTTCTCAGTGGAGCCTACTGTGGCCGTGCTATTTAATACTGCAGCCTAATCTGTACCCACACCATCCCCCATCCCGCTTATCCTCTCAGTTTTACTTTTTCCCATAGGATTTATCGTATTTTAGCTTACAATTTATTCAGTTATGCTTACTGCTTATTTTGTGTCTCCCCCAGTGAGAATCGGACCAGCACAAAGGCAGGGATCTTTGTTCAGTTTTGTTCACTGATGTATCCCAGCGCCTAGAAGAAAAAAATTACGTTAAATGAATAAATGCATTATTTGAGCTGTGTGCTTTCTGTATCCCAAAATTATTCTTAAATTAAAAAAAATAAAGGAAAATAAAGGAAAATGTAATTTGATGAAAAGGTGTCAGACGGATACATGGGCAAAGGGTATCCACAATCTGAAATAAGTTACTAAGAGCCTTGAGTTTTATTTATTTATTCTCCCGATTTTATTTATCTATTTTTTTGGAGTATAGTTGCTTTACAATGTTGCATTAGTTTTTGCTGTGCAGCAAAGTGAATCAGCTATACGTATACATATATCCCCTCTTTTCTGGATTTCCTTCCCACTTAGGTCACCACAGAGCACTGAGTAGAGCTCCCTGTGCTATACAGTCGGTTCTCATTAGTTATCTGTTTTATTACACAGTAGTGTATATATGTCAATCCTAGTCTCCTGATCTATGAGCCTTGAGTTTTAGATTCCTCATTTGTTAATGAGTATATATGATACATTATGTCAGAGGATTGTTGTGGTATTTAAATAAAATGATATGCATGAGAGCAGTCAATAACCATGAATTAAGGGATTTCCCAGCTCCTGGGCCTATATAAAATAAGGCTTGAAGGCAAGGTACAATTTGTTGTAAGCCTTTAGAAGCTACTTACCCACTTCCTCTGTGATGTCCTCTGAAGATCTCCTTTTCTCTTAAGTTTGAAATGGTGAGCAGTTAAACATTGAGTATAGGAAAAAAGCTCTGTGAATATGTTTATAAAGGTTAAAAAAATTACACTGCATCAGTTTTTAACAGGATTATTGACATCACAACCAATGAAGATGATTTGTAAACTTAGGATGGAGAGAACTGAAAATTGCTTAAAATGGGATGTTAGATGCATGCTTTTATTGAGACTGAATTTTGGCTCTACTACCCATTAAAAAAGTGTAGTTTGTTTTCAAGTGCACATCAGCTGTTTAGTAAACTTACATGTCTGAATGTTCAGCACAGATGCACAATTTCCTTCTCTCCCCTCTGTGTAAAAAGGTACAAGTAACCTCTGTTTTTTTTAAAAAAAAAAACAAACTTGTGGTTTCCATAATGTATCAATATTATCCACTTAATCCCTGGTACTATTTCTTTTCTCTAAAATACTAGCAGCTGGCTGAGAAGGCAAATATTACTGGCATGGTATGTATCCCAGTTGGCCAAGCATTATAGGGAGTGCTAACTAGCAAGGTGGGGCACCCTGTAGGCTTACTGAACACCAAAAAATGAGCATATCAACGTCCTGAGGATAACTGACTGATGTGGTTTAGGTCTATTTCTGGGAAATTAGCCCATGAAGCTCAATGCTGACCTTTCATGTTATCTTTATGATTACATGACTTTTCCTTTCACTCTTTACTTTTCGACTCCTGACCTTAAACCTGGAATAGAGAAAGAGGAAGATTTTTATTGGTGGCACTAAAAAGTGACAAGATAAAGTAAAACAGGTTAACTTCAGTTAACAAAGGAAGCACAATAATTTCACCAAAGGTAGCAAGTATTGGCTACAGAGTATCCATGCCACTGTTACTACATTTGAATCTCTTTGAAAATCATGAGACAGTCCTGGGTATCGTATAGCTGGGTCCTTGCACAATGTATGCTTCTCTGTAAGGCTACCTGTGATTTATTTGCACTTAAGTTACTTTCTTAGTAAGTTACAAAAAAAAATGAGCAAACTAGATAAGTTTGCATTTCAGTTTTTAAAAGTTCAGTTAACAGTAGTCAAAACATTAAAGCCAAGTAAATATCCAGTAAAATTCTTATCTCTAGAAGCCGACTACAGGAGCTATTAATCACTTTTAGGTCTTTCTTGTTACTGGATGTATGTCTCTTTTGGAGACCACTGAAATCTATGTTCATGGGATGTTTCAAGTCTGAGCCAGTGTGGTTCCTATACCACCTGTGTGCTCCTGCTGCCTAGCACCTGACCTGTCCATCGTGGGGCTGGAGAATGGTCCTTGGACTGCTCCTCCGAAGAAATGTGCTTGAAACTGTCCTGCTGATACGCTGTGTTCCTGTCCTGTGTCTTTCTGCAGACTCAGATTGTGTCAGATTTTGGCCTGTTGAGTCTCACTAGTTTGATCGTCCTGTTGAACCCAAAGCACTGTGTACTGTCATTAAATATTTAACCTGAAAAGTATGACAACAACTACTAATTTTTCCTTTGTTTTTCAGAAATGTGTTACAGACGAGTGTTTCTTTTTTGAACGATTGGAATCTAATAACTACAATACTTACCGGTCAAGGAAATACTCCAGTTGGTATGTGGCACTGAAGCGAACTGGGCAGTATAAACTTGGACCCAAAACAGGACCTGGGCAGAAAGCTATACTTTTTCTTCCAATGTCTGCTAAGAGCTGATCTTAATGGCAGCATCTGATCTCATTTCATATACCTCATGAAAGAAGAGGTATATTTTAGAAATTTGTTGATGAAAGGAAAAGAAAAATGTATACAGCTATCTGCTCAGTTTACGTAACTGGTCAGATAACCTTTTATCTAACAGTAAAATATTTAACCATTGCCTTAGTAAAACAACAACAACAAAAATTCCTGGAAAATGCATAGACTTCCACTTTTTATATAGAATTTGCCTTTATCCAGTGAAGCTTACTTATAGCTACAATCTTTTTCATACATTTGCTTCATTTGAAAAGAGGCTTTTAAAATGTGCATACGTACAAACAAGTTTTCTTCATGGAAATCACAGACATTAGAAAATTTAAGTCAGATATTGTTAACCCAAATGTCCACTACTTCTTATAATACGGCACACATTAATCTATAGGTACAATTTACTTAAACATTTTAAAACCATGTAAATATAAATTTAATCCATGCCTGTCATAGTTTTATAACTGTCTGGCAGTTCCTTGTGATAGATTTTATAGAACAAGCCTGTGTAAACTGCTGGAAGTTCTTCCATGGTCAGATCAATCTTGTCAAACCCTTCTCTGTATCCATACAGCAGCAGCCTAGCAACTCTGCTGGTGATCGGAGTTGTATTTTCAGTCTTGACTAGGTCACTGAGATCCATCCACTCACACCTTAAGCATTCATGCTGGCAGAAATTTATGGTGAATGAATATGGCTTTAGGCGGCAGATAATATACATATCTGACTTTCCAAAAGCTCCAGGATGGGTGTGCTGTTGCCGAATACTCAGGAGGGACCTGAATTCTGACTTTATACCGGTCTCTTCAAAAACTTCTCGAACTGCTGTATGTCCTACATAGAAGAAAATGTACAAATCAATAAGGATCACATTTTTAGGAATTTAATCATCAAAGATTTTCAAGAAGCATTTTCTAAATGCTCAGAAAGCACAACTTTACCCTAAGAAAATAAAGTTTTCAATGTAAACTCTTTGCCTCACTGGACATCCTGAAGTACCGAAGTATTTTCTTACCAATGTATATCTAAGAAGCTTTTGAAATACTATTTCTTTGGCTGCTACTTGCAGGCTTACCCACTTATATATATATTTTGAAAGTCACATTTAAAAAAATTCTTCCTGCTTTATTTCCCCAGAGGTGAAAACATAGGTTGCAAAGCTGCAGTTAATACTCCTACGTATTTTTTCATTATTATCCTGTTCCTGATTACCCATCAAAACTGCCTAAATTTATAAACATCAGAATTGAGAAAAAGTGATCCACTCTTCTTTATAAAAGTCTGGAGAGCTACAGAATGTACTGAACTATGAAATGATTCAACTCTCCCCTGGTCTCTCCTAGGACTGTCAAGCCTCTGAAATCATAGAGCAGACTCCTTTATAACCATTTTGTTATGCTCTTGTAGTTATCCTGTGAGTGGAATCCCACCATGGTTAATTTTTTGGCATTTTCTTTGTTTCCTGCATTTCAAAGAACTTGGATTCATTCCTCCAACAGCAAAATGCTGCAGTCATTTCATCAGAAGTTTTCAAAAAACCTGCAATTTACAGAATTTTATAATACAACTAGGGTTTTCACATTTTATAAGGTTGATTTTTCAATAATATGCAAATTTCTGGGACAGGATTTTTATTGCCAATAACTTATTTTTGTGGCTGCTTTTTCTAAATATCCAGATGAACCTCCTACATGGGATTTCTCTAATTTTATGATGCTCTGTCATTGTTTCCCAAAGTGTTTTATGAGAAGCCCCTAAAAAAGCTGCCTTCCTTGCCTATTTGCTGGGAAGCTTCACAATTGCCACAGGTACAAATTTTTGTTCAACTACCCTTTAATGCCTCCATTTTCTTGTTTGTCAAATTGTCAATTATATTTGTCTTCTTAGTAGTCCTACTAGTGAGGAATAGGCAAGGAAGAGCAAGTCGTTGAAAGGAAAAAAATGTCTCTATGTTTTTTCTGATAAACAGCTCTGGAAATATGCACAGGAAAAGTGTTTAATATATAAGATGTTTGTCTGCCATACTTGAATATATGTGGACTTCCCTTATAACTGAGATTTGCCTTAGGTCAAACATGGTTAGAAATTATATTTTTAAACTGAAAACATTAAAGAAGAATTTATATGTTAAGAAAAGGAAAACCTGCCTTAATAAGAAAGATAATTTTTAGTAGTATACATGTTTGTTATTAAATTTGTTAAAGATTGTGGCAGTAGTCTTAAATTTTACATGTCATTTGCTGATCTGACTTAAAAATTGTTTAAATGTTTATTTTTATTCTTTAAACACTTTGAAAGATGACCATGGGGGTCTTGTTTAGCTTTTAGCAACACTAATCAAGAGTTTGGCATTTGGTTCCTGAGTCTGGCCTGTTGGTGTGTTATGGAAGCACAGGACGGGGCTGGTGAGCGAAATCTGCCCTGCTCAGCAGTCACCACAGCAGTTGATTCAAAATTGGCGCTGTCTGGGTAGTGTGATCCGTTTAATTTGAATCCATGATATTGACTAGACTAAAAACTGAATGGGCAAATAAGCGCTTTTGTATCTAGAAGAACCTGTTCCATCTTAAGATTGAAATCTCTTCTCCAAAGATTTTACCATGAATTTAAAGGTTTTTCTATCTAGATAAAGTGCTTTATTCTCGTGTACCTTTATTATTTTAATGTACTGTAAGCTAAATTGAAATAACTGTTTTATAGGTTTGAAGAACATAGGAAAAACCAAGAGGGTTTTGTTTTTATTTTTGCTGGTTGAAAGATATGTTTAAAAACGTCATAGTGTTTTGTTTAGTTAAAGAACAATAATGAAATGGAATTTATATTTGTTATTTCTATTTTCTAATATTTAATAGGATTAGATTGAAATAAAAGGAAAAACTGTGCAGAATATGGGTTTTTCTGGTGTTTCCCTCTGACTCTGGTACACTGATGAACTCTGATCAGACCCCCCTGCTTTAAAGACCTTTGGCTATGCAGGGATGCTCTTCCTGTCAGTGGTAATGAGATTTTTTTTCAGGAACAGCTTCTCCATTTTTAACCTTGTACATGTATTGTACTCTTAGGGTATTATATTATATGAAAACCTAAGGATTGCATTCTATTTTGTATACGCCCCCTTAATGTTTTGCTTTTTTTTTTTTTTTAAAGCACTACGGACAATAGTGCTTCATTTACCTAGTAGTATCAAAGAATGAATGATTCCAAACAAATGTGCTTCTCAGTTAACTACTGTTTGTTTACTGCTTAAGAGCCAATATGGATGTTTGCACATTTGTGATGGCAGTATACCTAAAGTATATTACATACTTTCCTAAAAACAGAGCTTAAAGCAAATAATTTAAATAGTTCCTGGATGATCTGGCTTCATCATTAAGAATAATCTATTATTTTACTGTTACAAAATAGAAATGCCCTCTATACATAGTCTTCCAGATCTCTACTGTCAGTTATCATTTCTAGCTGCTTTCACGGTTTTATCAGTTCTGAGGCAAAGCTTCAATTTATACTACTCCTAGGTAGTGTGGTGAATGCCAATTGCTGCTTTTTTTCTTACTTCCACATAGTGAGGTGTATATACGATCTCTGAATAGGTGGGTTGTTGTGACAACCACAAACACACAAAGAAAGTAGTGAATTCCTAATAATATGGACTTGAAGTGTTCTGGAGTACACTCAAACCTACAATTATACACATTTGGCTTGGAAATGTGTTTCTCCATTTAAATATATCTGAAACTCAGACTATCCATAAAAACTCAAATGAGAAAAGTCAATTCATTTGAGAAGGCAAGACTCAGAAGAGGAAGCTACACAAACCTTCTCCTGTAGACTGCCGTTTGCCCGGTATCAACTGCATAAGGATGTAAAACATAAACTTAACTAGTTCACATGATGTCATATCACATAAGGATAGTGTGAGATAATCAGGAGCTCTAGAATAAATGCCCTTCTCTTTCAACACTTGCACCACTACAAAATCCTTTTTATTTCAACAGAAGGCCTAGCAAACTCTAAGCAAAAGGTCAGTAAGTACCTAAAAAACAAAATTTGCTATGGATATATCTGAATGTAGTGAATTTACTTATAGGATATTAGGAGTTGATTCTATACTATGTATAAGGCATTTTTAATTTGTGGAACATTTAAAAAAAACGTTTCAAGTATATATATATATATTTAAAATACTTAAAAATAGTTTAGGACATTGCCTTCATATAAATGATGGCTAAAGAGACTAGGGGACATACATATTGAGGAAAAAGTCATAGACAAATAATACTGATATGAAATGAGTTGATTTATTGTGATAGGGACTGCACTTGACCCAATAGTTTAAGGAATAGGTAGGAAAACTCAGTTTCTATTCTTTCCTTCCTGTAAAATCCTGACATAATGAGCTCAGTAAATTGTTTTAGGAAGTTATCTCTCATTTCAGACTTTCATATGAGACATTTTACTATGTTTTGGCTTTCTGACTATCCAAAATAAACAGTAGATAAAATTTTCATAAACAGAAGAATTATGTCACCACTGTTCTATAATTGACTTTATAAATAATTCTTATTTCACAATTCATTTAAAAGTTACTCTTCATCCTTGTGTGATAGAATGCTCAAGAATTTGTTTTATCAGTTTAATTCCAACAATTTTAGTTATATTCAAAATAACCCTTAATGCTAAACCTGACTGATGTACATCCAAAGCTTCTCATTTTCAAGCAAATTAATCTAGAAGCAGTCCTAAGCAGAAAAACAGGTGTTATGCTCCTAATGGTATTATTTATAACAATGAAATAAGTTGTAATATTAGAAGTTTTGCTGCTAATTTTATATCATCCCTGAAGTAACTTCACTGAAATTTTCTGACTTAGCCTAAACCAATTAGAAAAGTTAAAATCTTATTCTCAGCTCTACAGCAAGAAAGTAAACATATGAATTTCCTCAACATTTTCAAGTCAATTAAAGATATGTAATATACACACCAATGTCTTCTCCAGGCTCTGACAGGCCTCCTGGAAACTTCCACATATTTTTCAACTGCAGTATAAAATCAGAAAATAAAGTTAACATACCTTTTATTCACTAACATACACAAACACACACAGATGCCACAAAATTTACTCATAATTGGTCAAGGTGGTTGAGAATTTATGTTTTGGTAATTACATGCAAATTTTTTTCAGCTTCCTTCCTCACGCCTCCCTTCTTTTTAGGGATAACTGGTGACTTGTGAAACCTTTTCCCACCTTTTTCTTCAGGAACTAGAAGTGGTTTTGTTTGGTTAATGTGATAAATTCTGTATGAGTGAAACAGTGGGGGGGGGGAACATCTACTGAATTTGTGTAGTTAAAAAAAATTTGCTGCTAGTTTATTAAAAAATAGAGGAATCTGGGCTTCCTTGGTGGCGCACTGGTTGAGAGTCTGCCTGCCGATGCAGGGGACACGGGTTCGTGCCCCAGTCCGGGAAGATCCCACATGCCGCGGAGCGGCTGCGCCCGTGAGCCATGGTCGCTGAGCCTGCGTCTGGAGCCTGTGCTCCGCAAGGGGAGAGGCCACAACAGTGAGAGGCCCACGTACCGCAAAAAAAAAAAAAAATAGAGGAATCTTACTGATGCTGCTATAAATAAGTAGAAAATACAGTATAAATTTAATCACTAAAGTATGCTACTTTTAATTTTCACATTTACTTTCTGTATTGTGTCTAATCAGATATGTTCATCTTAAGATTTCTCTTATTCTCTGTGTTAATGATTTTATGTACAAATGTAACTGCTTTTCATGGGAAGTGTGAATAAAATTGATTAGTTTAAGTTTGTGGCTTTTTGTATATCATTTCTTTTTTTGATGGGGAGGGGCAGGTGGGACGATCTGATCTAGGAATGGGGATAAATGTGGAAAATTTATTTTAAATAATTCTGAAGTGACATGGGACAATATTCTTACGGCTGACACGATTATTTTTTCCTGTTAGGATTCTGTTGTATCAATCCATCACCATGATAAAAGCTGAAGAATGAGAAATTATGACATACTCATAAAGGTACTGCAGCTTGGAGCCAGTATACCTCATACTCTTCATTCATAAAACAAGTTTATGGACCTTTACTGGTGTGCTTTGTGACCCACTCATTTCCTGCACAAGAGCTTCTTAAAGAATGTGTCACTTCCCAACTATGCTAGGTTGGAGCCCAGTAGCATGGTTCCCAGAGTTTCCACAGACTTGATTATGTGGGAACAGAATTGAGGCTTACCACCCTTCTGTGTCTGGCTCAGACTTGAGATTAATTTATAAAGCATATTATGTTTTACTTTTTTAATGTAGAAATATATCTCTAAGAATATCTCAACATTAAATGTACTGTCTTTGGGGTTCCATTTTGAAATTGTTCCAGAAGCAATGTTTCCACAAAAACTATGCAGTCTTTTGTCTGCTAGTATATTAAACTTCACCACCATAAATTGTTTCTAACAAAAGATGTTATAATAGGGCAAACAATCCTCCAAAACAAAATCAACTTTTAAAAATCTTTACCTAGACCTGATTATAAATAATTGGAAACTGTTGATTAAGTTTGGAGATATGAACTTATTAGAAGGGGAAAATGCTAGCTATAAGGATTGAAAACAGCTCACACACATTTGATTTTGATTATTTAATAAACCTTAGGTATGGAAAGATTATTTTTATGCTGGTGATTAGTTTGCGATATTTTCTGGCATCAATTAGGTTTAAAGAGCTTATTTTAAAACAGCTTCCTCCTCCCCCAAAGCTTGAGCTTACAGTTAGTTCTAAGTGGTAGGTTGAGAGGCCTAAGCTTGAAAAACCTGGTTAATATTGTAGATATGATAGATCAGTGGAGGGACAAGTAGGTCTTCTCACTTTTTTTTTTTAACGTTAAAAAATACTCCCACTAGCTGGGTTTAGCAATATAATAAGTAATAATAATAAATATTACTAGGTAATGTATATTGAATGTCCACTATGTTCCAGATACTATGCTAAATGCTTTAATAATTATACACATTTAAACTTTATAGTAACCCCACAAGAAACTATTACTGTTCCCATTTTTTTTTCCATTTCTTTTTTATTGAAGTATAGTTGATTTACAATATTGTGTTACAGCAAAGTGTACAAGTGTACAGCAAAGTGTACAAGTGTACAGCAAAGTGATTCAGTTATACATATAAGTTTTTCAGATTATTCTCCATTATAGGTTACTATAAGATATCGAATACAGTTCCCTGTGCTATATAGTGAATCCTTACTGCTTATTGTTCCCATTTTAGAAGTGATGAAACTGAGGACAAATAGGTTAAATAATTTAGCTGGAGTGACACAGTGTGTAGCAAAACTCACAGTTAAAATCCAGGCAATCTGATTCTAATCATCTTTTAAGAAATTTAAAAAGTTTGTTTGCTATTTTCATACTAATTCTTTACCACTATTTGCTGCTTTTTCATGTATCTTTTGATCTTCAGATCTCATTGGAACATTCTACATAAACCCAACCAGAATCTGTATCTTAGTCTTACGTTCCTCCAGGGTTTGTGAATTTGAATTAAAACCTAGTTTGGTATCAAACGTCTTTGTATCTACCTCTTGCCTGTGAGTTCCCTATCAAGAATCGTTTGATTGGCATGAGATTTATTACTCTGCTAGTGATTTACTGTTACTCCACTAGTGATTTGCTATTACTCTACTAGTGATTTACTATTACTCTAACACTTCCAGTATATTGTTTCATAGGGGAAAAATTACTGAGGAAGGGGTAAGGTTGGGTTTTGAATATGAACAGTAACCCATAGTTTCTGTTTTCATCTTTGTTCTCGCTTCCAATAAAAGACAAAACATCTCTATGCTTCAAGTGTAAAATTCCAAGATCCTTTTCTCCCTAATCTTAAAAAAGGAGCTTTCCACTCTCTTCTAAAAGAAATACTCTACTCAGACATTCTCTTGCCTCTTTGCTTGTTGGGTCCTACCCAACATTCACATATATGACCCCTCCCCTGCTTTGAGTGAGTCAGGTCATCTAGTTCCTGAAGCATATCTGATCTGATTTTTACATACTACAAAAGGCAGTTATCCTTTTAAGTTATAAAAATGTGTGATTTTTTTTTTTTTTTGCGGTACGCGGGCCTCTCACTGTTGTGGCCTCTCCTGTTGCGGAGCACAGGCTCTGGACGCGCAGGCTTAGCGGCCATGGCTCACGGGCCCAGCTGCTC